>NC_137811.1:58843652-59096152 GCF_963921795.1 Nannobrachium achirus
TTGGAAATGCTCCAGTAAAGTAAACGTAACTCAAAATTGTACTCGAGTACCGTAAGTAAATGTACTTAGTTACTTTACCTTTTACACCACATACATTGACCAAGTGCACTGAGGTTTTCACGGATCACTGATTGTAAAATCAATGTTTTACTACAGTTGTTCTCAACCCTCTCTGGATCAGGGCCCATTTGAAGATCTCAAAAGCCTTCTTTTAACAAATGTCTTTTAATATTAAAATCATAGTGTTTTGCCAGTTATTTTGGGACCATTTGCAGTATTCAGACCGTACGTTCCCCCACAGGGTGAGGAACACTGTGTTTTACTGTGTGAATGTTCATGTCCTACAGCCAGAACGGTGGACCTGTTGATGCAGGAGTCTGGCTGCAGACTGGAGCATCCTTCAGCCACCAAGTTCCGGAATCATGTCATGGAAGGAGAGTGGGACAAGGTTATTTCAAGTCATCTGAACTTACAAATACACACACACACACACACACACACACACACACACACACACACACACACACACACACACACACACACACACACGCGCACACACACACACACACGCATACACATATCCTATAGCCCTTTTCTACATCTATAAATCCCAGGCACTACATTTAGGCCTACTGAGAGGGGGGAGGGCATATGGGTTTCATGTTACAAAAAACACTGCTCCCGATCTCTGTCACTCCGCTACAAGCTATTTATAGGTTACTTAACAGTGTAACCTGCCTTCATCTATTTTAATTAAAGGATTGTATTTTCTCCATTTAGGCTGAGAGTGACCTGAATGAGCTGAAGGCATTGATGCATTCACCAAGCGCCATCGTGGTAAGTGGAAGGACTGTAAGCCTTGAAATGTTGAAGTTTATGTCAAATTATATGTATGTAAGGTATGCATTGGAACATTTCATAGCAATTCATTGTCTTCATTATGTGGTTGAAAAACATCCCAGTACTCATGTAGCAGAGTAGCCCTGCCAATAGACGTATCCACAGAGCTGCAATCATAACTGGTGTGAAGCGGCACCGCTTGGCACCACGACACCGCAACTAAGGGCAGCACTCTGTGGATTTGTCTATAGCCCAGAAGCGGTTTAACCTTTTAACTAGTTTTTCCTAATAATGTTGTTTTTATTTTGTCGCTATTTTGTAAAGCGACTTTGAGTCTTAGCGCTTGTATTATTATTATAATATCCCGTGGCTATGGCTACACACACACACACACACACACACACACACACACACACACACACACACACACACACACACCTACACACACACACACACACACACACCTTACCTCTGTCACAATTATTCAATAATTGCCAAGCCACCATTTGCAAACATTTTCCAGAAATAGCAGATCTACAAGCTTACAATACAAGTCTATTTCCACAAAACAAATACTAATACAAAGTATAAAATGATTAAATATGTCTGTAATTTCTTTGTATATTTAAGTTATTGGTCATATCTGACGTAAGCAAGTTTTGATTAGGAGGCCTAAAAGGCAAACAGAAATACATTGTTTTTCCATATTTTCCGATGTTAAATGCCAAAACCACAATTAAATCTGTAATCACAATTATTTGCATGACAATTGATCGTTAATCAACATATTTCATATTTCATCCTTTACATTCCTCAACGTTTAACTCAATGGAGCGTATGAAGTTCCTGCTGCTGCAGCAGAAGTACCTGGAGTACCTGGAGGACGGCAAGGTCCTGGAAGCTCTGCAGGTCCTCAGAGCTGAACTCACCCCTCTCAAGTACAACACAGAGCGCATCCACATCCTGAGCGGGTAAATTGCAAACCCTGGACCTGATGCAAAGTCTTTAATGTTGACGTGAAGTTCGCATCCATATTGTGCCTATCTTAACAAAAAATAAATCCACAAAAATCTATTCTCATATCAAAGATTTGTTTTAAAAATTAAAATGCGTGCATATGGAAGCTGGAACCAAGCAATTCCAACGAATATTATCATGACCTTTACCCTTCAATCAATCTTCAACTGTTATTCTCCATGTTAGTTATGATACAGCCGAATCCATTTTGGGTCCCCAATCCCCATCCTGAATCAATGGGGGTACATTTCTTGTTATCAATTCTTTGTCTTAGGAATGCGACAAAATCAATAGAAAAAAGTCATTTTGGGGGTGAACTACTCCTTTAAAGTTCTCAGTCGCCACAAATGATTTCAGTAATTTGGATTCCATAGACAGCATGTTTTCTATGAAAGCATGTTGCACATTGAAAATGGCTACAATCTACAAGCTCACATGTTGTAGGTAGGTATTTCTGGTTATTAGTTATTTTAAGATTAAAGAGTATTTGAAGTGGTATGAAACACCTTAGGCGTCTCCCCGCTACATGTTGTGAGCTTGTAGGTCAGCTATTTTCGTTATTTGTTATTTTAAGAATAAAGAGTATTTTATTTGAAGTGATCAACTACATGTTTAGAAGCATCCTCCATGAACATGGATGGTCTCAGAAATATAAAAACAAAGGTTAATGCCACTCAGATCTGTGATTTCCTCAACTGGTTGGCTGTATATGGAACAGCAGCAACATAGATTTAGAATGATAATACCTAAACATGATAATTAAATTAGATTTTATTTAGCTTTATTCTATGCACAACAGTGGACCACTGAGCAGTGTTCATACTAGTGCCACAAAAAATCGTCCATAAATCTTTCCCATAGAGCCATCCAGGATCCTGGTGAATCGTGACCATAAAACCTTTGATTCTGTGGATATAAAAAAAGCTATTTATTAAATGTAGTAAATAATAATAATAATATAATTATTATTTTCCAGAGAATCAAGGGTTTTATGGTCGTGATTCACCAGCATCCTGGATGGCTTGATTCTAGGCTTAAAATAATTGATATAAATATTTTGGTAAATCTCGATGGGGGAAAAATGAAAGGACGACTTTCTTAGTGGCACCAGTAAACCACGCCCACTGCTGTGCCCTTTTATGCGGTAGTGTAATGTCAACAAAGACCTTGACTGACCTCAGAGCTGGCCAGTTTGTTATACAGTATCAGTAGGTCTGTGCTGTTAGTGTTGCTGACTAAAGATGATGTCATCTCCTTGGAAGGTACCTCATGTGCAGCCACGCAGAGGACCTGCGAGCCAAAGCCGAATGGGAAGGCAAAGGCACCGTGTCCCGCACAAAACTCCTTGACAAGTTACAAAGTGAGTATAGTTTTATATGCAGATTAACCTCTTATTTCTGTCATTCTAATGTGCTTTTGACTGTGTGCATTTGTAGATAACCCAGACAAACATCTGTCTGATTTAATTATAGTACACATTGTGTCCGTGCCAGTATTAAAATATAAAAACAAAAAAAATGATTTATGTCCAAATAAGGCCTTATAAAGGACTTTAAAAGACAAAAGAAAGTAGTCGGTCTGAAATGGCTCTGAAACGGCTGTGAAAGAAGCTAGTGAAAATTGCTGATCTACATCTACTGTACACCATTTTTTGGGGTGTAGATGTCATACGTACGCCGATGTATAAATTAGCCTTTAAAGTGACAGTACATATACACTGCCTTCTATCTGCTTGTAAAACTTTTGGAAAGCCTAGTATTTAAGTGTGTTATTAATTATAGGCCAAAAATCCAAAATTTGGCAACTGCAATTGCCAATAACAGAAAAGGATCGATAAGGAACCCATTTGTTTTTTATAATACAATATGGGTACAAACTGACCCAAAATGTGTGTGTTATGTGCTTTTTTGTTATTGATATATTGTCTTAAATATAATTCTGAGTGGTATTAAAAAAGCATTAAAAAGTGTACCTGCAATCATGTTTATTGTTTTGTGTTATGATGATGATAGTGTATTAAGTTAAGTACTGCAGCAGAGTGACATATGTTAGACCCTCCAGAAAAACGCGGGCAAAAATCCTTGATTATGCGGGCTAAAATCCTTGATTTTGCGGGCAAAAATCCTTGATTATGCGGTGAATTATGCGAAATATGCGGGAACTTAAAAAACATTTATAGCCTATATACAGTATATATACATATAATAAAAATGTATAACTATTAACCACTTTAATATACAGTAGCTACACTGGCTATTTGGAAATAGACAATCTACAAGCTCACAACATCATGATCACTAAAGAGACATGTGTATATCTGCTATTTTCAAAGTAGTCAAAACACAAATTTAAGGGTCCTTGAGTGAATTGAGAAATGCAAAACAGACTTTTGACTGCCTTTCATTATTTTCAAATATCTGCAATTTAATTACCTTAATAGGCTACATCAAGGCAAACATAATTACCCCATGGCCTATGTGATTGCTAAGGATACAGCTCACTGCTAAAGCAAAACTCTGGTTTATTTATGTGGTTTTGCTCTCTCTAAAGGGATATAAGGGATTAAAATGTTATGCATTCAATTGCTGTTCCTATCCATCAACGGAATACTGCGTGCTACTTTTTTTTCGGAGAGGTGATCGTTTGCTTTGAACGGCACGACGCAACGTTTCAAACGGAGTACAATGGAGACCTCAAAACAAGTAGGATAAACTTTAATTTGTCGTTTCTTGAAGTTTGAGGACCGAGGAAGAGTGTGTTATTGTAGCGTCACGTTGGCGAGAGCCAACGCACATACCATATAGCCTACATCATGCCTGCATCTCTCTCTCTGTCTGCCTGCAGATCCTCGCAGTGCAACGTGCACGCAATCGCACGGCACACACACACACACACACACACACACATACAGAGAGGAGCCACAGGTTTCACATCGCATCATTGTTTTGCCTCTGTTTCGTGTCTGAACGTGATTGAACGGTGAAGCGATGACTTTATACTTTTATGCGAAAAAGTGCGGGGATTGTGAAATCAAGCGATGCCCGCATATTTCGCATATTTTCCGCGGAAATATGCGGTGAATATGCGGGGATTGTGAAATCATGCGAGCCCCCGCATAATCAGCGGCATTTATTGATTATTGCGGGAAATTCTGCGATCGCATAATCGCGTTTTTCTGGAGGGTGTAATATGTACATACACACAGACTCATTACAATAGTTTTCCATTTGCTTCATGTAAACTAATATAATAAGAAATCAGAATTAAAAGTAAAACAGAGAGTTGTATTATAACAGAAAGAAAAACTGTAAAAAAATAAAATAAAAAAAGTCTTTATGAGAAGTGACGATAGTGATTTTGCAACTCTAATCTCCTCAAGCAGAGCATTCCAAAAAAGCCTAGGTACCTTTAGTCTGCTTCAGTCTGAAAAACCCTCTCTGGTCTGTCCAGCATACCTGCCCCCGTCCGTGATGCTGCCACCTCGCAGGCTGCAGACTCTGCTGAGACAGGCGGTGGAGCTGCAGCGAGAGCGCTGCCTCTATCACAACACCAAGCTGGACAGCGGCCTGGACTCTGTGTCTCTCCTGTTGGACCACGCCTGCAGCCGGTAAAGACATGCATTCATGTTCCCATTCGCCACGACTGATTTCAGTCATTTGGATTCCATAGAAGCCAGGACGTCTTCTATGGAAGAATTTCATTCACCAAAAATAGCCGAAGATTTTTCGGGAATTATAAGCTTTTAATATTACTTCGCCTGGTTGGCAGTATGTAAGACAGCAGGAACAATATTTCTAAAACATATTGTGTTAATCGTTTAGAAAACAGAGTGCTAGTGTGGGGGGGGGCTCCTTTCACACTGTTTCTCAAATCACACAGGACATAACATCAGGACATGGCCATACAACATATTTCAGTCGTGATATTTATTTTGCTTCCCCCACTCTCCCCTCTCTCTTCTCTTGGCTTCCTTTACAATCTGTCCATATTTGGTTGTGTGCTGTCATCACATTCCCGACCCATCTCTTTACCTCTAATGTCCTTGCCCTTTCTTGACAATCCCCCCCCCACCAGCTGCACTCCTGCTGCTCTGTATCATCTATTTTAACTACTTTGATCGCTGCACTTCACAAGGTTGTTGCATGAATGACAAAGCAGAAACTTTGCCTGGATTGGCCCCCTCTCTCACGTTTTTCAGTCTTATCTGCAGGAAACAGTTCCCCTGCTACACCCAGCAGATCCTCACCGAGCACTGCAACGAGGTGTGGTTCTGCAAGTTCTCCAACGATGGCACCAAGCTGGCAACGGGATCCAAAGACACTACAGTCATCATTTGGCATGTTGACACGGTTAGCAACTCTCTTCCATTATGATGAATTATGACTCAAAGTAAATGTCAATATAAATGTTGTTTCTGTTGGGTAGAAACCTCCTATCTCCATATTCTAACTTTTGGAGGTTGTCATATATGAGTGCCCTACCCGATCATACCACAAGCGTCAATCAAAAGTAGTTTAGCTATAGGCTCAAAATGCGCCATGAAAAGATGCGTTTTGAGCTTGTAGATCTGCTACTTGTGCTGCTTTTGAATTTGAATCCAGAGAAGTAATTATTTTGGACACATGAGGTTTCTGCCTGACAGAGATGTTTATGACAGTGTCAAAGTAAAGTATATGACGAGACCCGATTGACCGAATCACTGGTTTCCCCGTTGACCGACAGGAAACCCACCAGCTGAAGCTGATGAAGACTCTGGAGGGTCACGCGTACGGTGTTTCATACCTGGCTTGGAGCCCAGATGACGCATATCTGATCGCTTGCGGCCCTGACGACTGCTCTGAGCTGTGGCTGTGGAATGTGCAGGTAACCCTATAGCCAACACAAGACATGCATAGCCCAGATTCTGACAGTGGATTGAAACTAATACCCACTTTGCTGCTTGCAAGGATGTAAATTGCGCTCTGGTTTCATCTCCCTCCCCCTGCGTCTCTTGTCTCCGCCGACCCAGACGGGGGAGTTGCGGACAAAGATGAGCCAGTCTCACGAGGACAGCCTGACCAGCGTGGCCTGGAACCCTGATGGCAAGCGCTTCGTCACGGGTGGCCAGAGAGGCCAATTCTACCAGTGTGTGAGTAGAACAGCTCTGAGGGCTGCTGGCCCGGATAGTGTGGTGCGTGTGTCCATACATCCCATAATAGTGTATTTGTTCTGTGCATAATAATGTAATATTATCTATCTTTCTTTTGGTAGTGATCTTATATGACTTATATGATGACTTGTAGATGATTAATGGAAAAGAGAAATTACATGCACATATTCACAAACCCAAAGTTGGGCAGGTGCTAAGCAACGATCAGTGCAAGAATAAAAATAAAATAAAAGGCTTGCACACTGAGGGATCAAGTATGCTCGAAACATCACAGCAACTTTTGACTGTAATAAAGCATCTCTCATATTGGAATCCTCGGTGTGCCAGTGTTTATTTTCTTTTTATTCTTTAGCTTTTGGCTTCTTTTTCTTTTTTTCCAATTAACATCAATTATCGTCAATTAACGTCCTACTTGATCATACTACAGCATCACACAAAAGCATCAAAAGTAGCAGATCCACAAGTTTGAAAGGTTTTTGCTAAAAGTAACAGCTTTAGACAGGGTTTCCAACTGAAGATATGATGATTCAAACTGGTTACTAATGTAGATAAGTTTTGATTTTGTTTTGTTTTGTTTTTTGTCCTGCTGCCCAGGACTTGGACGGCAACCTCCTGGACTCGTGGGAGGGAGTACGAGTCCAGTGTCTGTGGTGTTTGAATGATGCCAGGACCGTGCTGGCGTCAGATACACACCAGAGAATCCGCGGCTATAACTTTGAGGACCTCACGGACAGAAACATGTGAGGCATTCGCATGGCTGCAACCAATGCTAAAAATATAATCGGTTATGATTAGAGCGCGACCAATGTCAGATTTTTAAGATCTCCGTTTTTGGAAGTGTCCTAAACATGACGTTTTTGACCAATATTTTATCCAAAAAGTGCTACATTCTTTCTAGGTTTCTAAGCAACAGAGCTTAATTTTATTTTATATCTAAAGCCCTATAAATAGCCAATCTAAAAGCTCACAACACGTCTTTGTGATGTTGCAGATTTTTGGACACATTTCTTCACATCTTTTGAAAACCTTTGCCTATAATGACATGCCCAAAATAGAGACGTCAGCTTCAAAGTGGTTAGAATTTGGGACACAAAAGAAGTCAAATAATGGCTGATATGTCGGTCTGGTTCTAACGATGACCCTATCCAGACCAGCAGTAAGTGTGTCTTCAAGTTTGACACTGTATCCTGTGCCCTTACAGAGTGCAGGAGGACCATCCCATTATGTCTTTCACCGTCTCAAAGAACGGAAGGTTGGCCTTGCTGAACGTCGCTACTCAGGTGAGCAGCTTGTATGGGGTTTACGTCTATCAATCACGTCTGGCACTGGTTCTCAATGTGTCAGCTAAAGGACTGATATTTTAAGAATCAAATGGACCCTTATGGCACTGTAACTCAGAGCGTGTGCAAATTCAGAGCGTGTTAATTGGAGTGTACAAATGGAACCAAATGGGTCCATAGATTTAGGACCCAGAGATAAACATGGTGAAATTAAAACGTTTTATACTCACTTATCTAACTGGCGACAAGCGACCTCGCCCTAAAGGGCGATGTCGCGCCATGTCTTGGCCGTCTGTCCAGTGATGTATATCGGACCAGTTACCCAAAAGTCCTGTTAGATATGGGCTTAATATTGATGACAACAGGGATCTCCATATATGGGCATAAAAGGGATTCTGTTAGAGTCGTTCCCATGACGTCACAACATACAATCCATTTTATGCCCATACATGGAGATCCCTGTCTGAACCAGCCACACCACTGTGATGTCACCTGTTTATGCCCATATATGGAGATCCCTGCTCTGAGTATCTGACATCTGTGATGTCACCTGTGAATTCACAGTGATTTTCAGGGGAACCACAGTGGACTAACGTCAATGTGGAGCTGGCTAAACTATTGTCTTGTGTGTTTCTGTTAGGGAGTGCACTTGTGGGATCTGCAGGACCGTGTGCTGGTGAGAAAGTATCAGGGAGTGACACAGGGCTTCTACACCATCCACTCCTGCTTTGGAGGACACAATGAAGACTTCATCGCCAGCGGGAGTGAAGGCAAGGCCCCTGCATAGGGAACTTTCTATTGGAAAGCCTATACGTTGTTAAACCCTTCAATCCGGGAAAGCTTCTGTGTAATTTTAGAAGATTTTTGAATAGTTTTGTCAGAAATCTTTTTTAGAAGGCGTTTTTAAAATCGGTCTCCTGTCTAAATGGGTTACCACATAATTAGACTTTTACTCATTGCTATCACTCTTTATTAGGAGAAGTTCTATATAGTTATGATCTTGGCCATAAGTATGCCTCACTATTTCTTGTACTCTAACCCTAGTAATACATTCTTTCACTGCTACTGAAGTGGAACCACAAACATAGTGATTGATTGATTGATTGATTGATTGATTGATTGAAGACTTTATTAGAAGTTTGCATAGGAAAAGGTACAGTTTCATGACAGTGCAGTTCACTGGTACAAGGTCAACTAAAAGGAGATCCAAGAAAGCACATAGGAAACCTTTATGTATCTCATATAACATTGAATGACAGACAGATAGAACACAGTGCCATGCAGAGGATATCATCAATAGCTAAAAAACAAAACAAAAAAGAAACTGTTGTAAAACAGACAAATAAAAAAGAAGAAAGGAAATAACATATACAGGTCCTTCTCAAAAAATTAGAATATTGTGTAAAAGTTCATTTTCTTCTGTAATATAATAGATTTTTTTAAACTTTCATATATTTTAGATTCATTGTGCATGCAGTGAAATATTCAAAAGCTTTTTTTGTTTTAATTTGGATTTTTATGGCATACAGCTCATGAAAATCAAAAACCCATATCTCAAAATATTAGAATATTCCACATGACCACTCAAAATACGCATTTATAATACAGAAATGTCAAAGTTCTGAAAGGTTATGTCAATTTATGCACTCAGTACTTGGTATGGAATACTTTTGAACAAATTCCTTCATCAATGGGGCGTGGCGGCGTGGCATGAAGGTGGTCAGCCTGTGGTACTGTTGAGGTGTTATGGAAGCCCAGGTTTGATTGATTGAGGCCTTAAGCTCATCTGTGTGGTTGAGTCTGGTGTCTCTCATCTTCCTCTTGACAACACAACACAGATTCTCTGTGGGGTTCAGGTCAGGCCAGATTGCTGGTCAGTTAAGGCCAGTAATACCATGGTCACTACAGTAGTTACTAGTAGTTTTGGCTCTATAGGCAGGTGCCAAGTGCTTCTGGATAAAATAAATTATCATCTCAATAAAGCTTTTCAATCTACGGAAGCATTAAGTGCTCTAAAATCCCTGGGTAGATGACTGTCTTGACTCTGAACTTGATAAAACACAATGTGGGCAAAACCAGCATTGCAATGTATTGCAGGTTTTGGTCCACTGTGTTTCATCAAGTTCAGAGTCAACACAGCCATCTACCTGGGGATTTTTGAGCACTTTGTGCTTCCGTGGGTTGACAAGCTTTATGGAGATGATGATTTCCTTTAGCCAGAAGCACTTGGCACCTGCCCACATAGCCAAAACTACAGTAACTGGTGTACTGACCATGGTATTACTGGCCTTAACTGACCAGCAAACTGGCCTGACCTGAACCCCACAGAGAATCTGTGTTGTGTTGTCAAGAGGAAGATGAGAGACACCAGACTCGACCACACAGATGAGCTTAAGGCCTCAATCAATCAAACCTGGGCTTCCATAACACCTCAACAGTACCACAGGCTGACCACCTTCATGCCACGCCCCATTGATGAAGGAATGTGTTCAAAAGTATTCCATACCAAGTACTGAGTGCATAATTTATTATAACCTTTCAGAACTTTGACATTTCGGTATTATAAATGCTTCTTTTGAGTGGTCATGTGGAATATTCTAATATTTTGAGATATGGATTTTTGATTTTCATGAGCTGTATGCCATAAAAATCCAAATTAAAACAAAAAAAGCTTTTGAATATTTCACTGCATGCACAATGAATCTAAAATATATGAAAGTTTTAAAAAATCTATTATGTCACAGAAGAAAACTAGAAGCAGTGCTCTTCCGAGCACAGGTCTCCACCAGGCCACACAAATCGGCCTGTTATAGCGCCACCATGAGGCTGATTTAAAAAATGTGGGGCAGAGGTTCTGAATTGGCATCCAGGGAGTGTGTGTTCTCAGTTTGGCAGCGATCGGGCCAACGGCGCCGGAGATTAGCTGGTAACAACCAGGCCACACAAATCGGCCTGTTATAGCGCCACCATGAGACTGATTTGAAAAATCACACCCGTGTGAACTGAGCGGTGGTTTACCCCACCAACCCTGTACTGTACTGTACATATTCTGTGTTCTATATCTATGAATTCTATGTGTTCTAGATCTATGAATTCTGTCTTCCCCCCCCCCCCCCCCAGGCTAATCTCAACAGCACCCTCTTACCCCCTCCCCCCGTGTGTGTGTGTGTGCGTGTGTGTGTGTGTCTGTGTGTGTGTGTGCCTGGCCTGGCCTGGCCTGGCCTGAAAACAGCGCCCCTCCCTTAACATGTGTGGTCATAAAAGGTACTGTAGGCTACATACAGACAGACAGACAGACAGACACGGACGGAGACAGACATACCCACACACACGGCCACGTATAGGAGCGTTGTGACCACCGCTCAAAAATGTGGGGCAGAGGTTCTAGATTGGCATCCAGGGAGTGTGTGTGCTCAGTTTGGCAGCGATCGGGCCAACGGTGACTGAGATTAGCTGCTCACAAACTGCGAGGACGCACGGACGCACGCACGGACGGACGGACGGACGCACGGACAGACGGACGGACGCACGGACGGACGGACGGACGGAGGGGAAAACATACTCTCCCTCAGCCTTCGGCTGGTGGAGACAATGAACTTATACACAATATTCTAATTTTTTGAGAAGGACCTGTATTTACAGTGGAAAGGGGGGTTTAAGTTTAGGCTTTGTCTATTACCAGTGAGTGACCATGGCGTGGAGGAGGTCATAATAGCTGTTAAGAAAGAGCAGTTCTGTAATAACTGTTTGTCTCTGTGCCAGGGTGAAGTGACATGGAAAACATGTTTCTTTTGTTGTTGCTATGTACAGTATATAGCAACATAATGGTTTTGTAATTTCTGAAAGAAATATTAGTTTTTCTGAATGTTTTCTATAAAAACCAAAAGGGTAAGCTATCAAATAGTTTGGGAATTTTGTTTCTAGCTGCTACAGAGGCTGAGTAATATGTTTTCCAGAAAAACCGTAGGTTTTAGGGTGTAATTTTCAAATCGGCCATAGGTTTTTAAGACTTTTTTCAAATAAATAATAATAATAGTAATAATAATAATAATGCATTTTATTTGGAGACACCTTTCAAAACACCCAAGGTCGCCGCCGTACAGTGCATACAGAAAAAAAGATATTCTAAAAACAGGCAAAAAATACATCAATACATCAATAAATCAATAAATCAAGAGCAAAAATGGGTTTATAGGGAATTTCTTCCCAGTTAAATGATAACAATAGTAGTTATAATGGTGTTATGGCAGTGAGCGCAACATCCAACAAGTTGCCATTTGGAAGTAGGGCAAGGAGCGCCTGTGTGAGTTGCATCTGACACTCGAACCAATACATCTCTCAAATTCCCACCTTGTTTGTTAACGAAGAGCAAGTGGAGCAGCTTTAAAAGTGTGTGAAAGTTCCTGAACTTTCACACACTTTTAAAGCTACAGATCTGTCTGTAAAAGTTACAAATCGTCTCTGTCGAGTAGAAACCTCATATGTCAAAACCTACCAGAATTCAAAAATAGCAGATCTACAAGCTCAAGTGGATCTGCTACTTTTGCTAGTTTTGTGTGACACTGTCGTCTGATCAAGTGGTAGGGCATTAATTTACGAAAAAACTAAAAGTTAGAATATGGAGATAAGCGGCAACAACTACATGTTTCTTAACAGGTTAAACCCTAAATCTGTTGACCGGTGTAGCGTCCCCCAGGGTTCTATATTGGTCTGCTCCTTTTTTTTTCCCATCTACACAAAATGTCTTTGCCGAAAATAGCTGATCACAGGGGGATAAGTTTGCTATAGGATTAATTTAGCTGCGCTTAAATTCTGAACTTATGTGAGGGGACTATTGATTGTGGAGACAACCAAGTACTTTTTATATTACTTTTTTTTTAAAATAAAAATGGCACTTATTAAGAAGGGATGCCAGAAATTGACCATGATAGCTTCACCCTCTGTGAGTTACAAACTGTTGCGGAAAATATTTTAGGCCCTATCTGCTAATTTGCTAACTTTCCCTTATTATGAAGGAAGGAACTCTCTATCATATCATTGTGTCCACGGCATTACCAGGCAAAAAAAAGTATAATAATAGGCCTTGGCCATACAATAATGTTTCAGTCATGAGATTGTACTTCTTGCTCCCCCCCCCCCCCCCCCCCCTCCTGCAGATCACAAAGTTTACATCTGGCACAGGCGCAGTGAGCTGCCCATCGCAGAGCTGACGGGACACACCCGCACGGTCAACTGTGTGAGCTGGAACCCCGTGCTGCCGGGCATGCTGGCCAGCGCTTCAGACGACGGAACCGTCCGCATCTGGGGACCCGCCCCATTCCTGGATGTCCAGGACACAGAGGGACTAAATGGTATCGACACAAATTACTGTTGTGTGTGCGAGTTGCCTGTGAGGACTCTTTAGCCCATTAAAACCAGGGGAAGCATCTGTCATTTTTAGATTTTAGCTATGTAACAGCAACAACACGTTTTAGGATTTAGAACTGTGGTTTAGAACAGTGGTTCTCAACATTAGCAGATATCTGCTGTATATCTGCAATTTATTTTTTATTATTTTAATCTTCTGTTTGAAACATTTGGAATTTATATTCTCTTATTACACAAATCTTCTCCTCTGAGGTTACCAAGCACAAAACTGTTTCAGATGGGAGTCCGTGGCCAAATACTTTTTGGGGGAATAAAAAAGTTCTGATTTAGAAGCAGGGGTCATTAATATGTCCTTACACGGACAAATGTGTCCTTGGCAAAGACTTGGCCGTGGCAAACTTTTTTTACACACCAACATTATAATATTCTTATTTTGATCATAAGACCCAATTACTGAATGTCAAGTTTCCAGGTTTTCTTCAGAATATGTAGGACACTTATTTACTATGACACTATGGCAGACTAAGAGTCCAACCAGTACTAGTGGTTCTCAAAGGTTTTATTTGCAAGGATCCCCTTAACTCTGAGTTACAGACCTGTTATGGTCATACAGGGCTAGCTCTTTATTTGTTTCTGTCTGTGAAACGGCACCTGCTGACTCCGTCTGGACGAAGCTCTTACATCACTTTGATGTCAGGGGAACCACTCTAAAGCCTCTATCAGAGTCCAGGGTTAAGAGCTATTCACTTCACCGCGTTGTAGTTTCCTAGCTATCACCTAGGCTTTGTTATGTATTTTTAGGTGATAGCTAGAAACTACACCGCGGTGAAGTGAATAGCTCTTCACCCTGGACTCTGATAGAGGCTTAACAGAATGGGTTTGCCACTCTGACATCCCTTATCTGTGTGGCTGGTTCTACAGACAGGGATCTCCATGTATGGGCATAAAAGGGTATGATGTTGTCAGATGTCATAGACATCACAGGACTTTCACATAACGAATAACGTGAGTAAGCATGTTTGGGCTCTCATAGCATATCTCCATATACAGTACATGAATCTCCATACGTATATGGGTACCAGGGGTCTTCAATCCATATATGGGTAACTGGTCCGATATACATCGCTGGCCATTTGGCCAAGACATGGCGCGACCTCGCCCTGAGGCTTCTCACTAGTATCATTGTCTGCTCATAATATGTCCGTGGCAAAAATGTCCACTACAAGCCAGAGTCCTGCACGGGTCAGATTTTGACAACCCAAGCCTGCCCCGAGATCCGAGTGCCGACCCGCTACCCACGATTATACAAAAGTCTAAACCAGATCCGCCCCGCCCGTCAAAAAACGGAAACGTTCCCCGCCCGTCTACCAGCGATTAAAATAGCCTAAAGCCATGCGTGCGTGCTTCCAAATGGCATTGCACTCGATCGTCCCAGTACGCCGTCCTCAGTGTTTGCGACGCAATATACAGTATTTACATGAACGCCAGGTCGGCTGCAACTCTTAATTCTTTTGGATAGCCTTTTAAACCACCCTTGCTATGATGAGAACATGGGCTAACGCCACTCATGCAGCAGTGAATCCGTGTTACTCACATTTTTATCCCACGATTTTGCAACCCATTTTTCACCCAGTGCCAATTATCTAATGCAGGGGTCTTCAATGTTCTCAGGCCAGGGACCCCCAAACTGATGAGGAGATTGAGCAGGGACTACCTACCTACCACCTCGTAGGGTGGGGTTGTCGGGGCTACAACATATTTTTATTTATTTTAAACATACATGTACAAGGTACAGCTAGCAGGGTGGCCATACCACTACCATTTCTAAACATACTACTTATTAACTGAGAGCCAATGTCATTACTATCAACAATCTGTGAATTGCACAGTAATCATGTATACAAGCTATTCAAAATGGACAGAATCATGATTTATTTTTAACATAAATGTGGAAAATGTCTTAAAAATATTCAAAGATTTTTGAAAAAATAAAAAATACATTGTTTAAGTTTAGACCCCCTGCCGTACCTCCGCAGACCTCCTAGGGGTCGCGGACCCCCCGTTGAAGACCTCTGATCTAATGTAATCCTGGGCACCACACTCCCTCCGCCAACCTGGGGAGAGCAATGGACTGACCTCATGCTTCCTTCTATGCATGAGTAGTCCAAGCCGCTTCTTTTCACCTGACAGGGGAGAGATTGCCCGGTTGGACGTAGCTTGTGGAAGGAACACGTTATTCCAACAGGTTCCTTTCCCCTCCGTCATTGGGCGCCCCGGCTGGAGGCATGTATAGAAACCAGGATTACTGCATGTTTTTTGTGAGGGTTACCTACCCTAGGAGACACGGGGAGAACATGCAAACTCCACACAGAAAGGCCCTTTTGCCAACCCCACTTATGGTGTGGGCAGTTTTGGGCAGTGATGATGCAGAGGAGAGAACATGCCCACAGCATCCCCAGTGGGAATCGAACCCAGGACTAGGGCTGTCACGATGTGACATTTTACATGACGATTAATTGTCACTCAAATAATTGGCGATTAACGATTTAATTGTGTTTTTGACGTTGATAATTACATTTCTGTTTGGCTTTTAGGCTTTGAAGCTGCACATGGCAATCATGACACATAACCTAAATATACAAAAAAATTACTGACATATTTGACAACTTTATACTTAAAAAATAACATTGATAGTGGAAATAGCCGATCTTCAAGCTCACAACGCGTCGCATCGCGACGCGTTGTGAGCTTGTAGATCTGCTATTTCCACTATATTTTACTTTTTTTTTTAAATATATGAACATTTTTCAACATGGAAACGATTATGACGATTATGAAAAATAATCACGATTATTTCAGAAAATCACGATTAGACGATTATGTAGTAATTGTGACAGCCCTACCCAGGACCTTCTAGCCCAGGCGACAGCACTACCGACTGCGCCACCGTGCCCCCCGTGTTACTTTGTTTACTTTATATGCGTGCTGTGGTTGTGTCTGTGTGTTGTGTGTGTCCTTCTGCTCACCTGTGACATGGCGTTGTTTATGCGGAAACAGTGCTGGATGCATGCCGTGGTTTTGTCCTGCTGCTCACTGTGCGCTCCTGTGACGTTGTTTAGGCAGAAACGGTTGTCTGATTTTCACAATAAAATGTCACCCACCTGCGTTTAGTCTAGCACCGCCCGTCCCCGTACCTGCGAATGTATAATAGTTTATATTCCGCCCGTTTTCACCCGTCAAAACGCGGGTACCCGGCCCGTTGCAGGACTCTACTACAAGCCAGCATGGCGATTATCCTTAATTAGAAGGTATTTGTAGAATTATTATTATATTAATTTGCATCCTGGAAAAGTGTACCTAAGATTTGTAACACTACCCCACCCCTTACTCTGTCCTCCAGAATGTTGCAGCATGGACAGCTGATGGTGACCTCGGGAGCACGAGGGCACTCTGCACTTCTCAAGTCAAACAGAGAATTGTGACTCTATTAGACTCTGGAATGAATGAAGCAAAGAAAACTTTTTTCAGTTTTGAGAGCTGCTTCCAGGAGGTTGGGCCAGTTGGTGCTATTTGGCTGGGGGCGCCAAGATGTCAAACCAAGATATAAAAAAATAGAAAAGAAAAAAAGAATCTCTTGAATGAATCCACGGCCAACCAGCAGACAGACACCCTTGGGACCTGGCACCTCCTAGCTGTGTAGCTTGCAGTATCTGACGTATGATGTTGCACCTCCACCTGTGTCTGGACCTATTGTCTCTCACAGAGCTACTCCTAGGACCACCAATGCTCACCTGCCTCCACCTTTTATTATTTATTATCAATGATATTATTTATTACTCATTATTAGTGCATTGAATAGTTATACGCTGTCGAGTGGCAGTGCTTGGTGGAGGGTATTTTCGGCGCAGTTGTTTTAATTCATTTATTCAGTGCTGCCTCTGAACCGCTCAACTAAACTTGTTTGAGGAAGCTGAAAAAAAGAGAAGAAATTTGTTTTTCCCTGCACCACCTGAAAGTTTTTGAGCAAGATTTATCCAAACTGAAGGACTTGAAGGAATTTGAACTGATCTAGTTGGATGTATTGTAATACCCACCGAAGAGAATCTTGGAAACACGTGTCAGTTTTTCCTTTTTTCCCCCCCTTTTTTTTAAAAAAGAAGAAAGAAGTGATTTTTCGGATAATATGAGCTTTTTCGTTATGGTTGGAGATTTATTTGATGGGCGTGTTGCATAGGAATGCATAGGACTACCTGCTTCATGGCTAAATAGTATTTGATTTATGCTGTGGCGGATACCGTGTTATGTCCTCTTGCTATACCTATTCAAGCATGTTCAGTGGTTAGCTGCCTTCTAAGATTATATAAGAAAACTGTTGTTGTGGAAAAGAAGTTTAAATTTGAAAGGAGTTATTTCTATCCGTTATACTTGGCTGTTAAACCCTCACCGCTGCATTTCCTTTTGAGTGTGGTTACCTCAACCCTGATCTGTTTTTTTTTTTTGTCAACTGCTGTTGTAGCCCCCATTAATCTCACGATGAGCCCTAGCCTCCCTATTCTGGACATGTAACAGGCCAAAGTAGCAGATCTACATGCTCACAACACATCGCAACGCCTTGTGAGCTTGTACTGTTACTGTGCATCAGCTATTTTGGCAAAGAGATTTGGTGTAGAGGGAAAAAAGGAGGGGACCAATTACAGACTCCTGGGAGACCCCGTTCAACAAAGTATAATAGGGTTTACCTCCACATGCAGCTCTCCTTGCCTTCAGTGTGTTTTCCTTCTCACCACATCTCATATTTGTATTCTGTTAAGTTCCTGTTTTGTCTTTATTGGTCTTTGATGAATTGTATTTTTTTCTTTATCCTCTTTTTTTTTTTACAGGATTGGTGTGTTTTTCCTTTATGTATTCAGATTTATCCTGGCATAAAATGTCTTTTAAAACTTTGTTTTTATTGATTTTTGTTCCATGTATCGATGCGTTTGTTTCATTTGAGTTCAGTGGATTTCTTCTGCCATGTAACAGTTAATGGACACATTTGTACACAAGTGTATCATAGGACTATGATCTTGTACAAATTGTTGTTTCTGTTGGAGAATCATGCAAACAAACCCTGCCTGATATGATGTTTTATGTATAATATGTGCTGTATAATTGTATGTTTATGGCATGTATTATGAGACTGTGCACACTCACACACAACACACAGAACATTATTTCTGCAGTGTCACAGATCTCCCCTGCAAACAGGCGTGGTCCTGCCCAAAGGCCATCCCGCTAAAACCAGCAGGTCATGTTTAATCTGTTACAGAACATACAGTTCACACAATAGTAGTTCACATAAGTAGATGTACACCCACAGAAACAACACATGACAATATGAATCAAACACTAAAAGCAATCACACATGTGGTGTTTTAGGTTCTGCTTATACAGGTTTATTTTGTCTTTCATTTGTTTACTTCTAAGTATTTGGGGGGGCTTATTGTGTTCCCCTCTTCTTGCTATAAGGTGGCTTGGCAAAAAAGAGAAGACAATAGATTTATTTGTTTGCAGCGAGGCTCGCAAGAATCCTTTTTTTTCTTTTCTTTTTGCATTTAAATGTTATTACAAAAAAGTGATTGTACTGTTATGTATTGTTGTGTAGGAGAAGTGTTATGTATGCATATTTTAAGTAAAGCATTCAGGGTTTTAAAACGGCAATTGTTTGATTCCTGTGTCCCTCAATCGCCCCAAATTGTTACGGTATAATATAATAAGAGTATTTTATTTGCATTATAGCCATTTAGCTGACATCTTTTATCCAGAGCAACTGCAGATCACCTACATTGCAAAGCAGCCAATATTAACATAGTCCTGAAATATTTAGAAAAATCTGAAATAAATAATTTTGCCTATAACGACATGCCCAAAATATGAATGCCAGGGTTTAGAATTGTAAATTCAAATCCATAATGCATAAAAAGGCTGTTGTGGCCATAGTGTCTGTATAGACGAGATTAAAGGTAAACTGGTACGGTCTACTCGTAGTTTTAAAATGCAGTGGTGAAAGAAGTGCAACATTTTTTTGCTTAACCCTCCTGCATTGTTTGGGTCAAATTTGACCGATTTACAACTTTCCTGAATCATAAATATTGTATTTCATCAGACTGCCTCAAGACCTCATGATTTCCTCCCCATTAGGTATGAGAATGTATAGAGCAGGGTGTCTGGAACCCCTAGGGGCCAGGGGTCCTCAGAGTTACTACAGGGAGTCCTCCAAATCTTCCAATCCTTTTTATATTAACAACTTGAACCCTAGTGTCCATATTCTGAGAACTGTAGCCAAAAATAGCAGATCTACAAGCTCAACGCCTCGCGCTGCGAGGCTATTTTTTTTTAAGTAAAAGTATCAATACTGCAATATAGAAATACTCAGTAAAGTCTGGAATTCAAAATGTACTTGAGTAAAAGTACCAAAGTATTGGCATCAAAATGTACTTAAAGTACCAAAAGTAAAAGTACAAAATGTTTGACAGTAGCAGATCTACAAGCTCAACGCGTCGTGAGCTTGTAGATCAGCTATTTTCAAATGGCCTAGGTATAAAATAGGGCTAAAGTGGATTAATGTATGTTTTATAATATAATCATTTATATCTGCAAAGTAACTAGTAACTAAAGTTTTCAAATAATTGTGTGGAGTAAAAGTACAATATTTGAATCCGAGTAAAGTACAAATACCTCAAAATTGTACTTAAGTCAGCTCATTAGGTAATTATATAAATATAAAATCTGCTCATGATTTCCATTTTCAAAAAGCAATATCAATTTCACAAGCTAGTGATAAATACATGTATTACACAGAAGATCTAGCAACTGATGGGGCTAGGTCTTTAAAAAAAATAAGGAGCAATGCATCTTGTTTTTATTTATTTATGAAACATTTCCCAACACCCCCAAAATAAGCTCATGTCAGAAACATATGTTAATGTGAACATGAATCTCAACATCAAAACCCCGTTTAACACAGAACTACAGTATAATATGAACCAATGCAATGGCCATAGAACCTCTGCTAGCTAGAAGAGGCTCTCACAACACTTTTCCTACATGTTTCAAAATGATACAGGTTTACAGGTTCATACTGTTTTGTAGCTGGACCGTAAAAATGCAAATGAGCACAAGGACCCAATTAACTGCATGCAATCACCTGAGAGCCCTTATACCAATCTAAATGACCATCACCTTCCAACAAACACAGGACCAGACATTTTGAAATAAAACTTCTGATACAAAAGCAATTCAGTAAACATGAGTCAACTTAATTCTGAAATAAAAGCTTGGGCAATTCACTCACAGGATTAAAGTAACATAAGTTTATTTTCAACTATTTGTAAAAAATAAGCAAGCACAATCCATGTTAAGCTGCGACCAGCTCACAGTTTGCACTTGAGATTTCTGGACAGAGCGACCGTCCGGCATATAGAAGCTGCATGGTTGCAGCTACAAATAAAAATAAATCCTAGTTTAGAATTTTGCGCATGTATTTCCTGAATTGTGAAAGTGAATTGGACCCGCAAGTCAGTCTCTAGAAACTGAGGCCAACCTCCCAGCTTTCATTGTTAAACTGTGGGGCATCAGTGGCTCAGGAGGTAGAGCGGCCGTTCGGGAATCCAAAGGTTCCCAGTTCGATCATCGGCTCCCACTGGGTTACTGTCAAAGTGTCCTTGAGCAAGACACTGAACCCCAAATTGCTCTTGATCAGCTGGTTGGTGCCTTGCAGAGTTTCCTCCACCGGCGGCATGTTAATGTGTGTGGGTGAATATGAAGCGCTTTGGATGAAGACGCTAAAAGCGCCATTTACTATTTAGAAGGTTAAAGAACTGCATTACATAACATCCAAAGGCGCCCAGTCTTATTGGAGCAGCGACGTGATTGTTTTCCAATACAGTAGGCTTAGCTTTGTTAGCAGCAGTTCTCACTGCCATTCAAGCAACTAAATGATCTTGTAATAAGTCCCCAGATGATTGGTAGGTGAAGAATGGAGATCTACTGTATCTCCAATGGAAGCACCAGACTAAAAGTGAATTGACCTCAACCAAGCTGCAGTGGACACATCCATAGTGAAATTCCAAAACACCACCATCACATAATGGGAAATATGTAGTGAGAGAAGTGAACACTACATTGCGATTTATTCTAAACATGCTTGACAAAACAGCAATTGAATGTCGGTTATACATTTTGATGTCAGGCTCATAGCAGGATAGGATAGGAAAGGTATTTACCATACATAGGCATATAGGATCCATTCAGTGCGATTGTCGTTCCCTCTGCCCAGAAAAGCAGTGCATTGCTAGCAATGCTATAGCTGACCACAGTCACGCAAACACGTTTATTCAAAGTATTCTTATGACATGGTAGATGTCATGATATGACATGCCTCAGCTCATTTACCATGGTAGTCATTTTAAGGTCCCAACCATGAATTCAAAAGTTCAAGTTCATCATATATGTCTGATATGCAACATATCAGTATATATCAACAATGACCCCAAAAAAAGGTTTTGAAGGTAGTTAAAAGCATTTTAGAATTACTTTAAACTTAAAAGTATTTTTATTTTAAGTCTCTAACCAATTTCTATCAATTCTGCCAGTGGACCTTAATCACAATAGCCATTTTGACAGGTAAACACAGCCAAAGATAATAATAGTTTATTTGAGGAGTTTCTGTGTGCCAACATGAACTTAAATGTACAGGAGAGGGCCATGCTGTCACATTACATTACCTTCAGCTGTGTTGTTTACTGGTCAAAGTGTCTGTTGCAAAACATTGCACAGGATGCAAGAACCATCTAGCAGTTATGATACCACCTGCTATGTGATTACAATTACCTGTGTGCCACTAAGATGTCTGTGGTTGAATCGTATGAACAGTATGAATAGTATTATACACGTTGACAGGCACACACACACACACACACGCGCGCGCACGCACGCACGCGCACACACACACACACACTTTCTTTTCTGGGCAGTTGTGGAATCATGGAAGTTACAGTGCCTTGCAAAGGTATTCACCCCCCTTAACTTTTTTGACATTGTGTTATGTTACAGCCTTATAAAAAATGTTATTTAATTAAAATGTTTTACTCAAAATTCTCCACACTATATCCCATAATGACATAATGATGAAAACTTATTGCAAACCTTTCTAAAAGACCTTTTTCATTTTGTCACTATGCAACATTGTGAGTAGAATTCTGAGCAAAAAGGCAATTTTATAGTTTTCTTGAATACGGCTGTGTAACGTGTAACAAAATGGGAAAAAAGAGAAGGGGGGTGAATACTTTCACAAGGCACTGTACAATCACTTTATTTGAACCAACTTTCATTTCTCTGGTCCGGGTCAAGGGGCTGAGCAATGATTTGAGATCCAGCGGTGGAGTGTGACGTTGCTCTGGCTTAGACCCAGGGTATTATGTGCATACGTTTTCTAAGAATAGGACTACACCTACTATTCAGTAGGAGTGAAACATAAGCTAACTGGTCTCTTCCCTGTAGTACTATTCTATGACACTTTATGCACACAAGACCGGGACATAATGTTCAATAGAGCATACCCAAGGGTTTGGAATTTGGCAGCTTGGGTTAAAACTCTTCTTGCGTCAATCAGTCATTGATCAGTGCCAGGATCATGCTGGAGAGAGAGAGAGAGAGAAACAGACTGGTCAGCAGACATAAAATAAAAAATATAAGAGACAGGATTACTTGTATTGATTGATTAATGTGGACGATCCACCCCAAGCTTTTCTTTGTATTTGTATGTAATTCTTTATGTTGCTATGGACCATGTGTCGTTAATAAAGTTTGATTGATTGATTTTTATTTGGTGATATGACGTAAAATAGTCAAGAGTGTTTCAGGCAAAAATTGTGCACTTTATGAAAGAAGCATGAAATTTGGCACACAGTTAGAACATGCCATATGGAACATTTTTTGCTATAGGGCCATAGCAGATTTGTCTTGGGAAACGTGTGGGAGCCACTCAAAGTTGGGCTCTATGGCTATGGCTCCCACAAGTTTCCCAAGACAAATCTACGATGGCCCTATAGCCAAAAATGTTCCATATGGCTTGTTCTAACTGTGTGCCAAATTTCATGCTTCTTTCATAAAGTGCACGATTCCATAAAAATACTGCCCGAAACGCCTGGACTAAAAAGAGCTCAATAGCAGCACTTCCCCAGTCAAGTATCATCACAGAGGTTAAAAAACACAATAAAGCCCATGGGGCTTAAAATCACAATAACACCATCCTTATTACCTGTACAAATAAATGAAGAAGCAGAGCAGGTGGAAGCCAAGTTTAATCATGGATTCCTTCATATGTGATTTCAGCTGGCCCCGGTTATGGATCTCAGTGGGGTCAAATACCCCCATGTTTCCCATGGGTACTTTCACAAACCTGAAGGATAGACAACAATGATCTGATGAATTGGGTGCAAAGGACCACAAAGGAAAGAAGCTACATTTTCAACACTGCCAGATGAGTACTTTTTAACCGAGAGTTCACAGTGTGTGCGAGTGAAGTACTTAAACACATCTACAAGCACACAACACTCTGCTTTGCAACGTGTTGCCACTGAATGTTTGTCTATTAATACATGCCCAGATTCATCTATTCATCTATGGGATTGCCTTTCCTCATGTTTACATCTTGTAAAATAATGAGTGTCACAGCTACTATAAGAACAGACATTATTACGTTTGATGATGATCCTGTTATTGTTAGTCTTCTTGAGAAAGAGAGGAACAGAATGATGAGCCGATGCTGGATGACTTTGTGCCTAGGTGTTGTGCCTTTTTATATGAGCCCTGACTGCAAAACACATTTTCCCAAGGGGAAAATAAAGATACACGTGTCGTGAAACTTATTTTTGTCTACACTGGCAGTCAAGCTGGCATGTTGGTTGAGTGTGAAAAACGTATTTATTTATAAAGTGCTTCCAAATCAGTACTGAGAAGTAACAGTCATAAGCCATCACCTGTAAACATTCCAGGCTGCTACAGGCATGTTGAGTAGGAAGATGAACCAGTGCATGGAGACCAGCATCAGCACAGTAGACAGGCTTTGTCCAATCAACTCTGGGATGACCCACTGCAAAGACAACAATGGAATCACAGGTAATGTGTGTCTCCCATGGAGCAAAGAACATTTAAATCAAAGAATATTTGACCACTTCAAATAGTCTTTAATCTTAAAATAATGAACAACCAGAAATAGTGGATCTACAAGCTCACAACACGCCGGCTATTTTCTTACAAAGAAGACATGCTGGCTTCTAATGAATTTGAAGGATGTAAGGAAAGCTTGGATTAAACTCTTTGTATCTGTCAAATTTTTGTTTCATAACCGTAGACATGTTATGAGCCACTTTCTGTGAATAAATTCCATGCAGGTGATTATTTTTCTAAGTGTTCGAATTTGGAAGCACTCGTTTTCAATTAACACGACGTCCTGCTGCCTCCTGCATTATGTGCAATTTTGAAACAGGTGGTACTCATTGAGGGATTTCCAACCAGTGGTTCTCTCCAATACTGACAGTGACAAATAATCACCGAAAATAGCTCATAACACGTCTACACGGTAGATTTTTATGAAACAAAAACTTGACAGATACAAAGAGGATAATCCAAGCTTCCCGTACAGCTGCAATGTTGTTGACTTTAAAGTTGTTTAATACTATCAGATAGGACTTTTCTGTTTGGATGAATGGGCTGTCAAGGGTTGGTATTGCAACTCTAGATGCCAGATAGCATTATAGTGGTTGCTTGCGGCTACATGATGGCTGCATTCAGTGCATAGCTTTGCTTTAATAACTAAAGCATTCATTGTTGTGAAATGAACTTACTTTGTTGAGCTTGGAGCAACAGGCTCTGGCATTTATGTAGTCACATTCTAGATCTGACAGAGTGATGATCTGGCAACAGAGTCAAGGCTTTACAAACGCATGATGAGAGAACCATACAACTCATCTGAACAACTAGCCCTAAATGTCTGTGATCTTACATAATAACACTTTGTGTAATATTCCAAATACAAAGCCATAGATCGGTCCCATCCACTTGCGGTTAGCAGAGTAATCTACACACCATTTTAAGCATCCGCGCTACTTGTGTAATTCATTCCTAAGACTTGGGAGTCCGATATTGTCCTTTAGTTTCACATCCCTTTGAAAGTCCTGCCAGAAAACGTGCGTTTAGTCAAATATCTCCACTTTTCCACAAGATTCACACAGACAGCATTCTCTGTCAGCGACAGGGCTGGACCTGAAATGACTGGACTGAAAATGTTAAATCTTCCTTTGTTTAGGAAGCACAAACTTATGGGGCAGACAATTGACAGGTGCATTGCGATTGGCGTGGGGTAATTAATCACCCCACCTTCCAATTGTGTGCTCCATAAGTTTGTGCTTCCCAAAGGATGTTTTGATATACAGTATTCAGTCCTGCACTCATTCCAGGCCCCTTGCCCAGAGAGAATGTCGATGTCTTCTGTGTCAAGCTTGTGGAAAAGTGGAGATATTTGACTAATCGCACGTTTTATGCCAGAACTTTCAAGGGATATGAAACTAATTAATTATTGGGTGAATACACAACTTTACCGCGGATGCCTGAAGTGCCGCAGAGATGGGGTCCAACCTATGTTCCCCAGGTTCTATGTTCCCCACCTCACAGCATTAGTTTAGTGGGGTTAGGGGTAGGGTTAGGTGGTAAGAAAGTGGGGAACATAGAACCTGGGGAACATAGAACCTGGGGAACATAGGTACGGTCCCGCAGAGATCACTCTGCCAAGCTCAAGTGGATGGGACTGATCTAGCCGCAAATTGCAACACTAGATTTTTTTTATACTCGGATGAATCTAGGGTTGCAATACCACCCATAGGGATTCAATGCATGAAAACAGTTTTTTGCTAACTGATTGTATTAAACGACTTCAAACTCACCAATATTGTGGCTCTATGGAAAGCTTGGAATTTACTCTTGCTAACTGCAAAGTGTTTGTTTCTGAAAATTCCACCGTGGAATTGTTATGATTTTATTTTCTGTCAAGAAATTCAGTTCGGGTGATTATTTTTTCTAAGTGCTGGAGTTTGGAAGCGCTCGTGGGAAGTCACTCAGCAGTCCTGTGTACCAGCTGGTTCTGTCACATAGCCTAATGCAGGAGGCAGCGGGACGTGGTGTTATAGAAGACGAGCGCTTCCTAAGTTCAAGACTTAGAAAAAAAACATGGCTGCTCGGATTTTATTAACAGAAAATAAATCATAACAATTCTTCGGTGGATTTTTCAGAAACAAACACTTTGCAGTTAGCAAGAGTAAATTCCAAGCTTTCCATAGAGCCACAATATTGGTGAGTTTGAAGTCGTTTAATACAATCAGTTAGCAAAAAACTGTTTTCATGCATTGAATCCCTATGGGTGGTATTGCAACCCTAGATTCATCCGAGTATAAAAAAATCTAGTGTTGCAATTTGCGGCTAGGACTGATCTATGGCGGTGTATTTGGAATATTACACAAAGTGTTATATATAAGATCGAATAATTCATATTTTACTTTGTTTCAGTGGTTTTCAACCAGTGGTCCTTGAGGAGGTTCCAGGTGGTCCCCACTCCCCAGCGAAATGGTGGAGTTGGTATTTAACCAAATGGACTTTTATAGATCTTTAACTCTTGAGTGAGTCAAAGAGTGTTAAATGAAACCAAGGGTTCATTTTACACTCTCAAAAGGCAAAATATTGCTAAACACCTGCATTACTTAATTATTTACAAGAAGTCGAAACAAATAAAGAATGTAGAGGAATAGTTATTTTGATCAACGTTTGCCTGTTATGATGAGTTATCTCTCCTAAGGCACCACATGAAAATACAGGATGGAATTATGGACACAATCTTATCCAACGACAACTAATGCTCTAAGTCTTGAGTCTGAGAGGCTAAACGTCATCAAATAGTGGTCCGTGGCTCCAGTGCTGAAGAAACAATGGACCTTGATGTGGAAAAAGGTTGAAAACCACTGGTTTATACATAACGAACCAGTGAGACTGACACTTGTAGCTATAACGTGGCTAACCGAGGTTAGCTAGCGAGCTTGCTGATGTGGTGTACTGGTTCTGGTTGGTTTAACTTAAATTTAATGAAGTCTACTTTACTGTGACAGCTTCGGTTTGCCTTCGCTATTAAACACGAGCTCGAGATGCACGAAGGACCCCCAGCTGAATAAAGGATACGAAGTAAACGGACAGAAAAATCAGTGCACAGCAGTCCACAAGTGACAGAATAAACACCGCCGCCTCCATCTTTTTGTTTGGCTCCCTCCCTTCCGTGATTTCATTTACCCGAAGAAGGAGCGGACACTGGTGGGTTTCTTGGTCGCCACCTAGCGGGTGGGAGTGTGGGCTGTAGTGTATGGTACATTGAATGGTTCTCGTTTTAGGGGGTCCCCAGATGATTAACTTAATGTGCAACATTGTTTTCTCACTCAACAGTAAAGAAACCAACATAACGTTTAAGTGTTTAGACCGGTGTATAGACCGGTCCCCAGTTAAAATATGATTAACTTTTCAAACTTTAACATTTCATTTAACATTTTGGTACGCCATAATGCATCATTGGACCAGGGGTCATCAATATGTCTGTAAACGGACAACTGTACGTTTCCGTGTGCTGTGGCAAAGACTTGGTCTTCAACTCTTGTCCGTGGCAAATTTTAGATTTTTCTTATTTATTTTGATCATAAGACTCGATTACTGAATATCAAGTCTCCAGGTTTTCTTCAGAATAGGCCTATGTATGACACTGATTTACTATGACACTGTGGCATATTAGGAGTCCAAATAGTGCTAGTGGTTCTCAAATGTACTTAAGGACCCCTTAAGTACATTTGGTAATATTAATAATATAGTAATATTATTGTACACTCATGTAGCCTAGTAGTATGTCAATGGTATGTCTATGTCCATCAGTCCCCAGACCCTACATTGAGAACCAGTGGCCTCTGAATGTTGCAAATTAGTTTGAGTTAACAACAATCAAAATAGCCAAAAGGAGTAGGCCTATAATAGACCAAGACAGACTATGTTTCTTCTGAGTTTATAAACTGTACTGTAAACAACAACTACAACAGCTATACCTGCATGATAAAAAAATAAAGAAAAGGCAATTGTTTGTATGACAGATGACACTACTACCTGTATAGGAAAACATTATGTGCCAATGTGTTTATGTTAAACTATGGGGAAGCATTGATTCCATTCTACCAATCTGACAGTCAGATGTGATAATTGGCATGAAGATATCACCTCCTCCCTTTGGAAAATTGTCAACTCATGTTTATCCACTTCTGCCAAGAAGGTCAATCTTCCTCCTTTCCTTGTTTGTTTCGCTTTCTCAAGACAGAACATTTCCTGGCATTACAGTTGAGCAGTAGTTGTTGAATGAATGTGAATGTGTGTGGGTGAACTTTATATTAAAAAAATAGTAAAAGTCCAAGGCCAAAGATATCTTAAGTAAATCTGAAGCTGAGATAGGCTGCTGTAACTGTACGCCCATTAGACAAAGACAGATATGTATCACAGTGTAAGAATCTCAATGGGACAATGCCACACCTACATTTTTGCTTGTCTGATAGTACTGTGTGAGAATGTGATTGTGTCCACACTTTTAAGGCAAGCGCAATTGTTCCATGTCACACCTGATAGAGGTACAAAGTAAATAGTAAACCAAGAAATGATGTGGTTGCATGCTTCTCGATCTCAGACTATTATAAAAGGTGGCAGGAGAAAAAGCCACCTCCTCCAGCTTTAAGCGACTTTCTCAGCACTCCATCTTTGAGTTGCAGCAGCAAGGATCTCAAATTGGAACTGAAATTGATATCCCAAGAAGAAGATGATGTTGCTGGCATACCACCTGTTTCGAAGCTGGTGGGCATACATGGTCATTTTGGCACTGTGTCTGGCTCCTGTGGGTGCCAGAGGGCAAAATGACGGAGAAGCTGAACAGGCTTTGCACTTTGCATTGGATTCCTACAACAACAGACATTCCAGAGAGCCATTCATCTACAACTCGATCTCCTTTGAATACAAAGTTCTTCAGGTAAGCTGCAGGAGAATTCATTTATTACATTTATGGTGAAAATTGCTGATTTCCTAACTGATCACAACTAAATATATAGGGTTTAAGTGGTTAAGCCCTGAGCCCACCATGTACTTCATCATATGAAGAATAGAGAAAAAAGACTATCTGCTATTTTTGCTATTTAGATTTTTTAAATTGGGAAATCTGTCCAAAATAGGGACGGCAGGTTGAAATTCGTTAAGCATTTGAAGGATTATTGTCTGTGATGATTTCTTTCTTTTTCAAATAGATCGTGTTTGGGAGGGAATTCATAATAGATGCAGTGCTTGAACTAACCAATTGCAAAAAGGGAAGGGCACATCAACACTGTGTGCCAGTCAAAGGCAAGGTAAAGCAAACAACATGGGCCCGACATTGCACATGCCAGTAGGCCAATGAGGTTTATAATTATATATAAAAAATAAATATAAACAATAAATGGATTTTAACTCTTATTTCAGAGGGTGAGATGTCGCTTTGTGGTCATGGAAGTGCAAAAAAGAAAGATCCTGGTCCAGAGTATTTGCAAATAATGTCCATCTGGCTCTTTTAACAAATGTATTTCTAAAGGAATGTAATGAACCCTGAATAAAACGCACTTCATGAATATATAGAAGTTGTTTTGGGTCTTCTTTTTTTTCATCTGGGAGGGGAGGACCATAGTAGCTGATTTTGTGTCATCCTTTTTGACCTGTGTGAGCAATTACATGCTGCACAATAAACAAACAAATAAAAAAAGAATTATTCCGCCCAGTTCCGCTCCCTGCTAAACAGGCACCCAACCAATCTGTAGGACACTGTTTCCCAAATAATTAAATTCTAATTTAATGTAATGTAATGTAATTTAAATTCAATTCAATTCAATTCAATTCAATTCAATTCAATTTATTTTATTTTATTTTATTTTATTTTATTTTATTTTTTTTTATTTTTTTTTATTTTTTTTTTTTATTTTATTTTTTATTTTTTTTTATTTGAAAAAAGGGATATTTACTCGTGACCCTTTAAGGTGGGTCTGTGACCCAAAGATGGGTTCCGAACCATTGTTTGGGAAACACTGACGTAGGCAACTGTTTTACGTTGTGTTGTGTATGACGTCATGTTGTAGTGCAGAATGCCTACAGATATTGATCTACAACTAGAGAGCTTCTTCTTATAACTCTATGCTAGAGAGAGGCACCAACAGAGAGAGACACAGAATCAGAAGAGAGGGTAGCCAGACAGATAGATTAGAGCTGGCTGCCCACTGGCTGGAAGGGAAGAGGTGGAGAGACATGTCCAAAATGAGTTTATCTAATAAACAGGTGATAGGCTCAAGCAATGGCATTGAGGTCGACAGGAAGCATGAGCTAAGGAACAGTCTGTCAATGTTCCATCAATTTACATACACATAGAGCAGATAAGTATGAAATACTATTACTGAATTATAACTACGGTTATATAACAACCAAAGAATTCACAACATGCATAATAATAACTTATAGCCATAAATTATACCTGCAAAGAAATGTCTCACGATACGCCCACTTTTTGACAGGCTTATATTGCATTTGGGATGTTATCCCAGTCAAAAATATGATTTACCTTTAATCTGTGAAGGAATATCTCTGTTTGACATGGATCTGACCAGGTTTACTGACCTGGGTTTGACATACTGTACATACCTTCATTATATAGTCTTAGGTTGCCATCTAGCGGCCTATATTAATGGCTGAAGTAGTCTCAGACTCACACTGAATTCAAGGACTAGCCTTTTACATGTTTTAACATTATACTATAACTATAGTATGCCATTACGGTATGGCATCAGGTATGGCCCTATACCTGAAGGCAGCATTCAAGAGAATTACCTTGTCCAAACTCATGTTGAAAGAATTGCCCTCTCTGTGTAGATTGAAATCAATGCTGTACACCACATCTCCAGTATTGACTTGATTATGCTTAGTTCAGTGTGGTATCAAGCACCGAAACTAGCCGGCCTCCAAGCTCACAAGCTTGGAGGCCTGCTATTTTCTATATTTTCACCAATAGTCCTTTTAGAAATGTCAGACCCTGCATGCCTCTCTAACATTCTCTGCACGTCCCTGAGCATCACATTTATTAAACACTGACATTTTGGTCCCTCTGGACCTTCATCCAGAGTACTATCTTACTTATTCTGACAGACTACTCAACCCCAGGCCAGTACAGTATCTTACCGTCATTTCACAGACTACTCAACCCCCCAGGTCAGTACAGTATCTTACCGTCATTTTACAGACTACTCAACCCCAGGCCAGTACAGTATCTTACCGTCATTTCACAGACTACTCAACCCCCCAGGTCAGTACAGTATCTTACCGTCATTTTACAGACTACTCAACCCCAGGTCAGTACAGTATCTTACCGTCATTTCACAGACTACTCAACCCCCCAGGTCAGTACAGTATCTTACCGTCATTTCACAAACTACTCAACCCCAGTACAATATTCAGATACTCCCGGTCAACTACAAGTGATAGTTGCTCTGTGAAATTGGTACTCAAGTTAAACTACAGCTTGTAAAAATACTTTAATCTTCAAAAGGACATTATTACAAAGTACATTTTATGTTCAATATCAATGCATTGCTGTATTAAAATGTATACATTTTCCCCAAAAAGGAAATTCTAAGATTTTCCAGAAAGTTTCAGAAATGGACAAATAGCCGATCTACAAGCTCACAACGATAAACATGCCTGAAAATGCACACGGGCCACCCATACAGTATGTCCGCTTAACGTTTAACTTACTAAGTGGTCACTGGTCAGACGCTTTTGAGAAGTGGGTCCTGATCCTGAAAAGGTTGGGAACCACTGAGTTACACTATATACAGGAATTTGTGTCAAATATAAATATAAAAGAAAAAAGAAAGAAAATAACTAAGAAATACAAACATGGCTTTGTAGCTTTCATAAATAATTCCAAAATGTGCAAATAATGTAGGCCTATCTTAAATACACTACATCACCACCTAGACATTTCACAGATATTACCACCTCTCTCTGGCAGAGTTATAATCACTTTTTCCAACAGAGAGAAGTGAATACAAATGCTCCATAAGGAGAATGGACACAAATGACCCAATAGCAGCACATTTCAATGTTATTGTTTTTTTGTTTTGTTTTTGTAAATAAATATTGAACCAATGAAAATATCAACAAGAGCTGTGTGGCTAAACAATAATTACCTTGGATCCATTGGAGCACAGGTTCTTATTTCCATTTCCTGGAAAGTAACGGTTTCACCCGTCAGGATAGAGGATATTCAGTTGGGGGCTGTTAAGTATGACATCATTTTGTAGGCAGAGGAGAATTTCTGCCCCCAGTTTACGTGAATCTTTTTACAATTTTTACTATTTACACATTTTTCTTCTCTTTGTTGTTGAAAGGAAAGTGTTAGAATTATACTTTAGTCGTTATTTTTGTCTCGGATCTGTTGAAATAGCGAGGGACAGAAAATGCTCTTTGGGCAGAGTTCTTCTCTGCCTACAAAATGATGTCACGGCTTAAAAGCCCCATAAGCATGCAAAGAAAATAACCAGACCAAAAATTACAAGCACTACCATAATAAAACAAACTGCTAAAGTGACCTCAGACCAGCACTCTGCATTACACCATGGCTTTGCAGTAATATGGTTACTGTCCCCAGCCCAATTTCTATCATCAGGACTCAAACCCTGGATGGTATCCACAACCGATGGACCACTGTATCCGTTGGTCTCCAACGCCTCCAGTTTGTCTATGTAATCCTGTGGTAGACCGCTCTGGATCGCACCCAGACACACTACCTGTAAAGGAAAAACAAGATGAAGAGGTTTAGAAAAAAAGCTTTGCATTGATTTGTTGTAACATAGTTGTTATGCAATGCTGTTACAAATTGTTATTCAATGTTTAAATAATAGTAATAAATGTATTATTATTACCCTTATTATTATTACCCTTCTTATTATTATTATTATTATTATTATTATTGTAGGCCTATTATTAGCCTATTTAGTAGTAGTAGTAGTAAAATATTGGTGCCACACCGTGCCCTAAGGGCACTTATATTCTACCTATGAGGGCGGATTCTGGCAATGTATTATAATGAAAATGGAGAGGTTTGCTGCCATTTGCGGATACTTTTACTCAAGTACATTTTTAATTCCGGACCGGAAATAAGAATCTCTAAAACAATAGAAAGTAAATGAAATAATTTTAACACTCATCTTTTATATTCTTTAATTACAATCTAAAATATGAACCCTTGTTGTAAAAAAAACAAAGTTGTCCTTTAAGCCAATTTGTCAAATGCGGTCAATCAGTTTTATGGTCTCTTTGGACTTCCCCTTCCAGTTCATCACGGCTGCAAACATGTGCAAACATGTTTTTTGTAAATTATTTACTGTGATATTTAGAATAGCAGAACAACGACCCATATAGATGGGAACAACCAAGATTTAATTAAAAAAACACAACCAACAGTTCACAGACAGATCCAAGTTATTAACTTTACATTTTTGTCATAATTGAACTAGTATCAAGTAAAAAGCAAAAAATTACACGACAGACCCCACCCTCCACTATAATCTACATCGCAGTATTGATACTTTTAAATGCGAGTACTTCTTCCACCACTGCAAATAAACTCCGCTGTATTTTTGTTAGCTGTGGAAACATCACGTGTCATGACCTTAATATTATAGATTGGCTTCAACCTATATGAGCAGCTGTACACACAGCTGGGCTTTAGAGAATATGATGTAGCTGTTGTTGGGAGGGTGTTCACAACTAGAGCCTTATGTCTGATATATTGGCCATTATTTTACTTATTCTTACACCATACAATTACCGGTATGTGTGTCGTATTTCTAATTTTCACTTTTTTTCACTTTCACCCTGGCATCCTTATTTTGGGCATGTTTTGGGTGAACATTTTCAAAAGTTCTTAATTTAAAAATGGTAAAAAATAGCAAGCGTACGAAACATCGCAACGTGACCACGTGTCGATGGTGCTAGGACTCTCCCAAACTGGTCGCATTTGAGTCAAAACAACTGATCCAGCCAGCACTGCTCCTAGTCTGCATTTTCAAAAGGCTTGTTTATAAAACCTTTTGTAAACTGGAGAGGTAACATAAGGTTTGAATGTAAACCTTTTTGTATCGGGGAGATGTGAGGTGTATGAGTGTAAACCTTTTTGTAAGGTGGAGAGGTGAGGTAAGGTTTGAAGTGGTTCATCTGGTATGTTCGACAGAGCACCTCGCCCTCATCCGTGACCACGTGCAACTCCAAAGGTAGGTACCTGCTGGCTTTAACTCCCTCCTGCCTGGAAATTGGGAAGTAAACATTTCAGAGCCAAATGTGTTTTTTACAATATTTTACTTGCTGCGTTGAGATAAGCAAAAAGTCTTAATGTGTGAAGCGATCACAATGAAGTTACCTGTCCAAAGAAATTCTATTTCTCATGTTCAGTCTCCAGACGACGCCCCAAACATATTCTCCCTCACAGTGTTCAATAGTAGCAACACCTCCATGCCAGCAGTTGCCATCAAAGTCTGGTGTCCAGTGTCCAAAACGTAGGCTATGATCCTGCCCAGGAAAGGATTGAAATGTATGTTATTTTAAGTCTAAAATAAAATCGTTAATCGCAACTATTTGTGTGATCGTCAACTTAAATTTGTAATCATGACAACCCTACTCATTGACATTATTTCTTTTAAAACCTGTTTGACCCCTCACAGGCTAAAGCAGATTAATCTTTTGGCATTTCTATAGTTAAGTGAATGGGACCCTATCCTTCAGCAGCTGTCAGAAATTCCCCTTGGGATATTGAATACTCTGATAATATTCCCTGACTATAATGCCTCTTCTGTTGCTTGTCCAAAATAGAATGCCACAAAGGGGCGACATTTCCTGTGTCTCCATGCTTCAAAATGTTCTCAACACTCCAACAAGTGTAACGGCTGCTGCCGAGATATTAATCACTAACTATTCTATTCTCTGTCCACATAGCAGCCTACCTTTAATCGTCCTGTCGTCACAAAAGTAGCAGAGGGGTTCCTCAAATAGAATCTCTCCTTCAGCAAATTACTCCCGTACGCAAAATACAGAAAATATTCTGAGGAATTAGACCCAAATTCATTGTTTCCAAGACCGCTGGTGATGCTGGTTGTGTGTGCAAGTTGTAAAAGACAAATCAAAAGACAAATCACAGCATAACGCAAACAAGACATGTTTGTTTTAGTCCTAAACCTAACAGCATCATTGAACATTAGAGCAACATGGATGCCGATTGGCTGATGAGCTCTTCTGCACTGGTTGCTGATCCAGTCTCAGACTAGAGAGCGGATACGGAAACGGCCCCTAGATGAATGTAGGGCAAATGAGCAGATACAGTAGGTGGGCTCTACACCCAGATCAGAACACTGAGGTAAATAGAAACCAGGCTTTCCACAGACTCTTCTGGTTACCATGGTGCCTGATGATGACGCGAGGTGAAACAAGGGCACCATGGTAACCAGAATAGCAGGCATCTTGGGATTATAGGCACCGTTTTAGTATCATGGTCAGTAACATGTCTGGTGGCTTAGAAAAGCCACATAAGCGCATTTGATCCTGTTTGATCAAATGTGCACTTGAATATATCTATCTATCTTTTTAATTTAACATAGATTGTGTGACTAAATTGACTACTAGGCTATATTATACTGCACAGTGAAATCCAATATCAATTTACTCTGAAAGTGTAAACATTGATATATAAAGCTCATCCACCGTTCCCTCTCAAACTCATTGAACAGTCATAACGTGGATTGTTAAAGACATTAGCATTTTTTATTGAGCAAGACTTTTTACAGTGAAGTGTCCAGCTGTATTATCTGAATAGGAGCTTAGTGAGATCACATTTGAAGCCAGTACTTAACCTGACACCATTGTGTGAGGAAATAATAGCCAATCATAAGCTCACAATGCAAGGCATTTGAGCTTGTAGATCAGTTATTTTTGGCGCACAACACTACGCTAGGCTACCCTTTTGACCATTTTAGCCTATAACTTCATGGCGTACATGCCCAAAATGGGGACGCCGCAGCGTTAAATGACTTTACAGAGTAGGCTAACATGAGAAGATTGAAAATGAATGGTCCTGCATATACACATGGAAAAACACAATGGACTATTTGGTTCCCAGAGATAAAGCATGTATCAAATGGGAATGGGAATAATGTGGCCTAATGCATATAAAGCGTCCTTGAAATTAATAAGGTTGAGAGCCACTGAGATATTACATTTAAAGTAAAATGAAAGTCTACAGCATGAGGGTTGCAACCAGGCGGCAACCATCCGGTTTTTAAATTGAAGCCATATAAGTGACAGTTTATATGCATGGCTGCTAGTTTTGCTATTTCTAATAGGGCTCCCTTTGTAATTATTTTATTTTCTTTTTACAGTCTATGGTTGCAACTGAATATACTGTACATTAATACTTGTACTACTACACATGCTTCAGAGATACAGTAAGCCCTTTTCATTGGTTTGGGATTCAGGATCTAAATTCAGATAGTTCGGCTCAGTTCTTAATTAATTAAAAGAGTTCTTGTTGTTTTTACACCACACCGGTGTGTAGTACGGTAAGTAGGCTGTTACATGAAGTCAGAGTTTTTGCAATGAGTGACATGACTCATGCAGTATGTTTATTTTATTTTTTAAATATTATTTAGGCCTTGTGTTCCGACTTCAGAATGATCATCAGTCAGTCTTCAGTTTTAGTTTCATTGATATCCACTTCTCCTCTGTGTGCTGCCTGTTTCCACTCCATGTTAATGCTGCCAGTTGCCACTATTGACTATATTCACACTGTGGCCATTTTGCTCCCATGTCATATTTGTGGATTGGGAAGAAATGCCTCCCCAGGTGGCACTTTAAGAATGACTTAAAGGGATATTCCACTTTCAACAGGGAAACACCTTATGGGCTTTTCTCCCCACACACACACACACACCCATTGTAACTTCAAACTTCATTTTAACCATGATAGATTCATTAAAAACATCCATTATATTTTCTGGTGACTCATACTACCCTCCTAATACGTGAGCAGTCTGTTTTTTCCAATAACTTTTTTTCATTTATTTTTGAGCGGTGGTAAACCGCTCCATAGAGTGGCTGGGTGTGTGTCTGTAGCCTTTTTCCTCAGCGTTTTGCCATAGCAAAACGTGTGTGTGTAGCATAGCCTGTACATCCTATACTCAAATCCTAGGCTGAAGACATTATGCAAGCTCCATAGAGTGGCTGTGCGTGTGTCTGTAGCCTTTTTCCTCAGCGTTTTGCCATAGCAAAACGTGTGTGTGTAGCAAAGCCTGTACATCCTAGACTCAAATCCTAGTCTGAAGACGTTATGCAAGCACGACCACCGCTCACTTCACATTGGGTGTGATTTTATTAATAATTATTTGGGAAAATGGAAAAAATGAAATACAAAAAAGAATTATTACAAATAAATGAAATAAGTTATTGAAAAAACACGGTCTGCTCACGTATTAGGAGGGTTAATATGAGTCACCAGAAAAAATAATGGGTGTTTTTAATGAATCTATCATGGTTAAAATGAAGTTTGAAGTTACAATGGGTCTGTATGGGGAGAGGCCCTGGGCCTGGAGGACCTGGTAACATTTACATCAAATATCTAAATATTGAATCAAGCAAATTAAAAACTGTTCAGGGTGTTCATAAAAGCCTGATTAGACAATAAAATTACCAAAAGTCTTTTTGAAAGTGAAATATCCCCCAAAATGGCCACTGTGTGAATATGGTGAATTTCCCTGGCATATGGAGTCACCAGCTGCTTCTTTTCACTGCAACCTGACACACTCAAGAGAGCGTAACTCATGCAGAGGTTCCTGCTGAACAAACACCCAGACCGACTAGTAGAACTATATTAAGACTAATTGAGCGACCAGGACAGATCCCTTTCCTCTGGTTTACTACGCACAAATTGGGTTGATTGGAGTGCCCAGGCCAAACCGGAGGCACTGCAGCTGGGGATTGAGCCCTGGGCCTCTGTGGCGGTGGCTAATTGTTTTACCTCTATAACGCCCCACCTAGGCTTTGTGGCTTTTATAAGCCACTTAAATATCTGTAAATAATAAATAATAATAAATTATAGTATGCTTTTAACATTTTGTTCATAAGCGCCTCTGACATAATTGCAGCATGGCTCTGCGGGAGTCTAACCATCTATAGGGCCTACAGTAAGAGGGCCAGTCTTGTGTTGTCTGTCTGAGTGTCTGCAGCTAATCTCACGAACTGTTGGACCCGATCAGCGCCAAATGTCTCGTGCACACTGCCGGTAGCCCACAGAAGTACCTTTTCAATCCTTCTGCCCCCGCCCCCCCTACAATTGTTTTGTACTTTCTGAAATATTTAATTTCATAATGGAAGGCAAAGGGGCTCGGGAGTGAAACCTTGCCACAGATTTTGACTCATACGTCATAAATATGTCGACTGACGTCATAGATGACTGACGTCACAGGCTGCCCACACAAAGTCCGAGATACACACTGGAGCTACACCATTCCCATGTGGATCCAGAGATCTACATGATTCGTTTGTGTAATGAAGATTTTTTTTGCCCTTGCGTAACATTTTCAACAATGCTTCAAAGTGTAAAAGAATGGCATTGGAACCAGACCAGCCCTGGTCTGGGTGAACGCACTGCTATGGTGACTAATATGCCAGTGTAAAGGTTGAGGTCTTCAAACATGGAGTTGTTTGGTTGACTGTCAGGCGTCAGAGCGGCGGTGGACTCTCTCCTTGTCTTTCCTCATGGCCCGCTCCAGCTCCGTCATAACAGGCAAGGAGCCGTTGTACCAGTTGGTCTGGATGGCTCTCAGCTTGTCCTGGTAGTCCTCTGGCAGACCGTTCTGCTCAGCCCCCATCACGATCACCTGGTAACGGAGGATATGTTCAGTGTCAGGCACGTGCACACATAGACATTTGATTGATTGATTGATTGAAGACTTTATTAGAAGTTTGCATAGGAAAAGGTACAGTTTCATGACGGTACAGTTCACTGGTACAATGTCTAAAAGGAGATCCATGAAAAGACTAAGCTTATTTCCACAGGAAACCATTTAAGTATCTCATATAACATTGAATGACAGACGAATAGAACACAGTACTATGCAGTAGATATGTAAAGAAAAGAAATTATGAGAGAACAAAAAAATAGTCTAAAACAGTAAGTAAGTAAGTATATACAAAGAAGGGGCAGGGGTAGGGTTGGGCTAGGTTCGTTTTTTTACCAGTTGCGAACGGCTGCTGCCTGTAAGTGGTTTTTCAGGGCAATTTTAAAGGATGCTAGTGATCCACACTCCTTTATGACCTTCGGTAAGGCTTTCCACATTTTGGTGGTATAGCAGAAAAAAGTGTTTGACCCTTTGTTGGTTTTGACTCTGGGTTGAAAGTGATCTGTGGCGCTGCCTCTGGTGTTGTAATTATGGACATCCTTAATGTTTATAAAGTATTTTGACAGGTACTTGGGTATCATAGTGGTGTAGTGTATCTTGTACACCAGGCCCATTGCAAGTTGCTGTACTCTGTCATCTACTCTGAGCCACCCCACTCTTAACTGGTGAGTAGCGGTGAGGTGAGTCTGATAGGGAACTTAACTACTTACGTAGGACGTAAGTAGTTAAGTAAGAGATTTCGTTTTTTCGTGTTATGACCTTGTCACCCACTTTGATTGTGAAGTTATCGACTTTTTTGAGGTTATGATTTGATCCAAAGAGGATGGACTCAGTTTTTCCCAGGTGAATTGATAATTTGTTGTCATTAAGCCATGTGCAGATCTTACTTATTTCAGAGTTAAGTGTCTTTTCAACCTGCAAGTGGTCCTTGCCCGAGACTAGGAGAGCCGAGTCATCCGCGAACAGGAACAGGTTGCAGTCACAAGCAGATGCCATGTCGTTCACGTATATTAGGACAAACAGAGGTCCCAGTATGCTACCTTGAGGAACACCACAGCTTACTGGGAGGGGGGGGACAGGGTACCGTTAATCTCCACCACCTGTTCCCTCCCCACCAGGTAAGATTGCATCCAACTCACTGCTGCGCTGTCAAGACCGATGGCTTTTAGTTTCTCAATCAGAATAGAATGATTTACGGTGTCAAATGCCTTCTGGAGGTCCATCATGACCATGCCACTATATTTGCCGTCATCCGCTTCGCGTTTGATTTGGTCAGTCAAATAGAGATTGATTGATTGATTGATTGAAGAATGTATTAGAAGTTTGCAATAGAAAAAAGTACAGTTTCATGACAGTACAAATCACTGGTACAAGGTCAACTAAAAGGAGATCCTAGAAAGCCGAGGCTTATTTCCACAGGAACCACACTTTAAGTATCTCATATAACATTGAAAGACAGACGGATAGAACATAGTACTTTATCTAGGATAATATCAGTTACAAAAGCATAACATCAAATACAAAGGCAGAAAAAGAGAAAAAAAGTGGGGGGGGGAGCATGGGGGCTTAGTCTATTTACAAGTCACGGGTAGCAGCTGTCTGAAGGTGACTTTTCATACCAATTTTGAAGGAGGCTAGGGATTTGCTCTCCTTTAGGGCTTGTGGAAGGGTGTGAAAAGCATGTGTCAGTGGAATGATATTTTCTGAATCCAGATTGGAACTCGTAAATCAGATTATTCTCATCGAGATATCTTGCTATCTGTTCGTAGACTATTTTCTCCATGACTTTGGATATGGAGCTAAGAATGGAAACGGGACGGTAGTTTCCAGGGTCTAGTTTGCTACCTTTTTTATGCAGGGGGGTTACTTTTGCTAGTTTGAAGTCCTGTGGGACATGACATCAAAGGGGGCTTGAGCCCCTGCCCTTTTACTCGTCTGTAAAAAGACCATGAATGCAGTTTTTACTGTGGTGAAACGAATGCAAACACCCTCTTTCCATGCCATACCTGAAGGCAGCATTCAAGAGAAGTGCCTTGTCCAAACTCTCCCGATCTTGAATGCAGCATTTTATGTTGAAAGAAGAATTGACTGTGTAAAAATACATGCCGCAAACCACGTCTCCAGTATTCACTTGATTATGCTTAGTTTAGTGTGGTATCAAGTACTGAAAATAGCCGACCTCCAAGCTCACAAGTAAATGTAGTCTACTACTTAGTTACTTTACAGTTTACACACACGCACACACGCACGCACGCACACACACACACACACACACACACACACACACACACACACACACACACAACAGAGTGAACAATGCAACATGTTCAACAGAGTGACTCTCTGGCAGTCGCGCGATACACTACAAAGCTTAGGCCACAAAGCCACGCTCTCCTATTATTTTTCTCTCTCTCAAGGCCACGTGTTATCTGGTGCAGTCAGACACGCTAAAGAACATCCTAGCAACCATCGTTCGTTCACACATCATCACAGAACTGTGAACACTAACTAGGAGGATGAGACAGGCTGGTCACATAACACAGTTGTTATCAAAGTGGGGTCCAGGGGGAAGCTCAGGGGTCCTTGAGGGTCTCCAGCTAAATTAGTTAATATATAATTTTAACACATGAATATCCCCATGTTATACTTCTCACAACACGTCGTGATGCGACGCATTGTGAGCTCATAAATGAGCTATTCTCCTTTCTTTACAAAATCCTTTCAAATGGCAGTCCGTGCTATTACTGTATCCGTCTGGGGGGGGGGGGGGTCTTTGACATGAAAATGTTCTGAAAATCTCTGACATAATGCATCGTCGTATTTTACCACTTAAACCCCAGCACCCGCATTGTGGGGAAAGCTTTCGCGGCACTGTAAGCTTGTCGATCTGCTGTTTTCAGATAAAGCTTTCCCCACAAAACAGTTAAAGACACATAGAGCCCGGAGGGACTCCATTCAACTCTATATGGGTGGTAAGTGGTTAAGCACTGACTCTGTGGAGCTGGAACCCACCAATCCAGAAGCTTCAGGGAGTGAAGGTGGGCACGAGTAAACAGGCTCAAAAAGCCCATGACCTGGTGCCCTTGTGCCCCATTGTCTCTACGCCATACAAAAATAATCTCTGTGCGGTGGCCGGCAAGCACCAGAAACAAACACCACAGCAATTGTTCTGTTTGCCATGACAAGGAGGGTGGGGCGGTGACAGAGATTCATTCCAAAGGATTATGTCATCTAGGATTATGTCATCTGTCATCTGTCACCGACTCACTGGCGGCTTGTGATGTGGCTTTCCATCACTGTCTCAGCACCCTTAAAAACTATTTTCTATCATTTTTATTTGAGATACATAAAGGTTTCCTGTGTAAATAAGCCAAAAAGCTTACTAGAATCTCCTTTTACAGTAGTTGACCTTGTACCAGTGAACTGTACTGTCATGAAACTGTACCTTTTCCTATGCAAACTTCTAATAAAGTCTTCAATCAATCAATCAATTACACACCCCATGCAGCCTCAAATTCATGGAGATTCTTTTGTTTTTGTTGCCAATAATTTGATGACCGGCAGAGACTCAGGGAGTCCCTTACTGAGTCTCCTATTGACTGATGACTTGGTCATCAAATTATTGGCTCAGGAATGCGACAAAAACTAAACAATCTCCACGAATTCAAGGCTTCATGGGGTGTGTAATTGATAGAAAATAAGTAATTCTTTGGGTGAACTACTCCTTTAAGCCCAATTCATCATTTCTGGCCAAGAAATATTAGTTGATAGAGTAAGCTGCAAATCATGACACAGTGGAAATAAACACTATAGGTTGACACGTGAAATCAGACCGGAGAACATGCATGGCACTCTGCTCAAAGAGGCGGAACGGGAGACGAGTGAGCGGCGTTACCTTCATGTACTGTGGAGAGGGCAGGGCGTACACGCAGCTGTTCATTATGTAGGTGCGACAGCTGAGCTCAGGACCTTGCGTTTCCACAGACACCGCCACAGGGCTGTAGGCTCCCAGTCTCACGTTCTCCTGGCTGCACACATGATGTCGACACATACACACACACACAAAGACATGAAAGGGCTGTCATTCCCTGCCGAGCATGTGTTGCCTGAGCCATGCATGCATGGAAGCTGCAGGATTCTGCTGTACCTGTCCAGGGACTCCAGGTCAGACATGTTCATCCTCCACACTACCCCCCACACCTCATCCCCCGGGCTGTGCTCTATGGTCGCCACACCCCCGTGCCACCGGTCGCTGGCAAGGCCCTTGTGGTTCCCAAACACCAGTTTGTAATCCTGGGGAAGGAACGGAGGGGAAAGAGAAAGACAGAGATATAGGAAGAGACAGATAGACAAAGAGACGGGGCAGTTCTCCATTCCTAAACCTGCCATTCCTACCCACTGCCATTCCTACTGAGGTTAGGGTTAGGGTTAGGGTTTGGTTTAGGTGGTCACTGCCTCCGTAGGAATGGCAGTGCGTAGGAATGGAAATGTGTGCCCATTTTATACTTGGTTGCACACCACTGAAATCTACAAGGTCACGACAGCTTGTAACATCTGTTTTGGACACAAACTGAGAAAATCATGTCTTAACAGCGGATGGGAAACATGGGTGGGGTTGGTCATCATCTGCAACAGCTTTCTCAGTGTCCCTTGACATGATTTTCTCAGTGTGTGTCCAAAACAGATGTTCTACAAGCTCACAATTGCGATGCAATATGTCGTGACCTTGTAGATTTCAGTGGGGTGCAAATAAAAGGACAGAATAGCCACGAGAACTCCCTCTAAATCTCTCTGTTTACCTCAGTACAATGTACGTGTACGTGTACATGTACGTGTACGTGTACGTGTACGTGTACGTGTGCGTGTGCGTGTGCGTGTACGTGTGTGGGCGGGCGTGCGTGGTGTGCCGCTTGATCATACCATGAGCCTGGCCACGCAGTGGACGGCGGCCGAGGGGTTCTTGAGCTGGAGTCTCTCCTTCAGCAGGTTGCTGCCGTAGGCAAAGTACAGGAAGGTGTGGGGAGCTTGAGCTTCCATGCTGTCCGCCAGTCGTGCCAGGAGCAAGGCGAGCACCGTGAAGAGGGGCGGCAGGGTGAGGAGGAAGAGGGACAGATGCTGAGGGGAAAGGAGAGAGGAGGACACACGAGGAAAAAAGGAACAGGGTCGATTAGGGAGCAGCAGAAGCACGTTGAAGCAGAGGGTGTGGACTGGAGGAGGAGGAACCCGGAGCAGAGGACAGATCCTGGGCCTTTTTAGAGTGGTGGGATGTAAATTGCGTGGCCTTCTCTTTTATACTACACTGACGCACCATTCTCATGCTAATGCACTGTGTTCTGATTGAGCCATGCCCCCTGGCCTAGGCCAACCGCACAATACACCTTCTCGCTGCCTGTATGTCTATGGGTTCAGCCAAAACCAGCAGTCATTCAGCTGGCCTACTGGAGGTCACAGATTCATTTGCATCACACCACCCTCTAGTGGCCAGTCAGAAAACGCCACTGATATTATGGTACATTAATAGGGGGAACTGTGTGTGTGTGTGTGTGTGTGTGTGTGTGTGTGTGTGTGTGTGTGTGTGTGTGTGTGTGTGTGTGTGTGTGCGTGCGTGCGTGCGTGCGTGCGTGCGTGCGTGCGTGCGTGCGTGCGTGCGTGCGTGCGTGCGTGCGTGCGTGTGTGTGTGTGTTTAATTCATGAATTAACTACATTTGTGTAAATTGATTATGTATCCCCTGAAAGCAGATCTGTAGAAGTTTTATTTATATCATCTATTTATTTTTCAAATGTTTCATGGGTTATAAACACTATAATCTATAATAACAACAAACAACGATAATAGTTATAATAATTATCTATTCGAATTTCAAATTCTTCTACAGGTGATAATATTATAAATCATAGCCTAGGCCTACATTGCACATTAGTCCTATTTAATGCTGTAAAATAGCCGATCTACAATCACAAGCTTGCATGGCAATGCATTGTGAGCTTGTAGATCTGCTATTTTCAAACATTTGAAGGCCTACTTTTACTTTTGGTACTTTAAGTAGGCCTACATTTTGATGCCAATTTAGTACTTTTACTTTATTACTTTAATAAGTAGATTTTGAATTCCAGACTTTTAGCCAGCCTACTTGTAACAGAGTATTTCTACATTGCAGTATTGATTCTTTTACATATTAAAGTAAAAGATTTGAGTACACAGTAGGCCTAGAGATGTAGTGGAGTAGAAGTAAAACTATAGAACTTTGGAAATTACAATTACAGTACAAACCTCAAAATTGTACTTACGTAAATCTACTTTACTTAGTCACTTTCACCACTGGCTGTCATTAAATCCTTTCTCTTGTTTCATCCTTCTCCATCACCCTTGCTTAAAGACCTACTGTGGTTGGTCGTTTAAGGCTTGTTTTGGTCCTTGCAAACCGCGCCCACTTTACTCCGTAGTGACCAATCACAAGCTGCCGCTCACAACGTGCCGTGCTTCTTTCTTGCATCCACCACGAGTGGAAAAATCCCAAGCAAACACCGTTCTCTGCCTGTGATGTGGATTCAGACGGATGCTTGTTTTAAATAATGTGTAGGCTATTTGTTTAGTAACAGTTCTAATATTATATAATAATGCAATAAATCGGTCATTTTGGGTAAAAGTCGTACGGTCTTGCGAGCAAAAAACACAAATACCGGAGAAAACATCTGTCATACACGTTTTGAGTGAAGAAAACTTACTTTTAATTAATAAACACCGCGATCGTTTTCTTTATGTCTTTCAAGGACCTGAGTCAGTCAACATTGGCATCGGTAAGTAGGATTGGCCTACATTTTCTTAAATTATTCTGTAGGTTAGGAAACGTGAATCCGGTAAATTATGATTTATTGCTGAGACTTCGTGTAAAACAGAAATTAGACCTTTAGCAAGTGAATAATAGATAGGCTACATGTCATCCCAGATAGACAGACACTGTTGTCTGGGATGAGACTCGTAAATTGTCTTTGATTGAAACAATGCATTGATTCCTGCCTCCAGACATCCTTTTCGGGTGTAGGCTAGAGCCTACTGTATCATTGATGAGACTGATGCTCAGAGCATGTGTAAGTAGGCCTAGGCTACACGTGAGCTGATGAGTGAGGAGAGATAATGGAAAGAAAGAAAAAAATACACACCTTTCTGTTGCCTTGGTTACCTTGGGGCTGAGTGCCATTCAAGGGATTTTGATTGATTGATTGATTGATTGATTGATTGATTGATTGATTGATTGATTGGATATGATATACTTTATTAACAGCTTGCAAACAGAAAAGCAGAGGAAAGTACGGTTCAATCAGGGTTCAATACAAGGTCTGCTATAGGATTAAACCCAAGAAAGCACTATGGCTTCACTGACATCAGGGTCCTTTGTACTCAGTTCATTGTCTCTCCTTTGCTGTATAACAAATTACAAAAAAGGGTTCTTTAGGATATAAACATATAGAAATACATAGTTTTCTTCCTAAAGAGCCACGTGACATTATGTATCTGTCAACCTTTTAAACTGTATAATTAACAAATTGAGATTACCATGGCTTCTTCAAATGTGTATTTTAATCATGCTTTCTTTTTTATTTTGTTGTTTTGTTTTTTTAGGCACTGTTGTTGGTACCCTACCCTGTACAAAACAAAAAGCTTGGAGCCCTGAATGACAGGTGACTGGTGAGTTCACCATGTTGACATTCTGTGATTTTATGTGTGTATTATTTGAGAAACTTGAATGAACAAATCTTAAATGTGAAGGACAGAATGTGAAGGCATATGAAATGTTTCCATAAGGAATAAAGCCTACAGTATAGGTTCATTAAATGAATGGCCTATTATGTTATATTGTTATAGCATAATGTCTGGAATTGTAACACATATATTATCAGATGTAATATCTAATTTGTTTTATTCCTTACACATTTAACATTAAGACTTAGCCATGTTGATCTGTCTGTCTGTCTGTCTGTCTGTCTGTCTGTCTGTCTGTCTGTCTGTCTGTCTGTCTGTCTGTCTGTCTGTCTGTCTGTCTAACCATTCATTGCTCCTCATCCCTTCATTGTTTCACAGTTACACAGGTGTGTTCAGGATGCACAGGAATCTTTTTTTTTTTCATTACACCTCTGTTTACGGTATGCATCATGGAAATTAATTTAATTGGAAGGCTGACACACGTGTGCACCGCTTTTGGCACATTCCAAGATATGAGCTTAATATTGATGACATCAGGGATCTCCATATATGGGCATAAAAGGGACAAGGACTGACACAGAGATCTCCATATATGGCCATTAATTTATTAGTGAATACATTTTCCCCATTGACTTGAATGGGTAGAATTCAAATGGTAAGACGGAATTCATTTGCAAGTGTGACTCGCGTCACGGCAACCACACTTGCAATTTCCATTTGCATCTTTCTACTGTAGTTACTTAAGCGCTCAAGTACTGCAGCGTTCCATGTATGTATGTCTATGTGTCTGTAGCCTGATTGTAGCCCGTAGCCCAATCAGGGACCAGAATTTCTGGCAACGTCATCATTAACAGCCAATGAGGGACCAGCATTCCTGGTGATGCCAGTGGTGAGCGGACCTCATGGCGTGCTCTGCTGGCGCACAAGTAGGCCATACATGGCCTACTTCTGCCTAAGGCTCAAGTTGGGTTAATATATGGACTTAATATTAACGTTTTCGGGGAAGGTAGGGTGTAAATCAGAGTAAAGCAGGCTCTTGGGCTAGTTAGGGCCTGGGATTGATGACATCAGAAATCTCCATATATGGGCATAAAAGGGCTTTTGTTTTTGGGAATGACCATATATGGACTTTTTATTTTATTTGATCCTTTATTAATAATAATATGTATCCATATATACATACAATATATTTTATGCCCATACATGAAGATCCCTATCTGAACCAGCCACACAGATATGGGCCATGCCTTTGCCATCTCTCCAGTGATATATATCAATGACATCAGGGATCTTCATCATAAAAGAGATACCCATAAATGGACTTTTACATAGGTGATGTCACCTGTGATGTCACAGTGACAAGGGAACTAACACATAGACTATATAAAAATGTGTGCTGGCTGACTGACTGACTGACTGACTGACTGACACACACAGTATGGATATCCAGGGTTTGATCTTTGATGAGGTGATGTCACGTGATGTCACGTGACATACTGACACAGACGGAGACAAGCTGCAACATTTCTCATGGTATACTGCGACCTTCGGTCGCAATAACCTGTTTGTACCTCAGGCTCAAGCTCCTGCAGAAGAGGAGTGTAAGAGCAGGAAAGCAGGCGCCCATATATGGATCTCTCCCGGGGCGGGTCAGGGTCGGCGGGCTGGACTGCCATCGTCCAATCACATCCTCCAGATCACAAAGGGGTAAAAGAACGATTCCGGCCAATTGAAATGTTGGATGGATGGTATGTGTGGTCTGCCTGCTGATAGGGTAGCCAAGTCTTGATGCCCCTGCAGGGTCACGCAAGTATTTCTTCCCATTCAAAATCTCCCACGTTCTTTTAACTCTCAAATACCTGGAACGTGCCCGAGTCGCGTTAGATTTTAACCACTTTAACCATTATCGTATGCTTTAACTTTAGAAAAATAGCAGATATACAAGCTCACAGCGCGGCACCGAGTGCCGCACTGCGAGCTTGTAGATCTGCTATTTTTGAAAAATCGTGAAAATGTGTGCAAGTCTTTGAATATCTTTGACCCGATCTTTGACACGACTTCTAAATCCTTCCTCTAAATCAGTGGTTCTCAAACCTTTTCACATCAAGGACCCCCAAAATTACAGGTATTTGGCCACGGACCCCCATCTCAAAATATGTTGTTCCAGGGACCCCCCAGAAGCAAATATTTGAGTTACAAATGTTCGCTTTTAAATAGATATATTCAAAGATTTGCAAAGAAAAATCTTTATTTTTCAAAAATAGCAGATCTACAAGCTCGCAGCGCGGCACTCTGTGCCGCGCTGTGAGCTTGTATATCTGCTATTTTTCAATGGTTAAAGCAGTCAATAATCCTAGGCCTAAATGGTACTTAAATCACATCATATAAGAACTGTAATTAAAAAAGAAAGAATGAAATTAGTCCAACGATTCTGTCAGAGGGGCGTCTCTGTGTTGTTCATGAATTTGGGTGTAGCGTTAAAAACTACATTCAGAATTCACACGATTCACTGTCCCCGCTGAAGCATGTCACTATCAAAAACATTCCTAGTTAATTTGATGAAAAACGTAGAACTGACAACGCAAAAGAAAAACAATGCAACACCATGTGATGCTGATTATGTGCCGGGTTGTGGCTGCATGGGAAATACATTTTGCGGCCCTTCATTTTCTTACACTTTGTCTAAAATTAGTTCCTTTTCATCATCAGTTGATGCTTCATAACCACCAAGTCAAATTGCCTCTCTTTTTTTGTTTAATTTAGTTTTGTTTGTTTAAATTTGGAGCATAGCTCTTATAACGTGATTTGAGTGGGAACAACATTTCCATGGCCCTGGGTGCGTGTTTTCTTTTTCCTTTTTTACATGAGACTCGTACTTTGTAGAAATGAACAGGTGTACACTGCTTGACCAAGTGCGCATTATGCATGGCAGAAAGATTTAACTAGAATTAACCTCTTATTTTGTTTCTTAAATATTAAAAAAGTTAAATTTAAGCAGCTACTACATACTTTAATGTTTAATACAGTGTTTTCAAGTGTTGCATTGCGGCATGAACAATGCATTAATTAAAAGGTTCAAATAGCTTGATTGATGATGATACTAGTAGTACGGTATATATACCGGTAGATCTTACCCAAGATATTTTAGATTAAACTAGATCATGTGCACTTACTTTTTTTAATTCAACAAAACACCTGATTTTCACCATGACACCTGTGACCTGTACTACCTATAATCGCCTGTAGATGGCAACGCTATGCAGCATTGGGCACCACTTCAACAGTTTGAAGGATGATATACAATAAATGCCCTTGTAAGAAGGTAATAAGGAAAGGGTCTGTGCGTGTGCGAAAAGCCCCTGGCTACACCAAGGAGGGAGTATATGTGCGGGAGAGCAGGGAGTTTGTGTACAAAACACATACGCGTGCGCACAAAATAGAACCGATCCTATTTTTACAGCATGCATATCCGGGGCTCGCGCTATCCGTGAGCCTGGTGTAGCCGATATAATTGATATATATATTGGATCTTTCCAAAACGCGCATATGCGTGCACGTCCCACGTACGCATTAACGCGCGTGAAAAGGCTTGGTGTAGCCCGGCCGTCACTGTTCATTAACACACAGGGTAGGGCATAAATCGTTTACATTGCAGTTAATTGCAACATTGCTTTGTTGGTATGCAGTACTGTAAAGTATGTAGGATCTTACAGCATTCATACTGTAAAGTAACTTACCACTAAAGCACATTCAAATTGCAGATTAAGTTATTATAACCATTCCCCTGAATGACCGTGGTGTTACAGCACTGAAAATAACCAAGAAACTAGACTAAATTGTATCAGAAGCTGATTTTCAGACATAAAACTAAAAACTACGCTTGTCTTATGGTTGCCATCTTTTCTGGGCAGTTTTCACCTAACCAATACAACCCCTCCTGGGTTTCCCACACATCTCGAGCCAAGAACCAAGAACCTTTGTTCAGAGCCCAGAGCTATTCAGGGACCCACACAGTGGATCCAGCTGTTTCTTTAAGCCCATTTCAGAGCAGTAAAAACCCAGTATATCTTGTTTACTGAATAACAAGTGAAGGCTAGTTTGGATCACTCACACACATTTCCTGGGTTGCCCATTCACAGTTTGCAGCCGTTCATTACAACTGAACTATGTTGTTCTGTCTCTTAATGCAGTGATTCTTAAACATTTTAATGTCAAGGCTACATATTAAGCTGCACAGACCACCCATTTTAGAAGATTTGGTGCCAGGGACCCCCATAAGAGATGATCTTACTTGTTAGAATAGATTAAGTACAGAATTCTACAACTGTCTACTTTAGTTGAGGAGAGAGCACATTCTCTCATTAGATCGATTACCTTCTAGCTCGTGAAACTATAGTGAAATGTACAGTATGTTGCTTTCAACGAAGTGTGCCTATTTTGTCCATGTCATCATAGGCAAACATTTTTTTGTGACCATTTTTTTCCTTCTTCTTTAAAATAGAGTAGGAGACATTACATTGCCTTGCATTTCATTACATTTGACATACAGTATGTATGTTTACCGGTGGTTGCCTACTTACAAGGACAAATTCTTCCTCCGGTCAGAGGCCCTATGGTTGTGCTCAATCAACCTAGGCCACTTCTTAACCCCCTCCTCATATCCCCATATTTGCACAGACTTTTATAGGGAGAGAGAAACAACGTTACTTGCATGCACTGTATATACACCATCATAACTCTTCTGGGTCAAAATTATAAAATGAAAACAGAAAACAAAAAGAACCAATTTGATTTGAGCAATTTTTTGTACTGGTTAAACTGTGCCTCATTTTGTCTGGGATTCCCTGGAGCACCTCCAAGGATCATTTTGGGGTCCATGAACCCCACTTTAAGAACCGCTTAATGGAATCCACTTACGTAAAAGTGAGAGAGAGAGAGAGAGAGAGAGAGAGAGCGAGGGACAAGCCCGCCACGTCAACAAGGATCAGGCCTTAGGGGGGCTGTTTTTTTATGTAATGGTGTCTTTACGTGACATTGGGTACAACAGTCGTTAATTGTTCTTTGTTGACAGGGGCAGGCAGGGGGGCGCTCAGTCTCTGTTCAGCACAGCACTTCTGGCAGCAGGATGTCAGAACCTATTACGATCTATATACTGGCAAACTGGGCTGCAGACTAGCGCTTTCCGGATCGTTCTGGTCTGGGCCCAGTTCCAACGGCCCCTTTGGCTGTGAGGAGGAGCTGGAGGGCCACTGTGGCGCAGAGAGAGACCAGTTCTGGTTTATAAACATGGGGACACGGGACAGACAGGAGGCCAACCCTGTGAGAGTGAGGTCTCACTGAATTCCACATCTGTCGACAAAACAAGAGCCGTCACCCCCACCCCCTTACCATAGACTATTAGTCCACCTAGTCTGATAAAGTGGTTCTCCATTTTCATGTCAAGGTGCCTCGACTTAGACACCTGTCTGAAAATGATGTTGTGCCCCCCCCAAATATGTTGGTAAAACTGTGTTGTTAAATCTTTCAAAAGTAATGTATAAAATAGGCCTGAAGTGTTAAAGGACTATATTGATCTTGTTGCAGTATTAACTCATTCTGTTGGGAACCCCCCTCTGGTCTATACAAAGGCTTTCTCTTTTAATGCCGCCACACATTGTGTTTTTCAATGCTCAACCAGAACCCTTATGGAATTCCAAATAAGCAGGTGTTAGGAGTTTGGAGGGAATGGGTACAGAAAGTTAAGTCTGGGTGTCCAGTCTGTGGGGTTCGAGGGAAAACAACACTTCCCAGTTGTACAGCTGCGTTCCCCGCTGTGGGAGCGCCTCTCTTCCCCCCGACGCCATCACTGATCACTGGTGCTGAGTGTTTACAGAGTAGCATCTCCCAAAAACATGGGCCCTGAGGCAAGGCTCCATCAGACTCCATGTGGGACTCTTTCAGGCCAAAGGCCTAGGTTTAGCCCCCAAATGAATCCCCACAGCGTGTTAATTTACCCTTGCGGTACTGGTTCTCAACAACTGGTCCGGGATCCAAATGGACCTTTATAGGTCTGTAACTCTGGGAGTTACGAAAGGAATTCGTACACTCTATACCATGTTAAAAAGTCATTGACTCTAATCACTAATTGATTAAATGCTAGTTATACCCTGCTAGTTCTACCCTGCTCGTATCCACAACTTTCCAACATCCCATCGTGCATTGCGCAGAAGGCGAGCGGCATTTCCGGCGTCGCAGCCGAGTGTGATCTACAAGCTCACAACGGTTGCATCTGCGACGCGACGTGAGCTTGTATGTCTGCTGTTAACCGGAAGTGTCCCGCAGATAATGCTACAGTAAAGTCTTGCGGAAATAGGTGGATAGCCCGTAGTCCCTGCCAGACGGTCCCCTCAATATTGAGACGAATTCAACCATGCATAAGTGGGACACACAGCAAGTGTCCGCACGTGTGTCATTGCGCAACTTATACCTCCATATGCGAGTCAAGTGAACAGAGCCTGATTTTGGGAGGGTTGAATTTCATTAGCATTAGCAGCAACGTTGCCTACTAATTGTGTTCTTGTCAACACTTTGTCTTACACCGTCATTCACACTGATGTTTACAATATGTTCTTGACTATTCCTTCCTCATGCACGGTGCATTGTCACTGAGACAGGCAGCGTTCAAAATGTGTCCCTTATTTATTTTTTTACTTCACAATGAAGTCTAAATTAAATATGCTAAAACTGTCATACAATTTGACATAGCCTACTTGTGGGAGTTCCAGGGGTCTGATTGATAGACCAAATGGACTAGTATGTCTCTGTAACATAGCGAGTATGAAAATGGAACCAAATGGACCTTTACAGATCCTTTTGGTTCCATGTGTACACTCTCAGAGTTATGGGGAACTATGCCCTAATGCATACCAAACTGGGGGTCCTTGAAATTAACCACTTGAACCCCAGCATCCATTCGATGTAGATCGGCAATGATGAGAGTGTAGATGGAAACAGTCCAGTTCTCTAAAGACTACAGGGGCTGAAGTGGTTAAAAGGTTTGAGAATCACTGTACTACACCACTGTAGGAACTGTATCAATCAATACCAATGTGTCCAATAACCTGTCAGAACATTTTGCAGCCCACACATTTTGGGCCCCCACTCCTATAACTGGGAGACACCATTGTGAAAGTGAAATGGACAAAAGCCTTCCTAATCCTCATAATGTTTGATATTTTCTTTAGGTTTTCTCATGTCCGATCTTTGTTCTCATAATTAACAACCCATTATGCATGTTTTCATTGTGGACTCATGTTAGCTAATGTTTAGGCTACATTAGGCTATTGTGATATATGTTGATAACTGATAGCCCTATAACTGTGTCATGATACCGTATATAACTGTATGCGTCAGATACCCTGGCCTGTATGTACGACTGTATGTCAGGCTATAATGTTATGTAACTAGGTTTCAGAACCATTTAGATGCTGATAGTTGAGCTGTTTTGACAGATGTTGTCTCTCCTACAGAAAAACAAGAACAACTCTTAACAACTCTTAACCTAACCCTAACTTTTAATGTGTTTGAATTGTTTTGGAACCCTAACTTTTGGTTTGGCCTAATTACTGAACCTTGGTAGGTTAACCTCAGGTTTAGAACTTTAAACCTTTCTTTTCACCTCTGGCCTCAGGACTTTCATAATATTATTGATAATATTGGAAGTTATGCCTATACTAAACTTTGTCAAAAATTAAATTAAAGTAAGTTGTGTAAAATTGCAATATTAGACAATTAGCCTATTTAAATAAACAACACAGTGAGTCAAAGAAGCATGTCTGCTTCTCCCATTTTGGCTCAAAACAAACAGACCTTTCAAGGGAAGTGGACTGGGAGAGAGAACTGTCTGTGGACCAGAGGTTACACACACCTTCAAGGAGGTTCAAACACCATCCGATCAAACATTCACCTGCCTTCTACACACGCAAGCAATTAAAGCAGCAGTCAGCCAGTCAGACCCTCCCTCCTCTGCCTCTCGACAAGGAGCTCATTAGAATAAGCCTGGGTGCCAATAAAACTCCCAAGTGGAGAGACATAAGACTTTAGTGAATGTCGCTGACAGTCTAGTGTTGAGTAGCCTATAGCCTGCTGTCCGTCCACACTATAGGACAACCTTCACTGGATGTGTGTTACTTCTTGCTTCTAGCTGCGGTGCGATCCAGTTCACCGGCCACTTGAACCCAGCAGCAGCAGCCATGGAGAAAGATGCAGACAGACCCCTGTGGGGCAGTCCAATGCAATTTGTGCTCGCATGTGTATCTTATGCGGTTGGTCTCGGAAACGTATGGCGTTTTCCATACCTCTGTCAAATGCACGGTGGAGGTAAGGGAAATATTATTATCATTTATATATTATATTTGTTTTTTTGTTTTCTTCTTCTTATTATTATCACTGGCAGCATGGCAGGTGTCAGCTGTGCCTTTATTTGCGCACCTTGTTTAGCCACGTGTTGTGGTGGTGGAAAAAGTAGGCTTTACTTAAGTAAAAGTATCAATTCTGCAATATAGAAATATTCTGTTACAAGTAAAAGTCCGGAATTTAAATTGTACTGTAAAAGTATGAAAGTGTTGGCATCAAAATGTAGGCCTACTCGTACCAAAAGTAAAAGTACAACATGTTTGAAAATAGCCAAGGTATTATAATGTATATCTGCAAAGTATTAGTAACTAAAGTTTTAAAATAAATGTAGTGGAGTAAAATTAGGCTACGATATTTTGGATCCGAGATGTAGTGCAGTATAGTATAAGTATTGCAAATTGGAAATACAATAAAGTAGCCTACGAACACCTAAAGATTGTACTTAAGTACATTACTTAAGTAAATGTACTTAGTTAATTTACACCACTGGCCGCGTGTTCCCATCTTATTGATTGATTTAATAGCCAGCATAACTTTAGTCAATGTAAACAGCACGTGCAGTAGTTAAGACGTTAAAGCTAAAAGGTTAATACATAAAAGTCCTGAGACTTGTTTCCATTGCGAAAAGTGAAAACAAACAAGTCCCTTTCTCATATAAACTGAGTCTGCATGTGCTAGGCCTATTTAAAATGCATTTATGTGGACTATCCCTCATTATGATTTATGGAGTAGCCTAATGTGTGTCCATGGTACCAGCCATAACAAGGTAATAACATGACCTTAACGTTTGTCCATGTGAGTGTATGTTGATTCCATTGTCATTGTGCAATGTGTTCTGAACTTAAGGCTACCTTTAGGTTATGTCAGCTTGTAACATCGTGCAGCCTATCAGCTTTGTATACTATACGTTACAGGTGGGAAAACAATCAGCAGGGTAAAAAAGAGGTGTGTAGCTATAGATGTTTTGTCCAGTATAAGTTAACTTTTGACATCCAACCGTCAGTCAAATATATACTTTGAGATAGAGATTAAATATTTTTTTTTATTTTATTTATGTGCAGTATTTGGCCTCCACAATCCTTGTAAAAATGTAAATAAAAACAAATACTACCATGAGTGAGTGAGTGAATGAGTGAGTGAGTGATGTCTTGCATGCTTTTCCTTGTTGTGTAATAACACAATAATCCAAGATTTACAATCAAGCTGATTCTGGCAACTTGTCATAATCCTTATCCGACTATAAAATGAGCACAAACTAACCCTTCGGGTTTATTTGAGTGCTAATACATTAATAAATAACCTGAATATGAGGCAAAAGTGTCTGTTCCGGCAGAGTTCATCTGAGGGAACACATCAGGGTCACTGATGCAGTATAAATAATAGTAATAATAATATCCACAACCAGGGGCGTCACAAGAGGGGGGGGGGGGGGGGACTGGGACTGAGTTACTAGGGCCCAAGGTGGAGGGGCCTTAATTATTTTATACTTTAGCCATTGATACTTTAGCCCCCCCCCCCCCCCCCCATGAAGAACATTCATGGGGGGGCCCGCAGTGAATCCTTGTACCTTGTGCCCTGAATTTGGTGCGACACTCCTGTCCACAACAACAGTGGCTTTCACCATTATGACATTTTACATGACGATTCATTGTCACACAAATAATTGTGATTAACGATTTAATCGTGTTTTTGTCGTTGAACATCTGTGGACCATATAAATACAAATTACATTTGTGTTTTGGCTTTAATAGGCTTTGAAGTTGCATGCATGGGCAGAAATGACAAATAACCTAAATGTACAAAGAAATGACTGACATATTTAAATATATTAATGCTTAAAAAAACACGAACAGGCGAAATATCTGATCTACAAGCCCACAATATGTTGCAAGGCGACCTGTTGTGAGCTTGTAGATCTGCTATTTCCACAATAAAAGAAAAGGGGAAAAGAAATCATCATGGATTTTTCTACATTATGCAAAATTAATTGTAATTCTTTCAAATAATTAGATTAGGAGATTATGTAATAATTGTCTAGACAGGTTCTCAAAGTGGGTCCTCGAGGGTGTTCCAGGGGGGGCCCCCAGCTAAGTTAATACTATAGCATCACAATCAGTTTAACCACTGTTTTATACAGTACTTCTATTTAAGCTGTTAAAATGTTGTGAGCTTTTAATCTGCTTTTTTTATTGGCAAAATCTTGAAAAGGTGTGGAAAGATTTGGTAAAATGTTAACACAAATCTTCTCTTAGGGCGGTCCCTGACACAAAGTCTTTTCAGATGATGCATCTACGGACAAATACATACATTTGGGGGTACATGAAATGTTTGAGAACCACTGCAGTACAGTAGACACAATAACATGGTTAGATTGGAGACCTACAGCTTAACCTGCATGTACTGCTCCTCTCTGTATGGGTCAATGAACTACAGTAATTACAGGGCTGCTCTTGTCATTTGGAGGCAGGACATCAGACTAGACATATACAGTGCAGTACATGTGTTGTCTAAGTTAACTAAACAGTAAGGAATGTTTAGTGGCGTTAAGGACATGGTAGAGTAGAACTGTATCAGAGGTTTTACTCTCCCATTAAAGATTTTGATGTTACAAGAATGTAACATCAAAAGAATTACAAGAATGTATTAATAGGGAACGTTGTGTAACTCATTGAGACCTTCATCAGCTGGTCAGAGTGACCAAAACATTGTATCCCTATTAATACATTTTTGTAAGTGAAGACAGAGTGCGGGACTCCCTACTCTGACACGATCTGTCCGTCTCCGTAGGACCATTTATTCTACGCAAAATGTTTCACAATTAGTCTATTCAAGATTTTTCCAAATGTTTTGAAAGTAGCCGATCTGCAATCTCACAACACACTGCTCTCAAGGCGATGCGTTGGTTTTGGCTTGCAGATTGTCTATTTTCAAATATCTGAGCTAGGGATCCCCTGGAACCCCCCCAAGGATGCCTTCTTGATCACTTTGAGAACCAATGCTGTATGGAGTGTAATTGCACAACGCTGAAAGTTCAGGTGTGTGTTTGCTGGTGTGCGGTGTGCATGTGTATGCGTGTGTGTGTGTGTGTGTGTGTGTGTGTGTGTGTGTGTGTGTGTGTGTGTGTGTGTGTGTGTGTGTGTGTGTGTGTGTGTGTGTTTGTGTCTGGGTGTGAGTGTTCATCGTGCCATTAACTGGTAAAGGCTGAGCCTTCAGTGCAGTTCCACTGTTCCAGAATGCATTTTTAACAGTGACTGTAGCAGAACAGCAGGTTTGTTGGTGTGAATGGGATTATGAGACTCTGTCTTCATCCCCAGGTGGGTTCATGATCCCCTACCTCATCATGCTGGTTCTGGAGGGCATACCCTTGTTCTACATGGAGCTGGCTATTGGTCAGAAGATGCGTCTGGGAAGCATAGGGGCGTGGACCGCCATCAGCCCCTACCTAGGAGGACTGGGTAAGTTCTGACAGAACAGTGTATTGTTGTCAGACAAAGTCCTTTAGCTCGAGTTAGAAGGGCACTCATATGGTTGGAACGGCTGAGGAGGATGGAGGAAGGGGGGCTCTCGTTTTGATAGCCCCCCTCTGGTCATTCATTTTTTTGGAATGTGTTTGATCCCTGCTTCTGGTCATAATGAATACATGAATTCAAATGGATTGATGTATTTCAGATGTATGTTTAATAATTTAATTCAGAATGTACAGTATCACATTAACATCCTTTTTTCTTCTTCTTTTAATCGAAATGTTTTAAATTGTGAACAAGCGCAATGCCTCGCTATGAGATGCTTGTACTTCTGCTATTTTCACTATTTGTCTTATAATGACAAAACGATGTAGGGTTTAAGTGGTTATAAGGCCAGCTCAGTGGCCTTGTGGTTAGAGAGTCCGCCCTGAGACTGGGAGGTCAGGGTTCAATCCCTAGTCAAAAATGATAAAAATGGTACCCAGCAGCCCCTTCCTGCTTGGCACTCAGCATCAAAGGTTGGCTTGGAGGTACTGTAAGTCCCTCTGAAATGTTCAGGGGATGTACTTGTATGTCAAGCTGCCACATGCTACAGGAGAGAGGCTCCTGAACTATGGGCCACATGACTTGAGAATTCATGGTTCCCAAGTGATTTTCTTTTTTTACTAATCAAACCCATTATGTGCAGGTTTGTGAGCGATACCATCAGGACACTTTAGCTGAAGCAAAATTATTGTTTTTATTAGGGCTGGGATGCGATTACAATTTTTAATCTAATTAATTACAGGCTCTGTGATTAATTAATCGCAATTAATCGCATTTTTATCGCACATCGATATTTGACCTGAGAAGCTTTTTTTTTTAAAAGTAAAACACATTTTGTTGTACGAGTGAATCAACAAGTGAGTTTTTTTAATCTAAATTTCGCATCCACTGGGCCAAGCAAAGCGCTCTGATCGTTGTCTCTTCTTGGTTGGTGCATCGCTATGATCGGTACGCCCGAAACTGAAGGTTCTGTGGTGCAAAAACTAAGTGCGATCGCAATTAATCAGTTAAAGTCCCGGCCTTAGTTTTTATATTAGCATATAATAGACGTAGAGCTTCTGCCTATGCCATCAAAATGAAGTGTTTAATTCATTTCTGAGTATATCGAACACAGCACTCCAGAGATGTTTGGACCTTTCAGAGGCGGAGGACTATTTCACATTTGGGAGAATGTTTAGAAAGTCCTTAAATTGTGGTCTCATTGAAATACAGTAAAGCTTTTTAAAGTGTTTGTTAACCCCAACATCTGTTGTAAATGTCATTTAAATGGACCACTACGGAGTTAGGACAGTTTATGTTACATAATTCTTTGTTTGCTTTCAGGTATAGCCAGCATGGTGACATCCTTTTATCTTTGTCTTTATTACAATGTCATCAATGCCTGGAGCTTCTGGTACCTTTTCAACTCCTTTCAGGTGAGCTCATACCGGGTCACTTGGGTGACTTATCTCCATATATTCTAACTTTTTCTTCCATAGATTAATGCCCTACTTTACTTCATTATACTACAGTGTCAAACAAAGCCATCAAAAGTAGCAGACCCATAAGTGTTTTGAGCTTGTAGATCTGCTACTTTTGTTCTTTGAATCCTGAAAAGTAACAGTTTTGGACATACAATATAAGGTCTCCACCCGGCCGACATTATCATTATCTTCAAATACCCAAAACAGAACCCTGCAACATTTACCTTAAAAAAAAAGAAAGAAAAAAAAAACATTTACCATAAAGGAACCCTCCACCCATTTTCAACCTATTTCTGTCTATTCACTCTGTGTCTCAGAGGAGGGCTGTTGTCCAGTTCAGAAACCTGCCTACCAGTTCAGAAACCTGCCTACCAGGCATGTCGCCCTGAGGCGTCTTACTAGTATCATCTTATCTGTAGTTCCCATTAGATTGGAATCCCATCGATGATGTCATTGGTACTGTAGGCAGGTTCACAGAGTATGCAGACGGAAACTGTGCTATCTTATTATGAGCAGTAGTCACGGCCAACTATATGAAGGTAAGGTTGAAAATGGTTGAAGTTCTCCTTTAAGCTGACTGCGAAACGTGTCGTGCAGAAACCTCGTATCTCCAAGTGTCAAATTCAGTACGTTTTTTTTTGTAAAGTAAAGCCCTGCTTCATCACACAAGACTGTCGCACAAAACTGGTGAAAATAGCCGATCTACAAGCACACGCGAGGCGTTGTGTGCTTGTAGATCGTCTATTTTCACTATCTTAAATCATTTTTAAAATGATAAATACAAAACGAACGGTTTTGGACATACAAGGTTTCCACCTCTCTGTCTCTCTCTCTTCTCTCTCTCTCTCTCTCAGTCGGTGCTGCCCTGGGCAGAGTGTCCTCTCAACGCCAACAGGACGGGCCCTCTGGAGGAGTGCGAGAAGGCCACGCCCACGCAGTACTTCTTCTTCCGGGAGACCCTGAACATCACCTCCTCCATCAACGAGAACGGAGGCGTGCACACGGGACAGGCTCTCTGCCTCCTGCTGGCGTGGATGCTCACCTACCTGTTTATCGTCCGCGGCGTCAAGTCCACCGGAAAGGTTCGTTAGAGAGCAGCACAGGGCATTCTCAAAGTGGGGTGTTGGGTCCAGGGTCTCTGTTGCCTCCCACCATTTTTAAATGCTTCCGTCATTCAGTCTGGAGCAACGGAAGCTCCGAAAATGACCAGAGGATAAGGAGGATGTAACACATTATCCTCTCTTATGGGGGCTCTGGCATATCAATTTGACCTTTTCTATTTTCACTATACTTTGGATCCTGATTAGCCTAGTTCCAGACCCTGAATCGCTAGCCACACCCCTTTAAATGTTTTGTTTTGGCGATTCAGGTCTAGCATCGCTCTCATTGAAGAGTGCCTGCCTCGGTTGAAAATCCGATCGGCGAATCAGCGTCGTGAATCAGCGTCTTGTGATCAGCGTGGGTGGGGGTTTCCCAGAACTCATGTGTGTTTCCAAGTACACCAGCGCCGCCGCAGTACCGTACCGCGCATCGCGTCGCGATAAAATGCGGTAAATTGCGATAAAATGCGATCGTATCGATCTCGCTATGAAACACCAGTAGCAGGCATGTTATGTTGTGTTTGATTACTAGTTTGTAGTGCTCCTATTCTGACTGTTTCTTTGGTTAGCAAGTAGCACTAGCAAGCAACAGGCTAGCCACTAGCCAGCCACACTGAACCAATCGCTGAAGACTGCCTTTTTTTTGGCAACGCAGGGGACTCTCTAGGTTCCTTTATGGGGGTCTAAATTGACACTTACAAGTCGGTAACTTTGACAGTGTACGAATGGAACTCAATGGGTCCATTTGGTCGGGTCCATTGGATTCCATTTGTACACTGTCAATGTTAAGGGGAGACCTTCAAATGTAAAAGTTTGAGAGCCACTGACCTAGAAAACACATAGACAAGACGATACAATAAAAGATCACCATGATGCAAGGCAGCAGGTTTGTGGCTGTTTGACCTGAAATGCTCCAGTGATAAAGCATTTCAGAGTGGAAATAGTTTTACAAGCTCATAATGCCTAGGTATTGCAACGTATTGATCGACCTTGATTGCCCCCCCCCCCCTTTCCATCTCTCCAGCTATTTAATAAACAGAAAGTACAATTTCAGGTCAGGATACCAGTTTCATCCAATCAAAGAGAGAGAACAGCAACAAGATAAGCAAGTGGAATCGGATGTGTTAAAACAGATAAACATGTGGACATCGGAATTGAAAGTGGAACACTATAAAACCTGAAGCTGATAAATAGGGTTGTCCCTCCCTGGTTGGTATGTTCTGTTTTCTAAAGAGGTGGCGAGACTGTTACTGAACCAAACATCAGAACATAGAGCTTGTACTTTTTTAACCAAAACATATTTTTGTTTCAACTAAAAGAACATCACAGTACCTTTAAGTGAATGAGCGGGATTTTCTCTTTCAAAAGTATGTCATTACATAACCAGAGAGTGAGAGGCGATGAATGGGTCAGATCAGGACGGGGGTTTATGCTTTTTAGCTGATGAGCGTGGATCACCAGGGCATTTCAAGTCAAGTCATTCTTTACACAGGAATGTTACACTTGGATTTTGTTAGCCTCATAGCATAATTGCCCGAATGGCTGCGTCATTTTATGGTCAAGCTCTCCTATCACTGTTGCTTCACTGTGCCTTATTGCCTATGTCCTAAGCCAGAATCAGAATCAGCTTGTTACATTAAAAAATCACTTTGTGCCTCATTTTAAGTCAACCTTTTGACAGAAAATATACATTTTAATGTAACAAGCATTCGATAAGCTGAGGAGTGAGGACATAGGCAACAAGTCAGGGTGAATCAGCAGTGTTGGGAGAGTAGAATTAGGCAGAAATAAATAGATAAACATGATATTGGCAAAAAAAAAAGGAAAAAAAGGGGGAATACCACTCATTTTCACCTTTGAACTACCGGTATGTCGTTAATATACCTTAGAGTTGTTGTGTGGAAATAAGAAAAAGGTCCCCCCCCCCCTTCTGTGTTGCCTAGAACTGGAGGATTGATTGTGGGGTCATGTGATGAGTCACATCATGAAGGTGTACTCTGCAAGCCAAAGAGTACACCTTCAAGTAAGCAATTATAAATCAATGAAAACACGAGGTAATATATCAAATGCATAGCAATAGTAATCTAGGATCATGGGTAAACTAAGAACCTATCATCAAATAAGAAAAATAAATGACGAATACCCTCTGAGTGGTATTATGGCCTTGTAGGCTATGCTGATTTAGGGTTTTAAACCTTATTTTAGAAATGGCTTTTAGGGTTGTTATTAGTTTAGCATTATCTCACAGTGCATGCACTCGTACATACATGTACAGACAATAGATCTCTTGAATCTTGATGTTGTTGTCTTTACCGTAGGTGGTGTATTTCACAGTGACGTTGTTGTGTGTTTACCTTATAGGTGGTGTATTTCACAGTGACGTTGTTGTGTGTTTACCTTATAGGTGGTGTATTTCACAGCCACGTTTCCCTACGTGGTTCTCTTCATTTATCTGATCCGAGGCTTGACGCTGCACGGTGCCATCAATGGCGTCAAGTTCATGTTTACACCAAAGGTACTGTACTGTGCTGTACGCCTGTGTCCTAATTAGGCTTTTGATAGTCTATTGTTTAGGTCTTCAACAGGAGGTCTGTGACTAAAGTGGGGTCACCAAATCTTTGTATGATATTTTACCACTTGAACCCTAGCATACCTATACTTATATAACAGATGTGAGCTTGTAGATTGGCTATTTTCGGCAAAGAGGTTCGGCGTAGAGGGAAAAGAAGCACACTAAACACAGGGTGAAAGGTCAAGTTTACGGTTTAAGTAGTTAAATGTCTGGAAATACACATCTGACATCTGTGTCATTTTAGATTTTAGCGTCGGCTATTCAAAAATTGCAGATATACAAGCTCGCAGCACGTCACTTTGTTGTACATCTATACGAAAAAAGGGATCTGTCGAATCTGCATCAGGTCTTAATGTGTTATGTAAAAAAGATCTGAGTACTTCTTCCATAACATGAAATGGGACATTCTGTTTTTACTTTTGGTACTAACTTAACATTTTCAGTACTTTTTCCCACCACTGCTGCTGTCTTCAGATGGAGGAGCTGACCAACCCCAACACGTGGATCAACGCTGCCACCCAGATCTTCTTCTCTCTTGGCCTGGGCTTTGGCTCGCTCATCGCCTTTGCCAGCTACAACGAATACCACAACAACTTTGAACGTCAGGCCATCGTTGTGTCCTTGATCAACAGTGGAACCTCCATCTTCGCCAGCATCGTTACCTTTTCCATCTACGGATTCAAGGCCACCTTCAACTATGAGAGCTGCCAAGAGAGGTGAGGCCCTCAGGGGTGTCGCACCACATTCTGGGCCCTGGGTACAAGGATTCACTGCGGGCCCCCCATGAATGTTCTTCATAGGGGGAGGGGGTTTAACGCATTTAGACTGGGAGCACATTATTATGCATTATTTTGTGCTTTAACTATTGAAAAATAGCAGATATACAAGCTCACAGCTGCAAGCTTGTAGATCTGCTATTGTTGATAAATTGTGATTTTCTTTTGTTGAAAAACCTGTGAAGGACCCCCAAAATGACATGTATTTGGCCACAGAGCCCCATCCCCAAATATTTAGTTCCAGGGACCCCCCTGAAGGAAAATTTTAGTTACACACGTTCAAATATTTGCACATATTTTCACGACTTCAAAAAAATAGCAGATATACTCGGTGCCACGCTGTGAGCTTGTAGATCTGCTATTTTTCAATAGCTAAAGTATAAAGGCCCCTCCACCTTGGACCCTAGTAACTGAGTCCCACTCCCCCCCCCCCCCCCCTTGTTGACGCCCCTGCTTTCACCCAAAGTGTGTGTGTGTGTGTATGTGTGTGTGTGTGTGTGTGTGTGTGTGTGTGTGTGTGTGTGTGTGTGTGTGTGTGTGTAAAAAAAGAAAAAAAAAAATATATATGTTACAGTATGTTTGGGTAACTCAGGACGTTCATTGTAAGAGCGCTTGTTTTGTCGTTCACCACACACTAATCACCACCAGATGGCGACGACAGCCACTGCTCTGCCATTCACTAGTGAAGGCGCTGACGTCACTCGTTTGCGACTCTCTTTCTTTATTTACTAGCCTAGCCTAGCCTAGCCTAGCCTAGCCTAGCCTAGCTTAGCCATTAGCTCCATTGTAGTCACTTGGACAGGGCGTTTATCGTGGGCTTGCCCAGGCCTTACGGCCTGGGCATAAATATAACGATTGCATTCACCACGGCTTCGTAACTCGCGCGGCGCTCCGCCGGCCGCGCGGACCTGGCCCGCTCTTCGCGGCCACTCGCGCCTGCGGCGCTCGGGGGCGAAGAGCAGGACCAAGGTCCGCTGGCCTTCGCGCCGCTTGCAATGTCGTGGACAATCGAGCGGCTCCGCCTGGAGGACGTTGTTGTGGCGACCGCTTGTTCCGCCCCGTGCAGCACCACGAGTGCTCCGTTTCTCGACCGTACTGTTTCTCTAACAAACCGTGACATATATATATGTCACGGTTTGATAGAGAAACGGAGCACTCGTCGTGCGGCACGGGGCGGAACAAGCGGTCGCCACAACAACGTCCTCCAGGCGGAGCCGCTCGATTTTCCACGACATTGCAAGCGGCGCGAAGGCCAGCGGACCTTGGTCCTGCTCTTCGCCCCCGAGCGCCGCAGGCGCGAGTGGCCGCGAAGTTACGAAGCCGTGGTGAATGCAATCGTTATATTTATGCCCAGGCCGTAAGGCCTGGGCAAGCCCACGATAAACGCCCTGTCCAAGTGACTACAATGGAGCGCTCCCTAGCTCATAGTAAGCTAATGGCTAAACACTGCCGAGCTAGGCTAGTAAATAAAGAAAGAGAGTCGCAAACGAGTGACGTCAGCGCCTTCACTAGTGAATGGCTGTCGTCGCCATCTGGTGGTGATTGGTGTGTGGTGAACGACAAAACAAGCGCTCTTACAATGAACGTACTGAGTTGCCCAAACGTACTGTAACATATATATATATATATATATATATATATATATATATATATATTGTAAAAAACATAGAGAACATGCAAAACTAACCTGAGGATATGGTGGGTTCTACTGCACTGCACTTCCCAAACACTGGGTCGGGACCCATTTGTGGGTCGCGGACACGTTTTTATGGGTCCCTTAATTTTAGATTTTAAAAAATGTATATTACTAGAGGTTCGCGGCCCTTCGGGCCGCTCACATCTAGAGTCCACGCCCGCTTTTTTTTTTTTTTTTTAATTTAAAAAAAAAGTTTAAAAAAAAATTTGGCCTAATTGTGTTATTATTGTTACTGTAATAGGCCTGCCAATGTTTTATTTTCATTATTTCAATGTTTTCATTTTAGCAACACACACACACACACACACACACACACACACACACACACACACACACACACACACACACACACACACACACACACACAGACAGACAGACAGACAGACAGATAGACAGTATCTTGCTGTGAACTCTAGAGGTGAGTGGCCCGAAGGGCCGCGAACTTCTTGTAAGATACAGGCTCTCGGCTAGCGATTGAGTCTCTCTCTCTCTCTCTCTCTCTCTCTCTCTCTCTCTCTCTCTCTCTCTCTCCCCCTGTGCAGCGCCCCCCCCCCCCTTCCCTCTTGTAACCTGAGACTCTCTCTCTCTCTCTCTCTCTTGCTCTCTAGCGAATGACATAGGGCATAGGGTTAGGGGCGGTATTCCTTACGCCCTAGACGACTACCTATGAGTTGAAGTGGATGTAAAGGGGGCGTGGAAGTGGGATGCGGCAATAAGCCCATTGTAAATATAAGATTTCAAAGCATTTTCCTAAAAAGCTAAGATTTTCATGAATAAAAGAAAAAAATGCAAAGATTTTCCTTAGTAATTTCATTAAAAATAAAAGAAAAATCTAAGAAATTAGAAAACAAATATTTAAGAAGTAGTGAAAATAGCCGATGTACAAACTCACAACGCGACACGCTGTGAGTTTGTAGATCTGCTGTTTTCACTAGTTTGGGTCTCGACTTGAAAAGTTTGGGAACCACTGTTCTATAGCCTTAAAATGACTCATTATATCTGTACACCTGTGTGTTCCAGGGTTCGATTGCTGCTGTTGAACACATTTGACCTGGCAGAGGACAGCATCACTATTGACAATGTGACTGACTGGATCGTGAAGCTAAACCAAACGCATCCAGTGCAGTTTGGCGAAATAGCTGGAATAATGGAAACCTGTGATCTGACAGCTGAACTGTCAACTGTACGTTCTTACACACACGTCCCAAAATAACATTACACACATACACATCACTGTAAAAGTTCTAAATAACATTACACACATCACTTGTAAAAGTTCTAAACAACGTTACACACATCAACTGTGTTATTGAGAACCAGTCTGTTACGCAATATTAAGAGTAGCTCCATTGTTCGGGAGCTACAGTAATAACCCTGAGTCTTATTAACCAATTACCAGTTTGAGTTAATTTGAGGATAAGCTACAGTTTATGTAATGTAAGTGTGGGGCCCCATGTCTGAAATATGCAAAACAGTATATTTCGCCACCGTTAAAGTACATTGGCATCAGGCCACTTGATAGATAGTTAAAAAGTACAATTTCAGAGTAAACTACTAAATCAAGGCACTGTTATATGTGAGATAATGTACGCTGCCTTACAAAGCCAGAGTGCAGTAACTTACGTTTTTGGACACACTGACTTATTTGTGTATTCCCAAAGTACCAATTAGCCTTCGTGATTTGGGAAGATAAACAATTACTTGAAGAACAGATACAATTAGTGTAATATCATTTCTGCCAATAGCCCATTTGGCTGACCAATTGAAACACCTTTTAAGACTTTTATCCGTCTAATTATTTGCATAGTTACTGTACTTCAAGGTATGATCAAGGCACTGTTATACCTGATGAGCCGTAAATTTTGTTTTGTTGATCTACAAAAAGTCAAAGGAATATTTTTAAAAAACGCACTAGAATAATCCATATGGAAATAATCGATAGTTGCAGCCTTAATGTTCTTATATCAGAGCTTATGTAAGCACTAGCTTTTCCTTACACCCTTTCTCAAAATCCAAACTAGTAAACAATGACAGTGCTGGATCACAAGCAGACATACAGGCAGATAAGGTTATGCTGTGATAACCCCTTAATTTACTGGCCGTGATGGACTCTCTGTTATCGGCGCAAACAATTTAAAGAACAGTATGATAAAACTGCAATAAAAACAATGCCATTTACAACATCATTACATAAATGTTAATGGTGATAGTCATAGGGATCAAAGTCTACCGATTCAACTCGATTTGAGTCACTGCAAGAGATGATTCATTTCTAACTGCCACCGTGACTGCGAATGTTAATTTTTAATTGCAAGTGTTTACTCAGATATACCGCTTTGTGTCATTATCTTTCTAATTCACGTTTAGCCCTAGCCCCACATAGAACCTCACCCTCCGCTGTAGAACTGTTGTTAGCTCGGAGATGAGATCCTACAGTCCTCTATGCCGGTTGCGGTAGAATTCGTCCACAGCGTGGTGTAAGTCACCCTTTACGCCACATCGTATCCAAAAAGAAAAGGTAGTTCCACACTCCTAGAGTATGATTTTCCGAACACCGGCACAAAGAAAAATAACGTCTCTCTGTCTCTCCCTGTCTCTCTCGCTCTAGGCTGTGGAAGGTGCGGGCCTTGCGTTCATTGTGTACAGCGAGGCCATTAAGAACATGCCGCTGTCCCAGCTGTGGTCGGTGCTGTACTTCTTCATGCTGCTGCTGCTGGGAATGGGCAGCATGCTGGGCAACGTCACCGCCATCATCACGCCGCTGTGCGACTTCAAGCTGCTGTCTCGAAACATGAGCATCGAAACACTGAACGGTGAGAGTCAGTGGGGATGGACTGAGGTGGAGGTGATGGAGTGGTGGTGGTGTGGGTGTTGTAGTTGATGGTTGTAGTAGTACTGAGGGTGGGACGGGGGTGGAAGATGGATGGGAATTGTTGTTTTGTTTCCATGTCGTGTGATTTAACCTAACTCAATTTTTGGCATTCTGTTATACTTTGCCAAAAACATTTTCCAGTCAAAAAAAAGTAGAATGTACTTTATAAATCCAATCTAAGGCACGCCGTATTTGATAAAGAAATATAAAGATTTATTTTGAGCAAGGCGTATCGAACTAAAAGGTCTTCATCAGGGTCTTGCAGGGTTTTTAAGGTATGTAACTTTACCCCTGAGTTTACATTACATTACAAAACAATATAGGCCTACATCTTTTTTTTTACCAGTCATTTCCTGTCTATACCAGCATGCAGTTATCAGCCACTGGAGTAGTGTGGTGGTGTTTACCTGCACATTGCCCTCTCACAGTTTTTTGGGTGTTTTCACTGTTGTTTTGGTAGATGGAGTCATTTTTGGCCTAGCAAAACAAACAGGTTAACACGTTGCAGTGGCTGATGACTGCTGGTATAGTTAAAGATGCAGAGCCATGATTTGTATCTCCTCTAAAACATGATGTTCAGGTATTATGATTATACTAGGAGGAAGATTAACTCTTTTACTGCTACGGACGTTCCCGTTCGCCCCATTTTTGACGGCGGCGCGTTGCCAATACGGCTCGTTCTTTTTACCTCGTCTGATGACTGTAAGCTGATGGGGGGTCGCGCCGCCGTGTGCAGTACATCTCCCGTAACGCTGCTCTCAAAAATCCACCGCCTGTTAGCAATAATGGAGTCCCAAATCACTTCCTGGCTGTTCTCTGTCGATCTGTTGCTCTGATGTGATTCTGTGCTCTGAATGGATGGCAGCCGGAGCAGCCCAATTCACATTAATTCTTGCATAAGAATGCCCTCTGCTGCCAGTATGGCCAAAGTACACATTATAAAACCCATTATAAAATGAATTAGTTAAGAAAGAACCAATAGATAATTTTCTATAACATCGCAAAAACTTTTGCTGGCGCCAGACCCAATAAATAAATAATAACATCTGGCAGTAAAACTGTTAAAAAGAAAGAAAGAAAAAAAAAACTGTACAGAAAGAGTTAAATTATGTTTTTATGTCGCCACACCCACCAGTTCATTAGGTATGCCTGGTTGTACTTGCCTGACTGCGAGCGCCAGACATCTCACACTACGTTTCACTTCGGAAGAGAGTCTGAAATTACGGACGGAGATTCTACTTCGGCGTGGGCGGGCTAAAGCCTATTGACGTCACACACACACACACACATACACACACACACACACACGCGACGGCGACGTGGCGTGACATTGCAAAAATACGTTATTTCTCATAACATATTATATGTCTGCATGTTTACGTTAGTGCAAAATGGTATTAAAACGTGATGAAACGGCACTATTGCATCGTTTATTAAAATAATACGAGTCGAGTCTGATTCCGCCATGTTTTCACGGACCAATCAGAGTCCACTAGACTCTCACGTGGGCAGAGGACACCAATCAGAGTCCACAAGCGAGTCTCACGTGAGCTCAAGAGCTCTGTTTGGAGGGGGCTGGGACCGGAGCAGCCAAACCACGTGCCCCAAGCATACAACCCTGATTGGCCCATTCAATGCGCCCGCTCTTCAGGCGGCTCGAAATAAAATAAAATATGTGCATTTTCAGTCCACACTACAAACCACCCACCAGCAGGGGGTGGTGATGTGCGGACTGAAGTATCAGGCTATGGTTGTACAGGTGGGTGGTGACCCAGCTGAAGTTAGCCACACCCACAGTGTTGGGTGTATGGTAAAAGGGGAGGGGATGATTATATGATGTCATTTAATCTGTGTTTTTCGAGTGGGCCTTTTGAGGCCCAGTCTTTCAGCTTTCAGGAAGTAAACACAACTACACAGGGAAGACAAATCTGCACATTATAACACCACCAGGTGGCCTATTAGAATAATGTTAACTTCATAGACACATACAAAACAGAAAAAGTACAAAACTATGGCACCACCTCTTTAAGCAATGTTGTAATATTGCGATTATGCAACAGTTACCCTTAAAAAATCTATTTCAACCAATCAGATTGCTTCGTGGGAACTACCTGTTGTATAATGAGAAAGCCTAGTAAATGACATAGCCTAGTAAACTGACTCCTCCTGCCTTCTAAAAGTGACATACTATGCCTTTAAAGAGATGTGTTCTGACAGTTGACTGTCTTTGAGTACTGTGATACAACGCCTGTGCTCCTGCAGGTATTGTGTGTGTGGTATGCATGCTGCTGGGCCTGGGCTTCACCACCCGCTCCGGCAACTACTGGTTCACCATGTTCAACGACTACGGTGCCACCTTCTCCCTGCTCTTCATCGTCCTCCTGGAGGTTATCACCGTCAGCTATATCTACGGCATAAAGAGGTGTGTTTGTTTTATATTTGAAATGGTCCATGAAGCCTGGACTTCATGGAATCTTTGTTTTGTTTTTGTGACATGAATTCCATGCTTCATGGGATGTGTAAGGGATATTTTTTATCGTGATAATCTGTTCTTTAGTTCGAAAAAAGTCAGTAGAAAAAAAGCTTGTTTTGACCAAAAAACACAACCTGAGAAAAGAATCAGAGATAATTGAATTTTTCTAAAACTGCGCAACACAACAAGTGGGACTCTCCTCTTTATAGCTCCCAAGAACCACCAGCAACAAGGTTTTTTATGTGTTTTATTCAAAAGCGATTGACTTCAGGGTGGGTGTTTTAAAATGTAAATTTTTAAAACAATAACCAAAATAAACGTACATAAAAACCTGAAGAACCTAAGAACCTGGACTGAACATAAGAATCTAAGAAGCTGAACTTACCTATCAAATCAAAAGAAGCTGTCCACTGGTGGACCAATGGAAACAAAACAGGCTTCTGGTCTTTGGACAATTTGTACCGTAACTGTACTGTTTTCAGGATATCTTACTGTCAAATCAGACTAATGGTGTGGAACATAATCCTTATGGAACACCATAACTATCACAACAGAAATAAAATGTTCAAGCAAAGAAATCTTGCACATGCGAGGAACAAAATAGCTGGATATAGCAGGTAATTAAATGAAAGTATAAAATAAATCATACCTTCAAACATTTAGCAAAGTCGGCAGATCTCAGAACAAAATGTGTACTGTACAAAGAAAACAGATATAAACAGTGTTAAAACTTTTTTGAATCTCCAACTGACAGGCCCTTGGAACACTTCTGTAAAATCAGCAGACATTTTTAAGTTAAACTTTGATTTGTTGAAATCCTTCAATGTAAAATGAATTTCACTTGTACCCTCTGTGAATTCAATTAACACAGGATTTTATTGTGTGAGAAACGGCCATTTACAGCTCCATCAGGGCTCTGATGTCATCAATGCGTGACGTCTTCCTCTCTGCATTCTTCTTGCCGAAGGCCTTCTCCACCAGGTCCTGCTTCTGCCTCTGGATCTGGACCATCTTCTCCTCTACCGAGTCCTTCACAATGAACTTGGTGACCACCACCTTCCTCTTCTGCCCCAGGCGGTGGCAGCGGTCAATACACTGTTCCTCAGCTGCCGGATTCCATGCCGGATCCATGAGAAAGACGTGAGATGCGGCAGTTAAGTTAAGCCCCACCCCTCCGGCTTTGAGAGACAGGAGCATGATGACGGGGCTGTCGGGAGCGAGGTTCTGGAAATCCTGGATGACCTGGGTGCGTTTCTTCTGGCTCATGCTGCCATCCAGACGAACAAAGCTGAAGCCTTGCTCCCTGAGTGGGATCTCCAGTATATTGAGGAAGCGTGTGAACTGAGAGACAACCAGACATTTGATGGTGCCGTCCTTATTCCGCAGACGGAGTAGATTAGCCATCAGAGCGTCCACCTTTGAACTGGTCCTCCACTTCTCAGATTGCATCTCGTCTTTCTCCTCCAACTCCTCTGGTGGAACCTCCACCAGTTGGCTGGTCTTAATGTCACTTCGACAGAGAGGACAACGTGCCCTGTCCTGTTCGGTGCTGATGACCCGGGCGATGCAGGTGCGGCAGTAGACGTGGGCGCAGTGTGTGATGACGGGCAGATGCAACGACTCCAGACACACGGCACACTCCTCGTCACAGCCGCTGGCCAGCACCAACCTCAGCTTCTGTATCAGACGCTCTTGTAGCTCAGACGGCGTGTTAGGCGAACCCAGGTCTTTAAGTATTTTGGCCACCAGAGCAGGGTGGCAGCAGTGCTGTCGAAGCCTCATCAGGATGGCCAGCACATCAGCATAGTTCCTCATCACGGTACCCTCAGCCACGTATCTGTTTAGGGTGGTCCTTCCCTCATTTCGTGCCAGCTCGTACTCGCTTCTCTCCTGAGGGGTCATTTCAACCTGCTCCACACACACCATCTTCTCTGGCAGAGACACCAGGGGATGCCCATTCACCATGCTGGACTTGGTTCTCCTCAGGGTGATGCTCTTCACCAGAGTCTGGAGGTTCCTGAGGCCATCCCTGTTTCCCTGTGCGACAGGTCTCTGGATGACCCTCTCCCACCACTGCTTCACATCAAAGGGCTTCAGACATAGGAAGGCCATCAGCATCCACAGGTCTTTCACACTGTTCTGGATGGGCGTTCCGGAGAGTATCCAGCGGCGATATGCTTTCAGCGCCAGCACAGCCTTGCTCATCTGTGCATTGGGGTTCCTTATCACATGTCCCTCGTCTAACACCACCCTCAGCCAATTGACCTCATGGAGGGGACTGTTATTCCCGAAGTCAGCAGAGAGGACGTTGTAGGTGGTCAGCACGATGTCCTGAGAGGACAGAAATGTTTTGTTTCTGTTGCGGTCCGAGCCGTAATACACATACACATTGAGCTTCACATCAGGAGCAACATGCTGCTCAAATTGGTTCAGCCAGTTACTAAGCACAGACAGCGGGCAGATGATAAGAGTGGCTCGGGCTGACAGGTCCTCTTCAGTGTCAGTGATTGAAGATTCCATGCCAGAATTTGGAGTGGACCTCTTGGTCTTTGAGCATCCATCTGATGTTGATCCACTCAGCACTTGCACAAATTCTACATCCTCGTTTAATGTAGGGGCCTCTTTACTGGCCTTTGACTTGGCGGCTTTACGCTTGTTATTTCTTTTCTGTGGCTTGCCGGATTCTTCAACTACCTCTGATGAATCGACGAACACCACATCATCCTGGGAACTGGCATGGTCTAAACAGCCTGATGCTGCATTTATCACGTCAGTGTTATCCGGTTGATCACTGCCTCCATCTGTTTTTTGCGCCTTCCTTGGGCTGGCAGATTGTGCCTCACACTTCTCTAGAGGCATGGGCTTTCCCTTGTGGAAGTTAGTGAGGATTAGAGCAATGGTTGTCAGCGTTTTACCCAGTCCCATGTCATCAGCCAGTATACCCCCATGGACCCTCTGGGGCCTTTCTCTGGTATTGAAGCATGTGATGCTGTGGTAGTAGAACTCTCCTGTCATGGACCAGAAGGGTGGCAGACCAGTGTTGTTCTCACATGCACACATCCAGGACAAGGCCTGCTTCTGGTGGGTCAACAAAGGAGTGCACACAGACTCTGCAGCTTCTTTCTCTCCGTCTTTACTCTCCATCAGACCTTCAAATAGATTGTCAAAGGCATTCTTCAACTCCTCTGCAGACAGTGGGATGGTTAAACCCATTGGTTTAGTTCCAGTTAGGTTTAGTCCTCCAGGTGGGTTTAGTCTGAATCCATGCCCTGTCATTTGTTCAATCACAGCATGTTTGTGCTCTTCTTTCCCCCAGAAAGTCAACATCACTGGCATATTGAAAGCGTTGTTTTTTCCCTTGTGCACCAACCCCTCTATTTTTGCCAAGTTGTTGTCCATGACATATGCCATGGCTGCTGCCAACTCTCGTTTGATATGTCCCACCTGTCTGCCGTACGTGTTAGCCACCATCACAGCATTACGGTCATATGGATTCCGGGGTTCCCGCACAAGAGCGACCATTTCCCCTGGGTTCACCACTCCAGTATAATATCTGAGGCCAACCACAGTGCCCTGCATCTGACCAAAATGCACAATGCCATCTGCACCTGGTTCCTCCTCAGACAATGCAGCAGCTATAGCCTGGGAGAGCGTCTCTGTAACCGCATGTGGGTCATTGTAGATGTCCACACAACTGTCCCTGTCAAATTGCCATCTGCGAGAAGTCATTGTGTGGTCTTGGTAGCAAGTTATGATTGATTTGACTCAGCTCAGTCAGTTACTCTACTCTACTCACCTGAGTTAGCTTTGTTTTGCTGAAATTTGGGATGACATCATTTCCGGTTTATCCGTCTCCTATAGCAACCTAGCACCGTTCGTACATTGGTGAAGAGTGCCCTCTAGCGTAATCACTGAAAATCCTGAAATGACAGGGCGGTGAACCTTGGATTTTAAATGATGTCTCAAGACGTCAATGACGGTAAATGTGTATTAAATAGGTGACTGAAATCATCAGTTACAGATTGTCTGTCATCATCACATGACCAATCAAAAGAGGTAAAAAAATCTTACCTGTGCGAAGTGAGTTGTGCTCCCTTCACATGGTATCAGACATGACACACGTGCATACAGTATCTCCTTGTATAGGCCGTTCTGTCCATGACATCAGCTTTCTATGACGTTAGTCTCGTATGACATTAGTCTCGTGCTCATACGGACATAGGGACATAGGGACCTAAACACAAAGCCAGAAGTAGGAGCGGTTAGCACCACTCAAAAATGTAATTGATGAAGCGATTGACAATATACAAGGAAATTAGGAACAGTTGATCAGTATAAAAGGCAGATAATAAGTTAAATGAGATCAAAATTAAACAGTAAAGAGAATACAAAAATTCAAGAAGATATGTGTCCGAACACAGCTGAGGGCTAGTCATTGAATTTTTTTTTTTTTTTCATTTTCATTTTTTTTTTTTTTGTAGATATGGCTTATAGAGTTATGCCATGCAGAAATACTAGATCTGAGAAATGCAGCCTTTTAGATGAAATGTAACCTGCAAAATGTGAGGTTTCTCTTCACATTAATTAAGTCTTATTTACATGCAGAGTTATTAAGCTCTGGCGTTTAAGTGAAATGTAGCCTGATATTTATGAAATGCTTTTGTGGCTTTATCACATTTTAGAAAAATAAATAAATAAATAAATAATTTCAGGGCTGGTCTAAAGCTGTGCTTTCCGAAATGACTGCCCCTCTGCTATGCTGGGTCACATATTATTGGCCTAAATAGTCAAAGCCATAAATAATGGCACCACACAATGGGGAGCATAGATTCAATATGTTACATCTGCTGCTGTGCAGAATAAAAAGTGTCAGTCACACGGTATCTTAATTATACTTTTTGGTCAAAATTGATCCCATCCCAAAGCGCCAGCGCTCGCCCAGCGAGCATGGTGGCAGACTGCCATCACTGCAGGCAGATGTGTGCATGCGCCCATGTGCACACGCCCTTAGGCGTCTTACTAGTAGTTATTATTATTACTAATATTCTAATGTTCTGTTTGCCCAGGTTCGAAAAAGACATCGAAGACATGCTGGGCCACCGGCCCAACTGGTACTGGAAGATCATGTGGGCGGTGGTCAGTCCTCTGCTCCTCATCGCGCTCTTCCTCTTCTACATCGTCAACTACATCCGAGGAGGGACGCCCACCTACCCAGCCTGGGACAAAGACACGGTGAGACCACCCACCCACCCACCCACCCAGCTCTGTCTGATCTGTGGCTCTGCCTACTGTTCAGTTCAATTCAGTTCAGTTTAGTTTATTTTCAGCTCTTTTGGACAACAAAATACATACAGTACATACCTGTACAATGTGCATTATTGCAATTTGAGCAAGGCACAAGTTGTCCATTTGTTGTCCAATACTGCAGTGTTAATCAAATAAAACTGTGACTAAATGTAATTTTGTTGACAATAAGAAACTAGACTAAAATGCTAGCCCCCGCTACTAATGGAGACATTTTATGCTTGGCGTCGTACTCCAAAAATAGCAGATCTGCAAGCTCTAGAATCTTAATTATATTTATTCAACTAAAACTAGATTCAAAGTAAAACATTTCAGATTACTAAAATATGAACTAAATGGAATTTTATTCAAAAGATTATGACTAAAAGCTAAAACTAAATAAGAAATGGAGTTGGAACAACTTAAGTTCGGGAGGAGATGTAGCCAAGCAGAGGACAATCAACCACCTCAAACCAGCCACTGGTAACTCCACCCATGCCACCCTGTGCCAACCACTCACCCGTCTCCTATCAAGCCGACAACTCCTCCTCTACCAATCACGGTGGTATATAAACCCAACTTGAAAAAATTGTGGTGTGCATAGTTTCCAGTAAACGCAGCAAGCTTACAGCCAAACGTTGAACGCTCCTTTCCTAAACAACATTATACAGGGGCGGCATAGCTCATAGCTCATAGCTCAGGGGTAGAGAAACTGGTATTAGAGCACGAAGGGTATAAATCCCGAAGGGTTCCCAGTTCGAATCCGGGCTCCCCCTGAGTTAATGTCGAAGGGTCCTTGGGCAAGACTCTGAACCCCTAATTGCCTCCGGTGAGTAGGTTGGTGCCTTGCATGGCTTCCTCCGCCACCGGTGTATGAATGTGTGTGTGAATGGGTGAATGTAATGCACAATCTATGTAAAGCGCTTTGGATTAAAAGCGCTATATAAATGCACCATTTACCATTTACCATTTATACACCTTCTATCAATAACCTCCAGAATAGCAAACCTACAAATCTACGCTTCCGACAACGAGGATATTTACAACCCCCGTCTTCAACAAACTTCTACTCACCATCCTGCAGCCACCGTCCCAGACACTCCACCACGACAGGTTAAATCCACCGTTTCCATTCTTTCTTCTCTCCTCCGTACTCCACGCGAACTCCGAAAGCTGTACCTTACTCCTCACCAACGGCGCCAGCCACCATCAGCTCAGCAAACCCACCGCTCTTCTCCCCGCAACCCAACTCACCGCTCCCCCCGCCAACACATCGCCCCATCACCAACTATCATGTCCGACTGCGACCTCTCATCATGCAAAATGCTCCACATGTGCACCTTCTGTGCCGGCGCCCACTCCCGCATCATCTGTCCTCAGAAACAAAACAATTCACCAGAATATCAACCATTCCTGTTGGCATCAAGTTCACAAAACCATTAACTGCCCCTCCTCATCCTCATCTCCTCATGCCCTCATCTTCTCAGGCCCCCCAGAAACAAACAAAACATCTAACATCAACCATCCCTGTCTACCTGTGAGGCATCAACGTCACAAAACCAGCAATCTGGCTAGCCATCGTCAAGAAAAGGGACTGCCCACTTGTCCCTACTCTGTCTCGAGAGAATGCAAAACCAGTAACAGCCTCTCCTCATCAAACATCCTCAAGCCACCATACTACTCAACTGCCTCCAAAGGAACAAAATAAGACTTCCCCCATAACGCCCGCCCCTCACCATCCAAATTCTAGCTAGGCGTGTCCACGTCCTACGCAGCGGCTACACAGATGCCCACACAGACACAACGCTCTAAGCAATATCCCCACTGGTTTCTTTTGGGGTCTTCTAAGATGCTCAGAGATTCACCTGGCTGACGTAATTCCTTCTCTCACTTTCATCATCTAACAACACCACTCCCATCTTCATCTTCTAACTCGACTCCTCAGCCCCTACGAACCCCTCCTTAATTACATATACTCCCGACGTGCACAGCAAACTTCTCCTTCAGGCCCACATTCCATCACCAACCACGGTTCTGTTGTCACCCGCATATGGTTCCATTCTCACCTCCGACTGGTTCCCCCCAACCGATACTCTCCAGAACCTTCTCCAGTCACTCTTTTAGAATCGGAGCCGCATCCACAGCATCAAGCAAGGGAGTTCCCGACCACTTCATACAAATCCTCGGCCGCTGGTCTTCCCAAGCCACAGCTACATCCACAGCTACATCCGTTCCAACTCCCCAGACCTCCATAACGCCCAACTCTCCATGATCTCGTAATCCCACAATCCGATTCTTTTGGGGTCTCTCTACATACTACATTAGCACTCTGCATTCTTGGCCGTTTGCGCATGCGATGCGTCCATAAACGACCATACACCAAAACCTAAATGTTGTTCGTGCCCTTGACCATCTAAGCTGCACACTGCACGCTTGTGTGTAGTGCTGACCTTAGATGACCATTAGCACTCTGCATTCTTGGCCGTTCATGCCGCAGATCTCATGCCACGCATGCAATGCGGCGCGCCCATAAATGACCAGGCTCTCGGTCTTATAATAAACAACCTTAAACCTATATTTTGTCTGATGCTTGGTCTCTCCTAGTGAAATGGAGTTGGAACAACTTATGTTCGGGTGGAGATGTGGCCAAGCAGAGGACAATCAACCACCTCTAACCAGCCACTGGTAACTCCACCCATATGCCACCCTGTGCCAACCACTCACCCGTCTCCTATCAAGCCGACAACTCCTCCTCTACCAATCACCGTGGTATATAAACCCAACTTGAAAAAATTGCGGCGTGCATAGTTTTCAGTAACCCACCCTCCCTCCCTCTTCTTTTCATTCTACCTCTATCCTCTCTACAGGTTCCAGGTGGGGTCTCTCTACATACTTCAGCACGGACGCGTGCTCTTGGCCCCTAAGCCAAAGTACCTGGGTCTGCGACCCCCCGGAACCTCCCCCTCATGCCTGCCACCCTCCGTCCGTGCTCCTGACCATCTAAGCTGCACTCTACACGCTTGCGTGTGGTGATGACCTTCGATGATCATGCCAGCACCCCAAATGCCATTCTCGTGCCCATGGCCATCTAAGCTGCATACTACACGATTGCGTGTGGTGCTGACCTTAGATGACCACGCACTCAGAGTGTCATTTCACGCCCTTGGCCATCCAAGCTGCACACACCATGCTTGCATGGTGCGTGACCTTAGATGACCATGCTGGCACCCCCATGTCATCCATGCCCCGATGACCAAACCGGCGTAGGTTGGCGTAGGTTCATTGTGGTAGGTTCATCAAATGACGTAGGTTCATTCATGCCCTGATGACTGTGCCGTCTTCCCCCATGCTGATCGGGCGTCATAGCCATCTAAGCCGCACACAGCACGCTTGCGTGTTGTGATGTCCTTAGATGACTATTTCGCACTCAGCATCTTGGCCGTTATGCTGCATTTCCCATGCCACGCATGCGATGCGCCCATAAACGACCATACACCAAAAACTAAATGTTGTTCATGCCCTTGACCATCTAAGCTGCACACTGCACGCTTGCGTGTAGTGCTGACCTTAGATGACCATTAGCACTCTGCATTCTTGGCCGTTCATGCCGCACATCTTATGCCACGCATGCGATGCGCCAATAAACGACCAGGCTCTCGGTCTTATAATAAACAACCTTAAACCTATATTTTGTCTGATGCTTGGTGAAATTGCTGTCAAAATGAACACTGGCCTACTGCTTGTACATCGTCATTATGATGCTCATTTACAGAACTAGGCTGGTTGCCCAAGTGGGACGGGATCACGCAAGTCAGCAACGATGCAAGTTAGAAATTCATGCCCCAGCCGGTTATGCAATACCATATTGTACCTGTTGACCCAGGCGGTACCCCATTACCAGAGCACATCGTTGCTCTCATCTCCATATTTTAACTTCTTGTGTTTTACTGTAAATTAACGCCCTACTTGATCACACTACAGTGTCACACAAAAGTATAAAAAATAGCAGCTCAAAACACGTTGCTTCGTGCTGCGTTTAATGTATGCTCCACCCGTTTATGCAATATGCAAATCCTGTTGTTCTTGTTGTGCTTATTGTCATAGTACCCGACTACCCGCTGTACCCATTGTCAGAGTAACGATTGCAGCAAAGCATCTGACAAAATGGTCAGATTTGGCTTCCCAACTTGTCACCTGTTCGATGCAATGGTTATGCGAGAATACGTTGGCCTAAAAAACACCATTGTTCTTCCCTCTCAGGGCAAATCGGATGTGAAGGAGTATCCAGTTTTTGGCCAGATCTTCATCGGCCTCCTGCTGGTGTCGTCTGTCAGCTGTGTCCCAATAGCTGCGCTCTACGCGTACTGCAAGAAGAGGGAGCGGGCCAATCGGAAGACAGAACGACAGTCAATCAGCACAATATCTTCATAGAGAGACGGGACAACTTATGTTGGTTCTGAAACCAAACTCTGACTGGACCCACGTTCACTAAATTTCAACTTGACCCCCACATCTTATGGATGTAAACTGGCAAAAAAAAAAAAAACATACAAACTGGCAGACACTCACCAGTGTTGCCTGTTGTGGCCAAACTGTATATATAGCACTAGTGGTGCCTTGGGATCCCCCCCGAGTAGCCATGATATTAGTTCTGTTGTATTGTGATTGTGTGTTGTGTTTGCATCAGTATTAACGTCTGAGGTCTGATCCAGACTAACCCTTTAAAGGAGGAGTTCATCCATGAAGTTTTTTTGTTTTTGTCACATTCCTGTACCAATAATTGGGTGACCGGGTGGCTGGTCAGTAGGAGACTCCAACGGTCATCAAATTATTGTCTCAGGAATGTGAATAAAAGAAAGTAATCTCCATGGGGTGTGTAATTGATAGAAAATGTGTAATTTATTGGTTGAACTACTCCTTTAAACCCTCTATAAGTAAACTGGACTTGATAGTTGTCTCTGTACTCAGCCCACTCTTTTTCCACAAATTCCAATCCGCAAAAGAAAACCTCAGTCGGCGACAGAAATAGCAGATCTACAAGCTCCTAACATGTTGCAATGTTGTGAGCTTGTAGATTGGCTATTTTGTGTTTAGGGAAATATGTGCATAGCTAGAATAAAGCCCAGGCGGCACCCCGGTCAACTAAGTAAATATGGTTTAAGGGTGAAAAGAGCACTTTCATTCAGACGTGAGCAATAATACATCTCCCTCATTATCAGCACTATCAAGTTTCTTCATTTGTTTTGCTTATGGTTGCTGTCGGGCAGAAACCTCATCTCCATATTTTAACTTTTTGTGTGTTTTTTTTTTTTTTTTTTAATTTTCATTAACGCCCTACTTGATCATACTATATTGTCACATAGGTGCGTTTTGAACCTGAAGGGCTGCTTCTTTTGATGCTTTTGAATTAGAATCATGACAAGTAACAGTTTTGGACATAATATGAGGTTTCCAACCGACAAGAGAAAAATATTCAACAGTAAATGTGTTTGGACGTTTTGGGGGGTTGGTTCACCACAAGATGTTTACTTTAACAATGTTAGTGTTATTCGAGATTTCATGTAATGACACTCTACAAAGTGAATATATTATAATATAATGAGAAATGTAGATATGTAGTTTACTCATTGAGTAGTGGCATACTGTATGTATTGTGTGCACAGTGCCTGAGTATTACAGGCTGGTTTCTGTATAGTTGTATTGTTCTAGTCAGTGGTGGAAGATAACTAAGTTACTCAAGTACTGTATTAAAGGTAGGGAAAGTCATTTTCATTGGTTAAAATAAGAGTTAAATAGCTCTGATAGTGCTCATTACTATAGAGTGTTTGTTCAGAAACAGGAGTCTCCATGTCTCTCCAGCTCTTTATTAAACAGAAAATGCATTTTCAGGTCAGGATGCCAATATTATCCAATCAGGAGGATAGAGACTTTGAAAGTGATGACACAAAGACAAAAACATTATAAATGGGTACTCGCTCCTGATTGGCTGAAATGTTGTCTTTTCTGTTTATCAAAGCGTTGAAGAGATGGGGAGACTCCTGATACTGAACAAACACTATTGCAATGATTACTATCAGAATATAGAGCTTTAACCTCTTGTTGTAATATCCTCCATTTCTGGTTGTTCATTTTTATGGCCGGTGGGGACATGTTTTATCCCTGCTTCTGATCAGACCTGAATTTAATACATGCATTTCCTTTTGGTAAATGTAGATTGTAGATTGGCTATTTTCATCTATTTGGCTATTTGTCATACAAAAAAGGTATATAGGGCTAAAGTGGTTAAGACATTATCAACACATCTGTGTTCACTTCGTTTTTTTTACCAATCAACTCAGAACATAGTCATTGAAGGGCTGTTATCTTTTCTACCAAGTATGTGATCAAAACTCATTGCCAAATATAAGAGTTGTACTGAACACCAGAAAGCACTTAAAGGCGGAAACCACCAGCACTTCAACTGCCAAACGTGTTTGGATACTGTGAGACCTGGTAATACTGCATGTATTTTTTTTTACAGTAATGTCAAAACAATTTACTGTCTTTTACATTTTGTATTTACCTTAGGTATTACAAATATGCTAACAATGATGATAGTGTGATACAGTATTTACTGAATTCAAGACAATTTGTCAAGCCAAAATGAAAATGACATCATGATCTCATTTTCATGTGCGACCATGAAACTTGTATTTAGTCTGTGAATAGGTGTTTGTAAAATACAATGTTGCCAAATCCAAGTTCTTTATTAACCTCTCTTATTTTACCAAGGTGTTTTTATATATTGTCTTTTTTTACTCTGTAATGAATTATTTAGTTTTAATAATTGATGGATAAATGATTTCCAAGAGCGAACGACGACGAAAGAACAAACACTACTGTTTTTGTTATTTTCAAAGATACATAGGAGTTATATCGACGACCACAGATTGAAAAAAAAAAGAAAGAAATGTGAATGTGTAGATAGAAAATCAGGACAAATATAGGGATTATCAGTAAATTCCAATTACCCATGTACAGTTTTACCCTTGTAAGTAAATAAAAACTGTTTAATACTACAGTATCTTGTGTGAACTTTATGAAACATTCATTACTTCCCTTGGGGCAGGGGTGTCAGATTTAATCCTGGGCCATGTCAGACTCATTATTATGGTTGTCCTCAAAGGCCCAGTTGTAAATGTGACACTATAAACTAGATCAGTGCTCACAGGTCTCTGCCTCCGAGAGGTTTCTGCCCGACAGTGATTATTTGGTACCTGACTATAAATCATTTAGCTGCAGGACCCCCTGGAACCCTCTCAAGAACCCTTGAGGGGTCCCCAGACCCCATTTTGAGAAGCACTAGCTTGTACATCACATAATGGTGTCTGAATGCACATGCTACAGGTACCAGTGAGGTGCCTCCTCCTAATAAAATGTCAAGTATTGGTTCTTCACACTTTGGCAAACTGAAGCTGGAAATTCCACACATTTCAGACGAAGTTTCACAAATGTGTCACATCGCACAGAACAACCAAAATGTCCACTTCAGTCGAGAACGATACAAGGATGCATAGGCTACAAAACATAATTATTGAAGACTGACCACTATGATTGATATCTGCATAGTGCATACTTATTCCCTCCATTATATTGAAATGCCCGGTGGACTTCTGGTCATCAAGTCATGACAACAGAACACAACCACAAACTGGTTGGACTTGTCACACTCCATTGAGCACTCTTTTGATTGATTGATTATTTTATTAGACAAAAATGTTGAACAGTACAAGTATAGTCAATACAATAGAAATGTAGTACAGTACAGTACAAGTACAGTTAAACACCCTGCCTAAAAGGAACATCCCAAATAAGACCTTTTACGGTCTTAGTCAGACTAAGACTCCCTGGACCCCACGTTGAGAAGAAGTGAGAGCCATTCTGGGGAGCAGCCACGGTCAGTGTCTTCGACGGTATTTTCCAGCAGGCCAACGCCAGATGTGACAATGTTCTCCTGACATTGCCACAGATCTTTTCAATCTTATTCCGCTTGGACATAACCCCCTTCTTTTTTTTAACACACCTAGCTTATCCCAAGGGGGAACTTCAGTTTTCAGCTAGCTTAAGTGCCTCCCACAGAAGAGCGAGGAGCAATTAGGGTTAGATGCCTTGCTCAGGGACACTTCGACACATTGCTGGCCTGGAATCGTACCAGGGCCTCTGGTTCCCCAGGCCGGCTCACTAACCACTACACGGCTGTCCCCAAACTGACATCAAAGCAAAACATTACTGGTAGGTTTCTGATTAGAAGAAGAAGTTGATCACCTTTCTTTAGGAACTATTTTATTCACAAATGATGTCCAGAAGAGCACCTCACTCCTGACTTGTGTTTCTCCCTATCATCGGTAAAAAAAACACCCATCAAATAAATGATAACACAAATGTTCACAAAAATGTTACGCTGTATTTAGTTCATTCAGGTCAGGTGCGGGAACAAAGCAAGTTACAAGATCAAAAAGAAAGAAAGTTTGATGGCCATGATTCATCCTGGATGGCTTGATACTAGGCTTAAAATAATTTATATAAATATTTTTGTGGCACCAGTAAACCACACCCACTGCTATGCCCTATAAAATGAAAACCAAAATGCACCCTTGAGGCATGCTGGTAAGTCCTCCTCTTCTTGATATTGTACAAAAGCAATGTCACGACAGGGTTTCGTTTCTTCAAATTCTTTTAGAAAGAACATTTATCCATTCATTTATTATACAGGGGACCATCAAGACCTTCAGTCCAACACAAAATGAGTCTTAATTGGTCAACCCCCAGCTGCTCAGCACAGCCAGCATGTCCCTCTGGTTATGTTTGTCTGATTGCTAATGCTAATCTGGAATGGCATGTTAAGCTGTTTTCCCCCTTTTCTTATCCCCCAAGCGAGCAAACAAGCTAACAAACCATTATGGAATTATGTCAGGATTAACTAAGAAAAGGTTAACAATGTGGAGGTAATGACACGTTTCACATAATTTACTAGATGTGAAGGCTTATTAGGGGGCTTGAATAATATAATATAAATTATAATAAGAGGGAATATAGCCACCATTATTTAATATAAATCAATATAAAGTGGCTTTCAGGTATGTGGAAGGTAAAAAATCACACCCGTGTGAACTGAGCGGTGGTTTACCCACCTCATAGATCATGTGTACCGATTTTTGTGACATTTGAAGAAAATATGTAGGAAAAGGAGCAAAAAGTGTGTTTTGGAGAAAATTCAAGATGGCGGAAAATCTATCCTGGCGCAAATGGGCGTGGCCTATATGGGGAGATGCGTCTTGACCCAAGGAATCCAGGGAAAAAAGAATTTTAATTTTCCGATCTACGGTTCAAGAGTTACGGGGCAAAACGCAAAGTGGGCCGTTATAGCGCCACCATGAGGCCGAGTGATGTAATTATTTTTGGATTCATTCTTAAAATCATTATGAATCTCCTCTCCGAGGTTTGAAACTGTAGCTCCTATGCTTTGCGAGAGAAAAATACTTGAATGTGATGTCTTGCATTGTCCCATTATAAGTCAATGGGGACAATTCAGCGTCGTTTTTTGCCGATTATGTCGCCATTGTAAGGCGGATCGGAAAGAAAGTTACTAGCACACCATTCCCGGCCGAGCCGCACGTTTTGATGTATATATTGCGGGGGTGGCGTAAATGGTGCGGGACTAGTAGCGTGCCGAAGTTTAGGCTACATACAGACACGGACGGACGGAGACCCACACACACGGCCACGTATAGGAGCGTTGTGACCACCGCTCAAAAATACCTCTGTAAAAAGGTCAGTCATGCCAACCACCGGTGCCGTTGTTCCAATGTTCAAAAATGATAACAAATCAACTAATTATTAACCATAATCAAATGAAATCACCAATACAAATTCTTCATACAAAATTAAAACTGATCTGAGTCTCACTCACACACTCTCTCACACACACACACACACACACACACACACACAAATAATAACTACCACATTACAGTAAGTAATCATCTGCCTTATTTATTACTGGACCACTACATTTGAAGTGAAATGTCATCGTTACAGGCCGGAAATGTCCTCGATTATATTCAGCAATACATTTGAGTCCTCATTCTCACGTTCTGCTGCCTCTCTGACATCAGAGGAGCGGTGTGAGGAAGGAGGGAGCTCCTGTTTATGATCATGGACGGTAGGGCTGGGCAATTAACTGAAAATGTATCCAAACCCAATTTAGAACCAATAACTGACTTAATCGTGTAGTTTAATTTTGATTAAATTATCAAGCCGGTTTTAGTTGGTGATATATATTTTGTTATTTCTTATTAGGCTATATCTCAACAAATCTAAATGACAAATTCGAATAGGTTTTTTGTAATCTTCAAAATTGACTAATCTGATGAACCGCAAACAGTATAACCCTGTATTATATTATACTGTGGTACAATGGTGGCGTACAACAACTGCATTAAAATAGTCACATATTGTGAGCATATAGATCTGCTATTTTCACTTAACCCATTACAACCGGGAAAGCATCAATCATGTCATTTTAGATTTCTGCGTTGGCTATTAAAAATAGCAGATATATAAGCTCACAGCGCAGGACAAGCTTGTACATCTGCTATTTTTGAAAAAGGTTGAATAATCTTGAAAGTCTGATTTATAAAGCATTTGTAGAATCGGTTTCAACTTTTAATAGGTAAAAAAAAGAAGTCTTAATCAAGACAAACTTTTTAAATAATGGTGCTATTGATATCTCCCAGCCCAGCCCTAACAGACAGGCTCTCCCTCATAAACTAGCTTCATGGCAGTAGTAGCACCAACCCGATGAATGCTGGACACAGGTAAATAGTTGAAAGGAACCAGGAAAATGGCAGAGAGAGAGAGACTGACTCAAATCACTCACTGCCAGAAATGACAGAGAAAAAGTGAAGAAAATGGAGTCACTTATTACCGAAAATAGCACCGGAAGTAACAAAAACAGCAGTCACTCGTCGCCGAAAATGACAGGGACAAAAGTGACGGAAATAGACATCAATTGTCGTTGTCGCCGAAAATGGCCTCAAGCTACAAGAGATATTTCCAGCACGCAACACCATTCTTCACTTTCTCCATTGTATAAGATTGCCTATTTTTTGCGCACGTTGACGTATGACGGAACATAAATTAGGCATGAGGGTGGGGGCCAGTCAAGTCGGAAAATGAGAGAGAGGCACAAAGAGCTTTGAGAGGCAGACAGACAGAGAGACATAAGAGAATAGAGAGGATACAGTAGACAGACATGCCACCATTGGGTCCGTTTCTCCGCACCCTGCAGCAATGACACCATGAGGTTCTACCTCAAAGGAACCACATTTCCTCAGCGGCATCTCTAAAGTCCTCAACTTGAACTATGGACATTGAGACATTGGTCCTGTTCCAAGAAGACACAAGTCAGTGTCATGGCCGACTTTTATAGCCTTCTGCAGTGGTTCTCCACTGCGGTTCCCAAGGCCCCTTCCCCCATAGATTTAGACCAGTAATTCCCTTTTTTTATTTTATTTTTACACAATAAGACATACCCAAAATAGATTCCAATTTGAACGTGGATGAAAGCAGCAAGTTATTGGACAACCTCCTTGCAGACACCCACCCATGCGGGGCCCAGACCCCAGGTTGGGAAAACACTGATCTAGATCACGGACGTCATGTGAATTATAATTATAATAGTATACAGTAAGGGAAAACGTGCAGTAATCTGGGTCCATCAGAACCGGGAGTAGAGAACCACTGGTTGTACTGGTCAAAGTGTTGCTCCATTCATGAGACTGGAGTGCTGATGAAATGGGTTAGACCGATTTGTGTTCTGATCTTCCAGACAGCGTGCAAAGCTGTTCTACCCAATGAAGTACCTTTTCTATTTTCCTTCATTAGGTTCTCCCTTGCAGGGTGGAAGGTTAGACCACAAAAATACATTCATCTAGGTAGTGTGAAGTCCAAGTTCGTATTTTTTTCACAGAAGCATAAATGTAGGCTTAAGGAGAAAATCCTGTACCAAAAATCAACTGTAATTGTTTAAATTCACCCCAGAGGAGAGCAACCTTGGTATCTCATGCTCATTTGTAAATTGTCATCTATGCACTTGAAATAAGCCATGGACAAAATGACACTTGTGGTGGCGTTAGTACACCACCTAAAAAACTGTCAAAAACTATTCATATAATTTCACCCTAACCCCTGGTACAGCTAACCTTCAACGGAACGGGGCAGATTATCAATAATCATCATGTCCCATGGAACAGCTGCCCTTCTAAGACACAGCAGATTGGTTTGACATCAGCCACTAAGGGCACAATACATAACTCTATATATATTTATATATTTATGCATATTGGCAACAAGCAAGGATATGGCATAACATTGGCAACAGTAAATGAAAATTAAAGAGACAAGAAAAATAACAATACATAGTTCCCTTACAAATACATTTTCTTTTTTTTTTTTGCATGGGAGTCCTTGTGAGTTTGGATGAGTTCCATTGAAATGTGACAGTAAAGATATTACAACAATAACCCAATAAGGTTCAGCCTATACAGTAAAACCTATATGGACAGGGGGGGTGTCAGCCCCCCATCCAGAGTATTTCATGTGAATGGTGTGTGGACAGCAGCAGGCCAATGCGTAATCAGTCTGCTCAGCAATGTCTTACACATGGCCTTCTTCTCGCCCCGCATGCGACACGCTCCTCTCCAAAAATATTCTCACTCTCAAGTATAGTGCTATGGTGACGGCTAGGGACAAACATCTGACCATACGGCATAGAGACTTGAGCCACAAAGGAGCACACCCCCGGGGCATGGCCGCGCCGAGTGTCGCGTAGTCCGTTTCAGCCAACTCGGTAACCGCTTAGTATCCGCCGTCATCATCATGCGGCGGTGCCGGTCGTCCCCTCGTGTGAAAGGTTGCCGTATGGTCAAATCCGTCCCAAACTCGATGGCACCGGTTGTTAGAGTGCGTTGCGTTGTCCGCTCCTTTCCTCGTCTCCTCTTTCTTCCTCCAAAAGCCTCCTCATCTCATCTTGGTCGAGTCAGTACAGGCTCCAGGCCCGCTGATGCTGGGGGTAAAGCGATGACAAAGAAGCGGAGGAGGATGAAGAGGAGAAGGAGAGGTCGGCGGGGCCCAGCTGCTTTCCACACGCACACATTCAATCCATCTTCTCCTTCTGCACCAGCTTGGGGGCGTCTACAAAGTCCCGTCCGTTGAAGAGGATGACGCCGGCCGTCACCACGCTGGCCGTGCCCCAGAACAGCACGTAGGCCAGGGTCTCGGTCCACGTGTCGCCTGCAATGGATTGGAAAACACTACAGGTGAGTGTGCACCAGTATAACCGATTCTCTTCATTTCATTCAAGGACACCCTGGTTGATATCGGCTGGAAACCTCATTGTGTCCAAAACTGTTCACTTTTCAGGATTCAAATTTTAAAAATAGCTTAAAGGGATATTTCACTTTCAAAAAAACTTTTTGTCATTTTATCGTCTAATCAGGCTTTTGGGAACACCCAGGACAGTTTTTGAATTTCTTCATTCAGTATTTAGATATTTGATATTAATTTCCCCCCATTTTCCCCCTTCCAGGACCTTCCCATACAAACCCATTATAACTTCAAACTCCATTTTAACCACTAGAAGCTCGGGCGGCCCAGCGTCTAGTCGGTGACCTGGCCAACTCGGAACAATGTAAATAGGGAATGAATGCCCCGCCCTTTAATGCAAACCCCATTATACCTGTTTTCATAGGACCCGTTTTGACCATCTGTCTGCCTGTGTCCATTTATGCCCATATATGGAGATATCTGTATCTGTCTGCCTGTCTGTCGGCGTCCATTTTATGTCCATATATGGAGATCACTGCAGTTATAGTTCTGGGTCCATTTTATGCCCATATATGGAGATATCTGTCTATCTGCGTCCATTTTATGCCCATATATGGAGTATCTGTCTGTGCCTCCAACTGTGTTGCAGACACAGTGCCGGTTCCCCCTTTAATGCAAACCTCATTATACCTGTTGTCATAGGACCCGTTTTGAACATCTGTTTGCCTGTGTCCATTTATGCCCATATATGGAGATATCTGTATCTGTCTGTCTGCGTCCATTTTATGCCCATATATGGAGATCTTTGACCATCTGTTTGCCTCTGTCCATTTATGTCCATATATGGAGATATCTGTATCTGTCTGTCTGCAATCCATTTTATGCCCATATATGGGGCATTCATTTTATGCCCATATATGGAGAACGCGCGTGCCCGTGGGACGAACGGTTCTCGAGATACGCGGATTACATACATACATACACACTCACAGAGATTTTTTGTTGACTCATGTGGCGTACGTGATGTCAGAGCCTTTTATGAAGTGATGTCACAATGAGTCAGAGCTTTCGCCGATTTCCTCCGGAACAGCCTGATGTCAACAATCAACCCCGCATAAGGAGATTCCGAACGTTTCTCGCCGGTTCGGGAAAACCGCGCGTCGGGTCGGGTCGAGACCCGGCACTGCACTCCGTGCCGCGGCGGGGAACGCGCGTGCCGAATCTGAAGCCGGTGGGACGAACGGTTCTCGAGATACGCGGATTACAGACACACAGACACACAGACAGACAGACAGACAGACAGACAGAGACTTCTCGCATTTATAGATAGATGATAGATTCAATTAAAACACATGTCCTTTTTTCTGGTGACTCCTGACATCCTCCGAATACACAAGCAGGCCGTGTTTTTTCGCTAACTTTTCATTTATTTTTTTATAATCTTTTATTGTATTTAATAATTTTCATTTCCCCCCAAAATGAATAGAAATCAATGAAAAATGTTATCGAAAAAAACACAGATATAAGGGCTTTCTCAACAACAACGATACAATATGTAGTCTTTAACACTTTTCTAATCTGTTTTTTTATTTTGATTTATTTAATGGAAAACAAGGAGGGTGTATCAACTTCGCAGAGCCAGACGAATCTGCCATTGCAAAGAAAATTGCCCTTGACAGACTAGGTCTGGCCCCACTCAGTTATTCCGATATTTCATGGCTCACAAATCGTGAATTATCAACCAGTATGCAAATGTATGGCGGGCTTTAGGTTGTGAGAAACCAACCAGGGCCCAGTATTCAAATGTAGAGTGGGTGTATCCACAGATATAAAAAGCTAGATACCTCGTTCATCCGCTGCAGTTGATTGGAGCGACCCGTCCAACTTGATAGGCACAAAAGAGAAAGTGTCGAGGGCAGGCTGCCACTCAAAAAAACTACTGGCCAATCACAACGCGTCTTTTCCGGGACTTTTCCATTCAAACCTGCCTCTGATTTGCCTACCGACCTTGTTGTCTGTTACGCACACAGAAGAATTCCAAGCCTGTCAATCAAAAATGCCCACCAAGGCGAGACGGGTACCAGAGAGCCGGAAGAGGCGTCTACCTTTTTATGTCTGTGGGTGTATCACCTTTGTGCTACTCTGATTGGTTGTAGGTCTAACCAATAGTCTGTTTGAATCTTTTTGTAACCGCCCCTTGGGAAAAAATATAACACAGTGATATTTGTCTGGCTATGTGAGGCTTTATTAATAAGATGCCCTCATATGTGATGTGTGAGAGTAGTGTGCATGTGTGTGTGTGTGTGTGTGTGCGTGTGTGTGGGGGGGGGGGGGGGGGGGGGGGTCTTACCAGCCATAAGCAGACAGATGATACACATGGAGAAGGCTACCACCATGATGATAGGCAACTAGGAAGAAGGGAGGAAAATAAATTTTAAATGCACGTCAAAGTAGAGCACAACTCTGCACTGCCGGGTGCACTGTGCACGGCTCGGAAGTGTTCATCATCAGAAAAGATTACTGAGAGCGCCGGAATCACGTTGGCGGTTTGCCCGTGTCTATCTCTGATTAAATATACCCGAGGGACATTTGTGTGATTGCAGCCATGCTAACACGAGTACTTCAAATATATCGATATATTTGGCCTGGGGGCAAGTGTTATATATTCTTTAATCAGACACATATTTATTTCTTACAGTATTGGTCACTGCCAAGTGTTTCTAATCACAACACGTGTTCCAGAAGTAAACAGTTTTATTGGATTTTTTTCCCCCATTTTAAAATACAGGACACACAGGGGACACAGTACAAAACAAACAAACCAAACCAAAAAACTAAACACAACACACAACAAAACAAAACAAACCCTAACATATACCCACCCACCCACAGACCAGCCTTGATGGGAGAATAAATAAGAAAATAGATTATATATAATAAAATACAATAATATAATATATAAAAAATATAAAAAATAATATATTAAAATAAATAAGATTGAGAAGCTTGTGGGCAAAAAATTGTGGTATATAAACATGGAATGGAAACATAATTACAGAAGAGCAAGAGATTTAAGGGGAGGATTAATCAATTTCAGTTAAAGAATTGATATACTGTATGCAAGAAAAGGGTCCCAAAAGTAAAGAAAAAATAAATAAAAATAAAAATCAAGCAGCCTCTAGTTGGGAATTAGATATTTTCTAAGTGAATGATGTGGATCCAGTGGATCAAAATGCAGCGTCTCGCTACGAGAGAGGAGAACGCAACTAAATCTGCTTACATTTATGTCCGTTTTATTTATTAGCATTTCTTATCACTGCTTACTGTAAGGAACTTCCAGTCTTTGGGGTCACGGAGGGGCGTGGTCATATCTGCCTCGTCGACGGCGTAGTTGCCCAGGAACAGATCGATGGAGTCCTGCGTGGAGGGAGAGGCACAGGGTTAGTCTAGTCCACGTGTTTATGAAGTGACATGTTTTTATTTTCTTGTTTGTCACATTGTCACTTGCCATATCAAAATTGATATAGGCCTAGGATTATTGAATGCTTTAACTATTGAAAAATAGCAGCCACGCTGCGAGCTTGTAGATCTGCTATTTTTGAAAAATCGTGAAAATGTTAATTTTGACCCCTGATTCTTTTGAATCCTACTGAGGTTTTTTTTTAAAACCCATGTTTCAATGTCAGCAATCTGGCCAGCCATCGTCAAGGAAAAGGTCCTTTTCACATAACTGGAGCTCAGTTAGTCTGTTCTTGAGAGACTACTATGTCAGTGGTTCTCAAACCTTTTCATGTGAAGGACCCCCAAAATGATATGAATTTGGCCACGGACCCCCATCTCAAAATATTTAGTTCCAGGGACCACCCAGAAGCGAAGCAAAATTTGAAATTACAAACGTTTGCTTTGAAAATACATATATTCAAAGATTTGCACACATTTTCACAAGTTTTTCAAAAATAGCAGATCTACAAGCTTGCAGCGCGGCACTCGTGCCGCGCTGTGAGCTTGTATATCTGCTATTTTTCACTGGTTAAAGCATTCAATAATTCTAGGCCTAAATGGGTTAATGTTGACTATAAAATATTTCATATGCACATTGTCAACATCTACCAATACGCCATGAAGTAACAGAAATAGAGGCTTCATGCAACTGCAAAACTGTAATCGAGGATTCTTTGTATTCGAGTAATTCTAGTTACTTATGGAGGAATTGTGACAGCTCTAACACAGCAGGGGAATGTGGAGGCACTTTGACAAACACAGCTGTGGAAACTCAATGGAAATAAATAACAGAGAGAGAGAGTGGAGTGGAGAGAGAGGAGATAGGAGAGAGACGTTTTTATTACTATACTTAACTTAATGTGCAACATTGTTTTCTCATTCAACAGTAATCAAACCAACATAAAGTTTAAGTGTATTATAGAGGGTATCTGCACATTTCTAAAGTGACAATTTATGGCCTTTTTAATACATCTAAAATGACAAATTGTCAAATATTAGAGGCAGAAATAGTGAAAATAGCAGATCTACATGCTCACAACGCCTTCACAATAGAACCGTGTTATACAAAATGTAATTCCTCAACTCTTAGTGCTTGTCAGGGTGGGGGCGTCCCCAGGGGACATGTCTCCATTCCGACAGTAACTTCTTATTGTCGGAGTGACAACACTTCCATAGAGGTTAAGGTTAGGGTTAGGTTAAGAGATAGGGTTAGTGTCTGAAAGGAGACATGTCTGAATGGAGACATGTAACCGCGTACCCAGTTAAAATATGATTATTTTGGGGGTCTCGGCCTGAAAAGGTTGAGAACCAATGCTCTAGAAGAAATAAACATTTAGGATGTATTTTGTATTAATGCCATGTTTACAACTTTTTCCCATTTTAAACCTCAACTCTTGAGAGGAAATTGTCCTGACGATGTCCATTTTTCAAATTGTACTATACTTGTGGTGGGTACATTTAGCCCTAGTAAAGACACGCACGCACACACACACACCCCTACCTGTCTGAATCCATCAGAGAAGTTGTTCTTGTAGTATCTGATCATGGAGTTCCATCCGTCCATCAGCAGACCCCAGTGTGTCCTCTTCCCTGTTCTGAGACAGACAGGAAATGTACATCAGTGATACACCACAGCTCGATGATAATCAGTAATTATTCTCAACCCTTTCAAGGACCCCCAGTATTATGCATTAAGTCAGTGGTTTTCAAAAATCTTCATGTTTTCACCCCCAAATCGATTTTTTTGTTTTTCTTTTTGTGGCCACGGACCCCCATCTGAAAAGGTTTTGTTCCAGGGACCCCCAGAAGAGAGGATTTGTGGAAAGAAAATTTGAAAACTTTCAAAAATAGCAAATGTACAGTGATGAAGATAGTCGTGATCGTCATGATTTTATAGAAACAACTATAACTTAAAACATTTGTGAATATGCCTCATTGGCTCTGTTCAAAACAGATCTCTCTAACTCATGACGTCTCTTTTAAAATGATGCCTCCACCTTCCTTATCACACCTGTGCTATCTGTTCAGGTCACTGCCACCGCCCATCACCAGGCACCCCCAGGACAGGGGGTGCCTGGTGATGGGCGGTGGGGGGGGGGGGGGGGGGCAAGCTACGAAGCCCTCTAGGTATGGCTTATAACATGTATACATTTCTTCATATTCATAACACATACCAGTATTTCTTTTACTTGCACCACTGATGTTGACAAGTGCTAATATAATGTCACATACTGCATATTGTAATATATTATTTGCCCTGTTCCAATCACATCAGCCTAACTCATGACAACGTTCCATTTAAAATGATGCCTCCTCCTTCCTTATCTCAACTGTGCTATCTGTTCAGGTCACCAGCCGGCTCCCTGACACCACCCAGCAGCAGGCTCCACCAGGACAGGCCCTATCTACAAGGGACAGGCAACCAAGCCCTCTGCCTTCCATCAGACAGTGGGGAATCCCTGTCGGTCGACTGCCTGATCAACAATTTAACTAGGGGGTTCCCTGCCGATCAACTTTGGTCAACTTTTATATAAAAAGTAATTTTTTAGATATCTTTTGCGAAAAAACTCCCCTGGACTATAAGGAAAACGCTGATTGTGCTGGCAGGAGCTGGATTATTTATGTATTTACTCTAGCAGTGAATGGGGTTAATATATTGTCAGATACTTTTATGTGTCGTTATATTATCAGCACTTTACTAAAATCAAGCTCAAGTGGAGTTGCGTGGTTTTTGACCAGTAAATGTGGAAATAGTTATGTCCATCACTGATTAGAATGAGTCAGACGAAGAAAAAAAAAAGTTAGGTGGAGTTACTGTAGGTGATTTGACCGACAGTTTGAGGATCCAATAGAGTTGGGAGGTTTAGTCAGAAGACTTTTTAAATATTTTTCATTGGTTCAATGTTTGTAAAACCCACACACAGATGTTAAGGGTGTTCATAGCACTGATTTATTAAAGAAAAGGAAAAACACCGCCCGACAGCAATGATATGTATTTCTCTTCTTCAACCATCAATTGGACTGCTGTGTAAAGATGGACTTAAGCAGAGTTATATTCATATGGATGCTCACCTTGTAAAGTCTGTCTTCAAGGCTCCTGTACCGGCGTACTGCTTGGCACATGCATTGGCATTGTCTGCCCATGCTGCATATGTGAGGATGGTCAAGTAAAGAGAAAAGATAATACAGTTAGATGAAAACTGAAATATCAGTTATTAGGACAGTAGAAATGCAGTCAACAGTCAGTAATTAGAAAGAACATGGCCATCTTATATTATGTAAATAATTATGTGAAAATCATCAACAAACCCACCGTTCTTGTAGATCTTTTCAAAGTCTGCCTGATCTTCAATCCGCTGGCCATGGAGGACTCCCATTCTCTGTAGATGTTACATAAAATGTGGGTTATTATAACCCAGGCTTACTGGGTTTTTAATCCAGACATTTGGAACAATCTCAAGGAATTTTTGTCAGCTTGCGACGCACACTGCAGGTTAAGCCATGGCAATTATGTAGGCTAATGCACAAACGGTCAACTACTAACCCATATAAACAAACATTATACACTTAATTGAAGTTCTTTATGAGGAGATGGAGTGGAGTACAAGAACACAACCAACACCTTTTCAACTCTCCCAAAGTTGCTTAACAGATGCATGGAACCACTATCATGTCACCACTCAACCATACCAGTGAGTAACCATATTTGATTGATTATTATTATTCTGAAGTCAAGACATGTGTTGGCATGAAACATGAAACAAGCGATGGAGATTTGAGTTCAATAATATTTTTTATTAAACTCATTCTGTGCCAAATGCCAAAATGGCTCCAAGGTAGCTGTGCCACGGTTTTGTATGTTTTTCTTTATTGCGCAAACAAAAAAAAATGTTTTTTTTTTATATTTTTTTCCCCACAGAAACAGACACAGTTGTTGTGATTCAGTGGCAAAAATAATTTTGTCAATCAGACAAATGGTTCCAGAGATAGAGCTATTTGAATGAAAAAAAGTGTCCATCCACTAGAATGAACACACATTTTCTCAATCAGCTAAACGAGGGAGCCAACACACAAACAGAGAAAAGCATCTCTCTGATCCCAGGTCATTTTGACATTGACAAAAGATTTTTTTTTTTTATACAAAAAACTCAAGACGTCAAAGACGTCATTGGCACAGAAGGCCTTTGCAAAAAAAACGTCAAGAGACGTACGTCATTGGCACAGAATGAGTTAAGACAATAATTTGATTCCAGGTACAATAAATGTACTCCCATTGATTCCAGATGGAAACCCAAATGCATTTGGGTCCCCATCCAGAATCAAGGGGGTGCATTTACTAAAATCCAGATTATAGTCTTAGGAATGAGACAAAAAACGAAACATAATTGAACTCAAGTCTTTATGGCGTGAGTAATCAATAGAAAAAAAACAAGAAAAAAAAACATTTTGGGGGTGAACTACTCCTTTAAGTAAAGACTGAGTATTCTTCCATCGCTGATTAGAAGTAAGCACAGTGAGGAGGACCCTTGATTCCACAACAAACATTTATACGTGGTTTCACCCCAGTGAAGTAAAAGGTCCTGAGAAAACCACACATCAGGGAGACCTGGGGCGTTTATTGCACCTGTGGTAAAAGACCAATAAAGGCTTAACTTTTTACGGCCCTCCCTCGGCCGTATAACTTTTAGCCAAAGCTACTTGTGTTCAAAGTCCACTGCCACAGTGAGACTGTAGCAAAGAAGTTAGTCTAGGGCTGTCACAGTCACAGACAGCCAGCTGACAGAGTGACAGTTAAACCATAATGGTGGAATGTGCACACACATCTAGGTCATGTTGATAGTAACAAGTTATGCCGTTATGGCAAAACTATTTCAGAGGATGTTTACGTTTTGTGGCTGGACAGCAACAGCAGCGGGGTCACAGACATATGAGTCTCTGACTGATTGACTGAGTCAATGATTGACAGCTTCATTGAATGAGGAAGTTACACCATTGGTCGGCAGTGTGAATGTTTGGAGTTTCCCCCATTGGCCACCGCTCTTACAATGTGATTCTGTGCGAGCGGTCACTATGAGGGCCATTTACAGCAGCTTCATGGCCTTCCATTACACCCGCAAGGGACTCTTAAGTCAGCAGTTCTCAAGCCAAGGACTGTATATACTGTATATATTATACTGTATATATACTGTATATTATACAACTGGTAGTTTCGAGAAAGCAATCTGATTGGTTGAAACAATCATGTGACCGGTCCGGTACGATAACTAGCATTATGTACCGCTCTCATCAAGCAAAGAAATCAGCTGTGTGCTGGTCGCAAAAGAGCTGAAGCACTCCCCTCTCCCACACTATGCGAGCGGCTAGGCTAGAAGTTTTCATGTGAAGTTAAGGGACATAGTAGCTAAATGTGGCATTACAAAATTACAAATTCATATGTTAATTACAATGAATGTTTTTTTATAAGGGCAACAGTTGTATAATCGGAATATGACACTCGAGGGTGTGCAATAATGTCAATATAATCACTTCTGCGCTGCCAACAGAACTCACCCCTCGGGCTTAATTTGGCCACAGTTTGGAATATTTCACTGCATTCGCAATGCATCTAGAAAATGAATGTATATATGAAATTAATACATTTTGTATGTATTTACATAAAATAAATGTCAAAGACCAAAATAAAGTACTGTTCTACTACTACTACTACCAGTAAGACTCCCTAATCGGGAGATAAGCGACCGTTGGTCGCTTATCTCCACAAATAGGCCAAAAGTTTGTTTTACCAATTATTACACTCTATGTGAACATTTACATCAACAAATCCCAAGTACTGGTTTTTAGGGGTGTAACGAAGGCTCTCAATTGCGCTCAAGACATACGGGCAGTTGACAGTTTGCCATGGTTACTCATTGAAGTTGAATCTCCATATATGGAGATAACCTATGCATCACACTAAGTCTGACCTCACCAGCCCATATTTGGGCATGAGCAACTTATGTCTCCATATATGGAGATATGATGACATCACACAGTCCTCAGCCGATGATGTGGCGTGATGTCATACAATACACAAACGAGCCCTACAGTACCAGTAAGACTCCCTAATCGGGAGATAAGCGACCGTTGGTCGCTTATCCCAAGTACTATGCAGAACGACCCATTTCAAGTTTTTAATGTACAACAATATTTAGAAAATAGATCTACAAGCTCACAATGCTACGCATTGTCCTCGTCCCTTATATTCCCATAGGTTATATGGAGATCTCAGTGTTTGTCAGTCCTTGTTCATGTATGCCCATATATGGACATCTCTATATCTACTGTAACAGTCCTTGTCCCTTTATGCCCATAGATGGAGATCTCTTAACTGTAAGTCCTTGTCCCTTTTATGCCCATATATGGATATTCCTGATGTCATCAGTATATGAACATATATGGGCTTTCTGATATGCCCATATATGGAGATCTCAACTGTAAGCCCTTGTCCCTTTTATGCCCATATATGGATATCCCTGATGTCATCCGTATATGCCCATATATGGGCTTTCTAATATGCCCATATATGGAGATCTCTGTATCTCCATATATGGGTATAAAAGGATACTTCAGGTCTGACATCAGGTTTGTTTATATTGGGTTGCTAGGTTTGACATCACAAACTCCATGGGCCATCTGACCTAGAAATCTATATTTGGGCATAGATGACTCATCGTGACCTCATCATGATTTCAATCGCTATAAAAGGACTCTCAGTGACATACACTCTCCACAGATAAAGCAGTCAACCAGCCTACCAGTCAACCCATTCTTTGATTACTTTGTACAACTAGATTAACTTTTCAATGGCATCCCCACTGGAATTGACCGAAATGTACGACAGACAATGCCGGTCTTATATAGGGGTCATTTGTGTACGGTGTGATGTCATACTGATGTCAGCAGTGTGATGTCATACTGATGCGGAGATATGAGCAGGGCAAAGGTGTGACGTGTGACGTGTGACTCAGGGACGGACGGCCGGTGGAGGTTTTGATACTAAACTGCGACCTTACGGTCGCAACTACAGGCATACTGACATCATAGGTGACTAACGTCACAGACAGGTCACATGAAGCATGAGCTACAGAAAAGGGTTCCTTGACAGGGTTACGAATGGACCATTACAGGTTGTAACTCTGTGGTTCTCAAAGAAACACATCTTGAAAGTATTGGAAAATAGAGAATAATCTTGACATTTTTGAACACCAATCTTCTGGGGGGTACCTGGCACAAAACCTTTTTAGAATGGGGGGTCCGTGGCCAAATACATATCAATTTGGGGGTCCTTGGCAGAATTTTTTTTTTTCAGAACTACTGCCCTATGGGTCCATTTGGTCCTCTCTTAAGTCATGGGGGTCCTTGAAATTGAAATGTTTGAGAAGCACTGAGATAAAGGTTTTAAGTATGTGTTCACCTGCAGCTGTGACTGCAGCGAGCGTCGGGCCAGCAGGCTCTGGATGACGTTGGTTCTGTCCAGACAGTCCATGCAGTTACTGCGGAACATCCCCTCCTGCTGGACCAGCCCGTTGCCATCAGCATCAACCAGGAAGTACCTGGAGCAGCACGCATACAATACATGGTTAATAAAAACCTAGCAAATAAAGCCCAACTCCCCAAAGTTACCCACCCTCAGGAAGGGGATCTCTGGACAATTGCATATTTTACATTCTGAACTTTTATTTGATTGAAATTGGGGTTTTATATTGTAATCGGCAAAAATAATTCTGTGTTTTTAATGGCACCAGTCTTTTTAAACCTGTGATCAAGCCGAAAGCTGACAAAATACAAAATAATTTATCGTATTCACTCAGTGGCTGTTCAGCTCTTTCTTCATATTCAAGTGTCAGAAAGACAGACAGAAACACACAGACACTGAAATAATGGGCTCTAATTCACACATACCCAAATTCATCCTGCATCTCTGCAACCATGTCCACCAGGATCTGCAGGCGGTGCCACCGCATGCGACTGCACTCCTTGTGGAAGTCAAATGCGATGTACCTAAAGACACAGCGGGAGAGAGAGCCATGTCACAACACTTTACAAAATCCTGAGAGTTGAATTAACTCTGAGAGTGTAATGTCCAAGTAGGGCTGGGTTCGGTAACCGCCGTACCGCCGTATCGCGGTATACCGCGGCCTACCGCGGTGTCAGGGTCCTTACCGCGGTCAAAAAAGACAAAAAAATAGGCTATTTTTATTGAGAACGAGCGAGTTTTAAAACGGGGGAGAAGCGAGGACCGCATGCGCTCCATGCCGCTCTGCTCTGGGCCGTGTACCACACGTTGGAAGCCGCCCACATACGTCACTCACACACACAGTGCACGCAGGGCAGTAGAGTACGGAGCACAACTCTATGACGGAGCAGCAATGCAGCATATACTTTCTCTGTAATCCACTCGACACAAGGATGTTAATACATACCTTGTGTTGTGGCATATCTTTTTTTATTCATACGGATTACTGGCGGAGCGCGGGCCGCGTGGACAAAACCGAAAATGAAACTATTTTACTTTCTCCAGCTCCACCGCGTCGCACGTTGTGCTCCGTCCAGCGGCGCGTCGGCGATTTTATAACCTTTTCTGTCAAGTCTTGTAACTAAAACCTGTATATAGCAGCACTCAATCACTGTGATTTGAGAGTTGAGACGTGACGTGAGTTTACAGAATCACTGTACACGATCTGACTACCCTTCCTCTTCTGGTTTGTTCACATAGCTGTTTGTGTCTGAAAAGCCCAAGTAGCTAGCCTACGTTACTATGGTAACCCGACAGTGCAGATCTAAAAGCTCAGAACGCATCGCGGATGCGATGTGGTGTGAGCTTGTAGATCTGCTCCTTTGAAAGCCAGACCCGCTGTGCTGTACGGAGAAGTATATCTCGGGCAGTCAGGCTGTGTCGCCTCTCCACTGTGGAGAGGCGACTTTTGGGAAGATGATTGCAATATTTTGGCTTATCGCCGAACCTTAATTAATAGATACGGGGGTGCGGTAATTACCGCAGTACCGGTGGTAAATGGGAAGACGGTAATCGCGGTAACAAAATGTCCATACCGCCCCAGGCCTATGTCCAAGTCTCTGAGTTACAAATGTCTTACCCATTCCCTGCGAACTTAAAATATGGATGTGCGCCAATACTGCCAGGAATATCATTAATTTTTCAGTTCAACATTACGTGGCTTTGAATGGCTAGAGGCTGTGTTGGATTTAATATACCACTAGAGCGCGCCAACGATAAGCTTTTCAACATATATCTATGCTTTTCAAGGATGGAGTGATCACGTGGCCATAGTTGGCCTACTGCGTCCGTTAACATTGGCCTGGAGCTAACCATTAGCGTGGGTCCGTGTGCGCCACGCGCGCGCTTGATGGTGTAAATATTATAATGGCCCATCGGCTGGGACATGTATCCACGCCACAGACACCGGGTCAAAATCCGACGTAATGACGCGGCGTTATGTATTGTAGTGTGTATTGAAACCAACGGCTAGCATAGGCGATTTTACACAGAGGAGGCCTGAGCTAGCGGTGACGTCACGAACCAATCCTTACTTTACACAGTCACTCGATACCATCGTACAAGGTAGGCAAGACCATTTATTCAGCAAAAAATATCCAATAAATTGCTAAAAAATTGCAGATCGACTTAAAAGTCGATCGGCAGAGAGTCTAGTGAGGAAGACGACCAGCAGGCAAGAAGTTAAGTAACACTGAGGATTGTACTGTCGTTACAAGCAAGGTTAGAAGAGAGGTCCTCTTGCACACCTACTAGGACAGGTGTGTCGGAACAGTGACAAGTTACAAGCAAGGTAAAAAAGGTACATAATGCGGTCCTTACTTGATCATGCCGTTGGCCAAATTTGTCACAGTCTTGTCAAAGGCCAGCTCCAGGGGCTTCTCTGAGCCTTTTTGGTTTATCTGAGACGATAGCATGAAATGAATAAACTCACTTCCAAAGAAGAAAAGCACATACAGTAGGACCACGTGCATTAAGAATTTAGCTAACATATTATTATTATATTAATTATTAACCACTTAAACCTTGGCTGTGTACATGGACCATCCACACCTAATCTCTTCGCCAAAAATTGCTGATCTACAAGCTTACAACGCCCGGCATTGCGACGGATGGTGAGCTTGTACTGTCGATCTGCCATGTTGGGCTAATATTCCCCCCAGAATATGGATGCTGGGGTTTAAGTGGTTAAAACGTGTTATACATTAGTGGTCTATGATGGCAAGTACATTTCAGTGAAGGTTTAGGAAAGACAGGCTAGATGTTCAGCTATGCCACAGAAGCACCTAACGGTACTGTATGTAGCAGACCTGGAATTATACTGGAATTAAAACATAGTTGCATTCTACATACTGTGAGAAATAATTAGACTATACTGTACCCCATCTTACCAGATTTAAAATCACTTGTTTTCCATAGAGAATTATCTGGGAGTCAAAATGCCTCTGGAATCCATCCATCTATAGAGGCAAGAATATAGGAAAAATGTATGAGAATGTTATGCATTTGCATATACTTATTTTATTTAATTATTTATTTACTGTATGTATAAACAAGTCTGTTATTCAAAGCAAACATCAAAACAACTTACATGATTGATTGTTTTGCTAATCTGTGGCTTTGGCTTGTACTTGAGGTTGGGCCTTTGGGACCAGTATAAGGGGATAGAGCCTCTAGTCTGTGAAAACACACCCCACACACACACACACACACACACACACACACACACACACACACACACACACACACACACACACACACACACACACACACACACACACACACACACACACACACACACACACACACACACACACACACACACACACACACTCTCTCTTAATTTCAGAAAAGCAATTTTACGAGTGCAATTAAAAAAACTCTAAGCTTGTAGAACGGATATTTTAAGTGTGACACCGGTGAACAACAGAGGCGTGCAACCAAGTATAAATAATAAGGCATAACTCTAAACCTAACCTCTCATCCCAAGCCTAACCTCAATCTTTTCCTAATTTTAAACCTACATTTCCTTAAACCACTATTTCCCTGTGAGGATCAGGAAAAGTCTCCTCACAATGTTTATTTTTCAAATTCTACTATTTATGGGGATATCGTTCCTAAAAAAGGTACAGCAAGACACACTTAACACCTTTATTTGTGTTCACATTTAACAACAAATTCCTGAAAAAACAGTAGTAGATGCACAAACTTGGGGAAACTACACACAAACACACACTTAAATATTCACTCATGCATGGTTGAACACTCACTGATCTCATTCATCAATTTTTAACTGTGTCATACTACATGTCATCAGCCGCCCATAAAAAGGACATGTTGGCAGTGTTGTGGAAAAGTACCAGCAGTCAGCAGTCAGGCTATGTGACATAACCTCCAGTAATGACCTTGGGGGTCGGGTCACACAGGGATACCTTGCATGCTACTTCTTAACCCCATTATGTTCAGGTCATCAGAAAACACTACAGCTAAAGAGGATCGCTCATTTGTCACTGGGACATCAAATATGTGGAATGGCTTACCATTCATACATCTTGTTAAAGTATTGTTTATTTAAACTCCTTCAACTTATTGTATTTTATTCATTTATTTTACTTTGTGTCATTGTTTGCCAGATTGCTTCATAACATCAATAAAAGTGCTATCTACATCTATAAGTCACCAAATGTCTGCGTGTCAGTCTGTCTGGCATAACTCAGGGCGATGAACCAAACTATCAAATTCGGGATGTTTGTCTCATAAGACCCCTTGATGGAATGTGCTGAAAGGCAATTGGGAGGGGGTGGGTGGGCTTTCAAATATTCGTCTTGTCTAGCCTACAAAAGAATGACACAAGTTTGTTCCTCTCTCAACCAGTCGAGCTGGCACCTCTGGCTCACCTGTACAAATGATGCCTTGGCACCGTTGTACTGCACAATCTGTTCCGTTTCCACAAAGTTAGCTGCATGGCCCTCTGAATCAATGCCTGAAAGAGAAGAGGAGTGATTTTCAAACAGTTGCTCATAGACGTGGGGAAGCTGCGCCACATCATCTGGAACAAACTCCCAGAGAACCGCAGGTCTGCTGCCACTCTTATTTATTTTAAAACACTACTAAAGACCTTTTGTTTTGCCGCTGCCTTTGATCAAGTTATTTTTTTTCTTCTTTTCTGCACTGTGTCTATGAATTTGCACTTCTTTTGTTTCATGCATCCTAATTCAATTTTATATTTTGCTTTGCTTGATGTTGTGTAAAGCACATTGAATTGCCTTGTTGATGAAATGTGCTACACAGGTAAACTACCTTGCCTTGCCTAGACACCACATACAGTAACACAGCAGTGGTTCTCAAACATTTTTTATTTGGCCATGGACACCCGATCTTAAAAGATTTTGTTCCAAGGACCCCATTGTCAATATGTTTTGGATATAGACAATCTAGTTGTGAACTTGTAGATTGCCTACTAATAGTAGAGTAAAAACAAAAAACAAAAAACTATAACAGGGCTCAGATGTTTAAACTGCTCCTCAGTTTGCTGGGGACCCCCTGGAACCTCCTGGGGGTCACAATGTGAGAACCAGTGGTATACAACAAGGCCCAGGCTACCAGGCTGATTTTCTGGTTAGAGGCCAAGGCCAAAAGCTAGCCTGGGCCTTATCTGTCAAAGCACAAGGTAAGTTAAGCGTCAATGTGGACGACGTTAATTGCCACTGGTGCAGCCAAAATATTGTATTTCTCTTTAAAGTGCTGCGGTCACTTACCTCGGACGTAGTAGCGAACCCCGGCTCTGAAGCAGCTCCTCCTGGACACGATGTTCCATTCAAAGACCTTGCCATTGATGCAGCAGGACCTCATGATGATGACTGGACAAACATGTGGGTTACGGACTCAACGGTTGGAAACTGGACAAGGCAAGACTGAGTGCACTATTGGTTTGTTTTAACACAGTGATTCTCAAATGTCCCCATACAACGAGAACACAGAAAGTCGATTTTGAGATCTGGCAGTAAATGAGTTTAAAAAGGTATGTAAATATGCCCAAAATAGGGGACCAGGTTGAAAGTAGTCAAAATTCTGGACTGTTAAACCCACTGTACTCTGCTAAATAACAGGATTCTGCACTAGTGCTCTCAGTATATGCAAATACCGTATATATGTGTGTTATATATATATATATATATATATATATATATATATATATATATATATATATATATATATGATTCATTTGAGCCGTATGCCGGTATCAATGAGACGTTTAATCTATCAGCCATTAAACTAACAATAAACCAATAAAAACAAGTGGACAGAAGTCCATTTAAGTTAGTAAATACAGTATATAAAAACAGCCTAATGCCAAAGCAATAAACAAGCCAGATAACAGTTAGGCCACGCCATGGTCAGGCTGTCAACTTATCACTGGAACAATGATAAAGCCATGGTGTTTAAGTTTTTATTTTTTACCTATTAATCACTTTGTATCTGAAGTAAAGCTGTAATTTATCTACATTGTTGTACAATCTCTACAATCTGCACTAGGTTGCAAGTGCTCCACTTCAATCCTACTGCTGATCTTTGTCTCCCTCTAGTGGTCCAGTCAGAAAACAGCATGATATCCTGCTGCAAAGGCAGGGACTGAAGCAAAAACGAGAGAGGGCGAGATCATTTAGCGACCTACAACCGGGTCGCGACCTGGTCGGTAATTTTCAGCGACCGGGTCGCTAAATCGACCGACTGGGACGGTAAAACCACCGACCGGGACGCTAGAACCACCGACCGGGACGTTAAAACCACCGACCGGGACGCTAAAACACCGACCGGGTCGCTAAATCGACCGACCGGGACGCTAAAACCACCGACCGGGACGCTAAAACCACCGACCGGGACGCTAATTCCACCGACCGGGACACCAATTCCACCGACCGGGACGCTAATCCAGCGACTGGGTAGGTAAATCCACCGACCGGTGGTCGCTTCCACCGACCACCGGGCTACTAACCCTAACCCTAACCCTAACCCTAACCCTAACCTCAGTAACCTTACCTCAGTTAGGCTAACCTGCCACGCAACCTACCGACCGGGTCGCTAAATCACCGACCGCGTCGCTAAATCACCGACCGCGCCGCTAAAGCGAGCGACGGGGTCGCTAAATCGACCGACTGGGGCGCAAAATCTTCCGACCGGGTCACTAGATGTACCAACCGGGTCGCTAAATCTACCGACCTAAAACTGCAGGCAGGTCGGTAGATTTAGCGACCGGGTCGGTCGATTTAGCGGCGCGGTCGGTGATTTAACGACCCGGTCGCTCGATTTAGCGACCCGGTCGCTCGATTTAGCGACCCGGTCGCTGAAAACTAACGACCATGTCGCGACCCGGTTGTAGGTCGCTAAATGATCTCACTCCTACTGGCAAAAACAGATCTCATGACTATCTTGTGAAACAGAGTAGATTGAGACTTTTATGAAATAACTGAGACCATTCATGTTTTATGGAAATATGCTTGTGAAATAATTTGTGGCGAGTTTTGATCCATGTAAGCAGTATTTGACAAAGTAATGGAAGACCTTACCCTGATTTTACTATAATAATAAATAACAATAATTTCATAACATGTTACAGTAATGAAGCTATTGCACCATTCAGAAGAAGCTATTGCACCATTCAGAAAGGATACAGCCGTGCATAACCGGATAGGCAAACTTGTGCAACTGCAAGGATGAGAAGATTCAAGAGTTAAATTAAGTTGCAATGTCATTATGAACATGTACTGCATATACAGTATAATATACATTAGGGCTGGGCAATTTAGCCGAAAATATATAGAAAGCGACATTTAGAAAAATAATAATTTACTAAATTGATTAATCTGATTAACCACTTGAGCCCTGTATTATACTTCGTTTTACAATGGTGGCATGCACAAATAGCCAGCACACAAGCTAATAATGCGTCCTGTCGCAACACGTTGTGAGCTTATAGATCTGCTATTTTCCCTATAATATATTTGTTTTAAAGTTCATTAATCGCAAGCGAGACAAAAGTTTGAAATAATTGTGAAATTGATTCATAGTCATATTGCCTAGCCCTATCATAAATCGTTTCTGTTGGGCAGAAACCTCTATCTCCATAATTCTAACTTTATTTCCATAAATTAATTAGTCACACAAAAGTATTCAAAAGTAGCACATCCGCAAGCTCAAAAGGCACCAATTTTCACTGTGATTTGAGCTTGCAGATCTGCTATTTTCTTATTTGAATCCTGAACAGTTTTGGACATATGGGGTTTCCGCCAGACAGAGACGAGATGTTCATCAAATAGAACAATGAGTTGTGTTTAACCTCTGGCTGTGCAAGGAATTCTCTCAGGAGATGTCCGTTCCACACAAACCGCTGGTCTGCCTGGAGGAGGAAGAAGAAGAAGAGGTACAATGAGCTGAAGTCAGCAGTCATACACACTCAGCTCAAAATATAACTGCTGCACCTGCTGGGTTTTTCTGCTGAATAGTTGAAATGTGTGACAATAACTAAAATAATCATGAGCCTGAAGACATTAACCCATTTAGACCCAAGGCCGAAACTAAAAATGCCTTCGAAATCAGTAGTTCTCAAAAAAAATAAAAAAAAAATAAAGTAATTTAAAAAACACCTTCAAGATTTTTCTAAAAAGTTCTAGAGCGTTTGCTTCCAGCAGCGATTATCAGAATATAGAGCCATTTAATTACACTTATAAACTAATCCGTCCTCACTTCTCTCATACAACCTTTTGGCTCACTCTCTCCAATAGGGTCTCTCCTCTCATACACACTGATGGAAAAAAGGGATATTTACACAACCCATAAAAATATCTGTCCGCGACCCACAAATGGGTCCCGACCCAGTGTTTGGGGAACAGTGTTCTAATCTGTCCTTTCTCCTCTCATACACACTAATGGCCACAACGGAAACAGAAACAACTCCCCAGGACTTTTTAGCCTTAATGTCTGACTATACCTTGTGCTGTTTACATTAGAGGGTAGCACGGGTCCAATTTTATCTACCCAAACCCAAATGGACCTGTGAGAAATGTACCCAGACCCGAATGGACCCGCCTATTATTGGGAATTTGAGATCCGATACCCGAACGGACCCGTGGCAATTAGACCCTACCCTACCCTGACCCGAGGGACAAGTCAATATTTTAGACCCGAAACGGCTCGGTTCGGGTCTCGGGTAATCGGGTCCTGGAAGACCCGTGCTACCCTTTAGTTTACATTTCTGACCAATAAGGTCAATCAATCAATGGCTCACCCTCTCCAATAGGCTCATCTCCTGGAACTCTGGGCTGGTGTTAGACAGGCGCTGCAGACTGTGGGTCAGGTCATAGTCTGTGGCAAAGTAGAAGCCGTCTGTGTGGAGGACGTTGTTGATCATGGACAAAAAACCCTTGTTGTCTTGCATCTGAGAAGAGAGGTTTACAGTGTGACCAGAGGTGAGAGAGGTTAACCCATTAAGACCTGAGGCCGATTCTACAAATGCCGTCTAGCAGTTCTTTCAATATTTTTCAAAAAAAGCAGAAAGCTCGCAGCGCGACTTAAAAATGTGTGTGATGATTCGTGTAGATTATCTTGTTGAGCAAAATGAGTGAATATAATGACCCTTTTTTCTTTTTATAGACACTTTATAATTCTCATACTTCACTCCCAAGAGATATTATTCCCTGGAGTCGAGAGACAAACCTTTGGTACTAAACAACCTTTGCATTTCTCAATCATGATAAGACAACATTCAAAGAACGATAAAGATTAGTGACCACAATGGAAATATGATAAAAAATGCTTCTTGCAGGGAGTAATCTTTTCTCTTGAATTCAGGCTTGTGCATAACTTTCATAACTTTGCATATATGTACCGGACTTAGGGGTGTAACGATATAGTAACTGCATCGAAATATCATTTTTAACTTAAAAAATCGAAGTATATCGAAATGAAAACAGCCAAAATCGAATCGTATCGTTTGATTTTGTATTGTATCGAATCGGCAGTGCAAAGAATCGATTGTATCGATACTACCTACTTGTGCATTGTATTTAGCATTTTTAAGAAAAAAGAAAAGGAGGGGTTTCGTTTAATTACTTTTCCTTTCCATATAGCTTCACTGGTCTATTGATAAATGTGTGTAATCACTGGGTTCATGTCAAGATGCAGGTTTGTCAATATACAATGTCCATGTATTGAGCTGTGAGCTTACAGTACAGACCTGTATCCTACCTGTTCTCAAATTCTGCCTGCCTCCTGCATTTAACTCATTTACTGCCCCAACCTGAGAATCCAGGGAATCCTGGAATTTATATAAATATTGTCTGAAATCTCTAAAGGAAAAAAATAATGGGTTTTCTATCTCTTGTATCACAAAATGGCAGACACTGCTATGCCCAATACTGCTGTATGGTCTGTTGCACTTTCCTGTAGGTGCCAATGCTGCCTTTACAATGGCATTATATTGATTGTGTTTTTGGAAAAAGTGACAGCCCTAGTAATCAGGGCACAAAATAATTGCTAGTATAACAGAGTGAGTGTTATATTTGACCAAATCAGTAAACCGTGCAGTCAAACAAATTGAAACGCAGACCGCGAGTCATGGACAAAACAAAGGCTTCATTGTAGCAGCCTTGAAACGTGATGCTACCTAACTGAAAGCACTTCTTGTTAAACCTGACAGCTTCTTGTTTTCTACCTCTCCATTTGCCAAGCACTAGAACCACTGTCTGTCACCAGCACAACCAGAGAATGCAGTCTCCACATAAGACAAACTCAAGACGCCAAGCATTCTCACACAAGACAAATGGGCATCTGATCTGCAACATGTGTGCTTATCTCTACCATAAACTACTGCATGTTAACCACAGGAGGAAATGACGTGTTTCAGCCTGTCAGTCTCATAGCCTGCATACCACGGTTATTACAAGAACGGCTTGTACTGCAGTCTAAGTCAACTTGGGCTTTAACAGTTTATCAAAAGACTCATATATCCAAGACTATTTGACCACTTCAATGTTGCTCCAATCTTAAAATAATAACCAGAAATAGCCAATATACAAATTGAGTACTCGTAGATTGGCTATTTTCGTTGCGCAACATGCATCTATAGAAGACATGCTGGCTTCTATGGAATCCAAATGAATGAAATCAGTCGTCGTGACTGAGAACTTTAATCCATGAGAACGTCATTCTCAATTATTCAAAAACATAACTAGAGGCAGTGCTCTTCCGAGCACCAGGCCAGACGTCCTGGTGGTGCTATAATAGGCCAATGTAAAAAGGGTGGCATGTGTTCTTTGCCAATCTTAGACCTTTCATGGCAGTCGGACGCTGCATGCATGATTTGAGGCATTGTGTTCCAAAAATGTGTTTTGCTTAAGTCTACCTGCTGGTGGCGCTATAACAGGCCAATGTGAAAAGGGTAGCATTTGTTCCTTGACGTAGTGGGAATATGTGTGGCAAATTTCATGGTAATCGCAAGCTGCGTTGATGATTTGAGGCAATTGTTCAAAAATGGAGCAATCCGGCAAACTTTGGAAGCCAATATTAGCCAATTAACTGTTCTGCTGCCCTTGACGATCCTCACCGTCATTAAAACCGGTTACTACACGACGCCATTGACAGCGCTCACCGTCAATCTTACTGTATTTACAGTAAATGTATTAATACTTACAGTATGTAGCTCCGGTCGCGGCCGCATCGGTAATGTCCGCGATTTGTTTAAAACGCACGTTGGGCGTGCACGCGAAGTGAAGCTCCTCCATGTTAAGTCAATGGAGAGGCCCATAAAGAGACTTCATTTACTCCAAAATAAGACTTTATATCCCATAGCACAGCTCCAAACAACAACAACAAGACAAGCCTTGCGGCTGCCATGACACACTGTCACATGACACATGTCATGTGACTAGATGACGTAATCGTTGATGTCATTCAGCAGTCCGTGTGTGTACACACATTCCAGGCATGCCTTACACAATAACAGCGTGTGCTAATGGGCGGATCTGCGTGGCGTCAACGAAAAGTTAACCCTTCGTACCCTGCAGCACTAATTGTGTTAAGATGGAATATGAAATATCAGACGGATCGGACTTGATCACATGACTATAGAGATACTGTGTACTGATTTGCATGATTGTTGGAGAAAATTTGATGGAGTAATAGGAAAGAATGTGTTTTACATAAGTTGTCCTCCTGGTGGCGCTATAAAAGGCAAATGTGAAAAATGCAGGGCAAAGGTTTATCCTTAGGCTCTTCTAGGGAGTGCGCATACAAAGTTTTCCACTTATCGGTGGAGTTAAAGGTAAAAACACAAATTGCCCTGTTATAGCGCCACCATGAGGCTGATTTGAAAAAATTTAAGTGGCATTTCTCGGCCTAGTGGGAACGTGCGCTCCCAATTTCACGGAGATTGCACGCTGTGTTCATGATTTGAGGCATTTTGTTCAAAACGGAGCTATCTTGCAAACTTTGGAAGCCAATTGTAGCCAATCAGGATGGAATATGGAAAATCGGACAGATCCATGTTGATCACACCGATTTGTAGGATTTTTGGACAAAATCTCTAAGAGTAGTGTACAGAAATGTGTTTTGCAAACATCGGCCTCATGGTGGCACTAGAACAGGGCCATTTGAAAACATACTCTCCCCCATGCCTTCAGCTGGTGGAGACAATCAATAGAATAATTGCAGCTCTAGTCAACCCAAAAGAGGCATGCAGACTGAGGGCGGTATGACCCTACCTGGTTGTCTGTCAGGTGTAGCACCGTCTTCTTATACGAGATCACATCAAAGTCTAGGGCCTTCCACACAGCATGGCCCAGGAGATCACCCACCTTCTTCTTCTTTGTGATGACAATGAGATACATGCCTGAGAAAAGAGTTGGTGTGAATGCAAGACTATGAGCTAGTCTTCAAAAGTATTGCTAGTTTGCCACTATTAACTGTTTTACTGCTACGGACGTTCCCGTTCGACCCCAATTCTCTGTGTCGCGTCGCGCCAATACGGCCGTTCGTTCGTTTACCTTGTTGATGTCCGTAAGCTGATGAGGGGTAGCGCCGCCGTGTACTGTAATCACATCGCCCGCAGTGATGGTCTTAAAAATCCCTTATGCGTTAACATCAACGGAGACCAATTCTCTTCCGTGTTGATTTCTCTGGCCCTGTGGCTCTGTGGCCAGAGACTGGTCTCAATGGATGGCAACACATAACGGCCAAATTCACATTAATTCTTGCATGACGCCGCCCTCTGCTGCCTGGTCTGCCAAAGTGCATGTTGCACAATCAAAAAAATAATAATAATAATAAATAAATAAATGTCTATCTATCTACTATAACGTCGCAAAGGTAAGCCGCTTTTTGCTGGCGCCAGACCCAATAAATAAATAAAACATCTGGCAGTAATAGAGTTAAGCAAAACGCACCTATGCTCTAGTCTATCAAGTACAAGTGCAAAAAGAGGCCCTACATATTTTTTTTATTTGCTACACTGCGTTACATCATTCCATGTTAAAGCGGCACCATGTAACATTTGTAATGAATAAAATACAATACAGGGATAACTTGGGGTGGTTGTATTTTGTCTCCACACTCTTCTATTGAGACATTTACATCACGTCAAAGGTCATGTCTCACCTAGACACAGGATCTGACACAAATTTTGACCTGATGGCCAAGATTCAATTTATCCCCTGAGCAAGCAGGCAGGCTCTATTAGCTCAATTGTAAAAATGTCAGCACTTGCGAAGGAAACAGAGTTCCGAAGGAAACTAAATTCGGGGTAGAACAGGACAGTTACATAGTGCAGCTTTTAAGTGTTGTCGTGTTTGGCAACAGGCAAATATTAACCATGTTTTACAGCTGATTTGCTCTAGAATTTACTTCTTTCGTGACAAACAACTGAACTTACCAGCTACCAAGCGAATCGTCCCCATGATCCCACATATTGGCCTAGTCACAGCGGAGGGAGGAATGTCCTTCCTCACTAGAGATGGAAACAGAGACAAGGTTGTAAACAGCAGCAAATCAGTCATAGTGTGTTGGCAAAGAGACACAGGATCTGTTTCATGAGCTCCAGGAATCCACTTAACCACTTAAACCCCATATGGTTGAGAGGAGTTCCTCAGGGATCTACAGTATACTAGTGTATTTTCTGTTATTGTGAGGAAAGCTCGATTCGATCTGTACATATAATTTGATTTGGTAGATTGCTTTCTATGTCTAGTTAAAAATAAATAGTGTATAAAATATATAATAAATAGAATATCATATACATTGCTAATAACAAATAGAAAGTTAAGTGTGCCTTATAATGTGAGTTATATAAAAATGTATTGATAAAGCTTTACACTGGCAGTCTTAGACCCATGGTACTGTAGGTAGGCAGATTATGGAATATTTACCTAAGTTATGTTCACAGATCCAAAGCAAACATTAACTCATATTCCTCTCAGGTCAATGTGAGAAAATATAGTCTGTGTAAGTAACTGGGACGACTGATATACCCAATACGCAAAGGCAGGTTTACGGTCATCACAAGTTTGTGAGGTCTATTCATTCCACTGAGCAGTCAATTTCAACCAGGACGGTTTACATTACCGATCAATTATGCATGATATACAATGCAGAATGATGATAGCTTCTACACCTGACCCGTCTTTCTATACTTGCCCTTCTTTCTCTCTCCATTCCTCTTCCCTTTCCTGAAAACTGCAAATGATGGAGAGCTTGTCCTAATGTGTGATTTATGAAACAGTGTGAAATATACACTACCCCACACTACATTAACACAATATGTAAAATGATGAAGCAATATTGTTCCTGCTGATCTCACATCACAGATCGAGACTTTAATCGTTTGTTTCATATGAAATATCCGAGACTATTAACATTGTTTATGGAAGATGCTTCTGAACATATTATTGCTGGTTTGACCACTTGCAATAATCTTGACAGCCCTATACGCGACATGCTGGCTTCTATGGAATCCAAATGCCTGAAATCAGCTATGTGACAATAAAGCCAATTATAATCAAGAAGCACATCCATGACATGCCATGCATGCACAATCAACCAATGCTTACCTGTGGGGAGTGTGTCGACATTGCCACATAGCATCTGTTCAACGGTTCATCCTTTCGACACGGGTGAATTTTAACCTAGTGAAAAGCTAACCTGTCGACGCGGGTGAGTAGCTAACCTGCCGATGTGGGTGAATGTTAACCTCTATGCCTAAACCTAACCCAAACCCTGACCCTAACCTCAGTAACCGTGACGCGGGTGAGTAGCTAACCTGCCGACTCCCTTGGTCGAAATGATGGGACGTAGGAATAGCGACATCTCCCCTACCTGTGAGGGTCATTTCTGTTGACACCCTGTCAATCGCAAGGACATCATTGGAGCCATCATCACAGGCCTCAATGTAGAACCTCTCTGGCGTGGTGTGCCTATTATGGTGAGGAAGAGACAACACAAAGCGAGGAGTTTATATTGTATATATTCACATACTCATTCCCCAATTTCCCCCCAGATTCGGCACAAACGTGGGGATGAATTCATGCTACCGTTATGCCACCAAAGAATGGAATACCCTACCACCAGCCATCAAAAGGTGTAGTCCCCACCCTCCTTCAAAACCGCTATGAAATAGCACCTGTCTGCATGCAATTTGCAACTGAAATCTGGAACTAGACAAGTCTTCAAGCTTGCCAAAGGAAATTACTCCACAATGTTTTTACTGTAACTATACTTTTACTGCTACTAGTTACTAGGCGTCTTAATGTAAGGCTAATTTCTTGTATATGTCTTGATTGAAACATAAGCCCTCAGGGCTTTGTGTGCCATCTTCTTTCCATCTCCATTCTTCTTAAGTTTCCCTTAAACTACAAATGATGTGAGCTAGGACGAAAAAAGACACGTTCGACCCACTTCCTCACAACACCACCTGTAGACCTGCAATGTGACAATTAAAGCGTATTCTGATTCAGGGTACTTATTACAGCTAGTGCTGGAACAGCCAACTTTAATAGTTCCTATTCATCATGGTGGCGTATATCGATAGGCTAGTAGCAACACTGCACACATGAAGGCACACTGTAGTGCGTTACAGGGTTGGCATTCACACGCCGTAAAAGCAGCTCTGTCCATTCATTATTATTATTTTTATTATTATTTTGTAAACAGTGGCTAACGTGCTAGCGCAGTACCTAGCGGCGTATAGTAGCCCCTCTGTCTATCTGTACCCCAGGCGACAAGAGTTGGCTACGAATGTAAACACATTTCTTACGTGAACAACAGAACCGTCATGTCATAAATGTGTTTACATTCCCCTCGAGCAAGCTGCCACCTCTACGCGTACACACAAAACAACGTTAACGCAAAATGTTTGAATTAAATGTATATCTGCTGGGACTTACAGGTTGAATCTCTCGTAGGTGGTCGCCATCTTTTCCTCCCCCGGTCAGTGACGTGTCAGTGAGTGTCGCTCCTGCACAGTGCACAAGCGCGAGGGCGGCGTCACGTCAATTGTGTTTTTATATATATTTATATACCAGTAACAGTAAGACTCCCTAATAGGGCAAAAAATTGTTTTTCCAAAATCTTCCTGATCCACGTTGATGACATGAGTGTAGACATGCTGTGTAGTGATTTTCGTGATTTTAGGGCAAAATCTGTAGGAGTCCAAAAATGTGTTTTTAAAAATCGGCCTGAAGGTGGCGCTATATGGGGCAGATTCATGTTGATGGGATGAGTGTAGACATACTGTGTAGCGATTTGCGTGATTTTAGGGCAAAAACTGTAGGAGCAGTGTCCAAAAATGTGTTTTAAAAATCGGCCTGAAGGTGGCGCTAGAAGAGGGCCATGTGAGAAATGAGGGGTGGGGTCTCCGCGTTGCCTTGGCGGACGAATAGGTACAGGCCCCGGCTCTCCCGGACGCTCCTAGCCCGAGTTACGGCATTTTATGTGAGCTGCAGTGGAGGGGGTCCTCCACTGGGGGCGCCACCACTTTTGCATCCGTTCTGGAGCACCAGGAGTGGGTGGTCCCCAGGAATTCCCCGTGAGCAGCCCCGTTGGGGTGGTCATTTGGTCATTTTTGCACATTTGGTCATTTTTTACACCTGGGGGTCCCCCAGGGACCTGGGGGTCCCTGAAGCTCCGGGGGTCCTTGGAGGTTGTAGTTTGGCAGGTAAGGAGTGTGTGTGCAAAATTTGGCATGGATGGGGGCAACGGTTGTGGAGATATGAGCAGGGCAAAAGTGTGACGTGTGACGGACGGAGAGACAGACAGACAGCCGGTGGAGGTTTTGGTAGTAAATGCGACCTACGGTCGCAATAAATATTGATATGGTTATGAACCAGTAAGACTCCCTAATCGGGAGATAAGCGACCGTTGGTCGCTTATCTCCACAAATAGGCCAAAAGTTTGTTTTACCAATTATTACACTCTATGTGAACATTTACATCAACAAATCCCAAGTACTATGCAGAACGACCCATTTCAAGTTTTTAATGTACAACAATATTTAGAAAATAGGTCTACAAGCTGACAGTCCTCGTCCCTTATATTCCCATAGGTTATATGGAGATCTCAGTGTTTGTCAGTCCTTGTTCATTTATGCCCATATATGGACATCTCTATATCTACTGTAACAGTCCTTGTCCCTTTATGCCCATATATGGAGATCTCTTAACTGTAAGTCCTTGTCCCTTTTATGCCCATATATGGATATTCCTGATGTCATCAGTATATGAACATATATGGGCTTTCTGATATGCCCATATATGGAGATCTCTTAACTGTAAGCCCTTGTCCCTTTTATGCCCATATATGGATATCCCTGATGTCATCCGTATATGCCCATATATGGGCTTTCTAATATGCCCATATATGGAGATCTCTGTATCTCCATATATGGGTATAAAAGGATACTTCAGGTCTGACATCAGGTTTGTTTATATTGGGTTGCTAGGTTTGACATCACAAACTCTATGGGCCATCTGACCTAGAAATCTATATTTGGGCATAGATGACTCATCGTGACCTCATCACACGTCGACCGCACGTGTGACGTGCGGTCGACCGCACGTGTGACCGACGGACGGCCGGTGGAGGTTTTCATACTAAACTGCGACCTTACGGTCGCAATAAGCAGATTTAGCAGCAGTACAGTGATTTCCCTACAGAGGGCGGTGTAGAGCAGCAGTACTTGTTTGTAGAACACTAGAGGTTCGCGGCCCTTCGGGCCGCTCACATCTAGAGTCCACGCCCGCCTTTTTTTTTTTTTTTTAATTAAAAAAAAAAAGTAAAAAAAAAAATTTTTTTTTTTGAAAAAAAAATAAAAAAAAATTTGAATACAATTTTTTTTTTTTTAATAAAAAAAAGTTTTGGCCTAATTGTGTTATTATTGTTACTGTAATAGGCCTGCCAATGTTTTATTTTCATTATTTCAATGTTTTCATTTTAGCAACACACACACACACACACACACACACACACACACACACACACACACACACACACACAGACAGACAGACAGACAGACAGACAGACAGTATCTTGCTGTGAACTCTAGAGGTGGCCCGAAGGGCCGCGAACTTCTTGTAAGATACAGGCTCTCGGCTAGCGATTGAGTCTCTCTCTCTCTCTCTCTCTCTCTCTCTCTCTCTCTCTCTCTCTCTCTCTCTCTCTCTCTCTCTCCCCCTGTGCAGCGCCCCCCCCCTTCCCTCTTGTAACCTGAGACTCTCTCTCTCTCTCTCTCTCTCTCTCTTGCTCTCTAGCGAATGAGCGGACGGCATAGGGTTAGGGGCGGTATTCCTTACGCCCTAGACGACTACCTATGAATTGAAGTGGATGTAAAGGGGGCGTGGAAGTGGGATGCGGCAATAAGCCCATTGTAAATATAAGATAGGAGTAGCCTAGTAGCCTACAGTGACTGTGGCGGTGTGTAGAATATAAAAAAAAATTACAATTCAGCTCAAATCCAGCACTAAAGAATGACAGCATTTTTATTCATGTTTTCAGCAGGGGTGCCAATTTCACAGAGGTCTAAAACCGCAGCTACAAGCTATCAGCGCATAAGCTAACAGCGCATATAGATCTGCGACGTTAGCTTGTAGATCTATTATTTTTAATAATAATAACCAGTAAGACTCCCTAATCGGGAGATAAGCGACCATTGGTCGCTTATCTCCTGTCACACTGCTGACATCAGTATGACATCACACCGTACACAAATGACCCTTATATAAGACCGGAATTATCTACCGACAGATTAGTAACAAGATGTCAAAATCATTGAAGGTTTACCCTACTAACCAACTGTTTACCATAGCAACCATGTTTTTTACCTTAGCAACCAACTGTTTACCCTAGCAACCAACTGTTTACCACAGCAACCATGTTTTTTTTACCCTAGCAACCAACTGTTTACCCTAGCAACCAATTGTTTACCATAGCAACCATTTTTTCTTACCCTAGCAACCAACTGTTTACCCTAGCAACCAACTGTTTACCATAGCAACCATGTTTTTTTACAGGGCCTGGGATTGATGACATCAGAAATCTCCATATATGGGCATGAAAGGGATTTTGTTTCTGGAAATATGTCTGTGGGGTGCCACATTTGGAATAAAACACTTACATCACACATCTGGATATCCATACAGCCCCTTCTAGTTTGCCTGTGTCCATTTATGCCCATATATCTGATGACATTGGGACAATGATCTCCATATATGGGCATAAAACTTATGTTAATAAGTAAAGCCTGGGGATCTCCATATATGGGCATGAGGGGTACCCTAAAAGGGCATCATCTGGGAATAGCAAATATAGTTATCCTAGAAAGTGAAAATCTTACATCAAAGGCCATAACTACCTACCTACCACCGTACTGCATTCCTCATTAAACTACCTACCAGTAAGATGCCTAAGGGAGAAAAGCAAAGGGCGAGGTTGCACCATTTCTTGGTCTTCTGGCCAGTGATGTATATCGGACCATTTAACCATATATGGAGACATCTGGTACCCATAGATATTCACAGATATGGGCTTAATATTGATGACATAAGGGATCTCCATATATGGGCGTAAAAGGGATTTGGTTCCCCTGGCATCACAGGGATCTCCATATATGGGCATAAAATGGATTTGGTTACCCTGGCAACACAGGGATCTCCATATCTCCATATATGGGCATAAAAGGGATTTGGTTCCCCTGGCATCACAGGGATCTCCATATATGGGCATAAAAGGGATTTGGTTCCCCTGACATTACAGTGATGTCAGTGGCTGTTTCTACAGAGGGGATCTCCATTTATGGGCATAAAAGGGAATGTATGTATGATGATGTCAGATATCATAGACGTCATAGGACTTTCACATAACGAATAACTGAGTAAGCATGTAAACCCGTAAAATCTATATTTGGGCATGGCTGATTTATGACCTCATCATGATGACACGAGCAAACACAGCTGAATTGTATAAATGATCAGTGCAGAAACCAACAGAAGTATTTGACCAAGACTCTTGATCTTCAAGAACCCTGAGAACCTGTATTGTTTGGTATTTTACCATTTTTGGTGTTTGAAATGTTGAACTGGACTTTACATCGTGAAAGTGGATTCAATATATTGAGACTAGGGTAAACAAATGGTTGCTATGGTAAACAGTTGGTTGCTAGGGTAAAAAAACATGGTTGCTATGGTAAACAGTTGGTTGCTAGGGTAAACAGTTGGTTGCTAGGGTAAAACCATGGTTGCTAAGGTGGTTGCTAACGTACACTAACAGACCAGCAACAACAGACTGTTGCCACAGCAACGTACACAAAGGTTTGTGTACACATGTGGTGTGATGTCATACTGATGCGGAGATATGAGCAGGGCAAAGGTGTGACGTGTGACGTGTGACCGACCGACCGACCGACCGACCAACCGACCGACCGACCGACCGACGGACCATAATATAACCAGTAAGACTCCCTAATCGGGAGATAAGCGACCGTTGGTCGCTTGAGCAGGGCAAAGGTGTGACGTGTGACGTGTGACCGACCGACCGACCGACCGACCGACCGACCGACCGACGGACGGCCGGTGGAGGTTTTGATACCAGTAAGACTCCCTAATCGGGAGATAAGCGACCGTTGGTCGCTTATCTCCACAAATATCACAACCTCCACCTCTCACGTCATACGGGTAGCCATAGTTACACCTGGAATGTTGAATCTCCATATATGGAGATAACCTACGCATCACACAAAGTCTGACCTCACCAGCCCATACTTGGGCATGGACGACTTATATCTCCATATACGGAGATGGCCATATATGGAGATACGATGACATCACAGAGTCCACAGCTGATGATGTGGCGTGATGTCATACAATAAACAAACAAGCCCTATATACTGATGCGATACGATGACATCACAGAGTCCACAGCTGATGATGTGGCGTGATGTCATACAATAAACAAACAAGCCCTATATACTGATGCGGAGATATGAGCAGGGCAAAGGTGTGACGTGTGACGTGTGACTGAACCGACCGACGGACGGCCGGTGGAGGTTTTCATAGTAAACTGCTCCCTGACGGTCGCAATAACCAGTAAGACTCCCTAATCGGGAGATAAGCGACCGTTGGTCGCTTATCTCCACAAATAGGCCAAAAGTTTGTTTTACCAATTATTACACTCTATGTGTACATTTACATCAACAAATCCCAAGTACTATGCAGAACGACCCATTTCAAGTTTTTAATGTACAACAATATTTAGAAAATAGGTCTACAAGCTCACAATGCTACGCATTGTCCTCGTCCCTTATATTCCCATAGGTTATATGGAGATCTCAGTGTTTGTCAGTCCTTGTTCATTTATGCCCATATATGGACATCTCTATATCTACTGTAACAGTCCTTGTCCCTTTATGCCCGGAGATCTCTTAACTGTAAGTCCTTGTCCCTTTTATGCCCATATATGGATATTCCTGATGTCATCAGTATATGAACATATATGGGCTTTCTGATATGCCCATATATGGAGATCTCTTAACTGTAAGCCCTTGTCCCTTTTATGCCCATATATGGATATCCCTGATGTCATCCGTATATGCCCATATATGGGCTTTCTAATATGCCCATATATGGAGATCTCTGTATCTCCATACATGGGTATAAAAGGATACTTCAGGTCTGACATCAGGTTTGTTTATATTGGGTTGCTAGGTTTGACATCACAAACTCCATGGGCCATCTGACCTAGAAATCTATATTTGGGCATAGATGACTCATCGTGACCTCATCATGATTTCAATCGCTATAAAAGGACTCTCAGTGACATACACTCTCCACAGATAAAGCAGTCAACCAGCCTACCAGTCAACCCATTCTTTGATTACTTTGTACAACTAGATTAACTTTTCAATGGCATCCCCACTGGAATTGACCGAAATGTACGACAGACAATGCCGGTCTTATACCAGGAAAGAAGCATTTCTTCGACTCAGACCTTATCGCCAGGGTTGGCTTATAGCAGCTGTCGGTAGATAATGCCGGTCTTATATAAGGGTCATTTGTGTACGGTGTGATTTGCCATGGTTACTCATTGAAGTTGAATCTCCATATATGGAGATAACCTACGCATCACACTAAGTCTGACCTCACCAGCCCATATTTGGGCATGAGCAACTTATGTCTCCATATATGGAGATATGATGACATCACACAGTCCTCAGCCGATGATGTGGCGTGATGTCATACAATACACAAACGAGCCCAGATATGAGCAGGGCAAAGGTGTGACGTGTGACGTGTGACCGACCGACCGACCGACCGACCGACCGACGGACGGCCGGTGGAGGTTTTGATACCAGTAAGACTCCCTAATCGGGAGATAAGCGACCGTTGGTCGCTTATCTCCACAAATATCACAACCTCCACCTCTCACGTCATACGGGTAGCCATAGTTACACCTGGAATGTTGAATCTCCATATATGGAGATAACCTACGCATCACACAAAGTCTGACCTCACCAGCCCATACTTGGGCATGGACGACTTATATCTCCATATACGGAGATGGCCATATATGGAGATACGATGACATCACAGAGTCCACAGCTGATGATGTGGCGTGATGTCATACAATACACAAACAAGCCCTATATAAAGGGGCAATTCTCACCAGGGAAGAGAGCATTGCCTGGAATGTTGAATCTCCATATATGGAGATAACCTACGCATCACACAAAGTCTGACCTCACCAGCCCATACTTGGGCATGGACGACTTATATCTCCATATACGGAGATGGCCATATATGGAGATACGATGACATCACAGAGTCCACAGCTGATGATGTGGCGTGATGTCATACAATAAACAAACAAGCCCTATATACTGATGCGATACGATGACATCACAGAGTCCACAGCTGATGATGTGGCGTGATGTCATACAATAAACAAACAAGCCCTATATACTGATGCGGAGATATGAGCAGGGCAAAGGTGTGACGTGTGACGTGTGACCGACCGACCGACCGACCGACCGACCGACCGACCGACCGACGGACGGCCGGTGGAGGTTTTCATAGTAAACTGCTCCCTGACGGTCGCAATAACCAGTAAGACTCCCTAATCGGGAGATAAGCGACCGTTGGTCGCTTATCTCCACAAATAGGCCAAAAGTTTGTTTTACCAATTATTACACTCTATGTGAACATTTACATCAACAAATCCCAAGTACTATGCAGAACGACCCATTTCAAGTTTTTAATGTACAACAATATTTAGAAAATAGGTCTACAAGCTCACAATGCTACGCATTGTCCTCGTCCCTTATATTCCCATAGGTTATATGGAGATCTCAGTGTTTGTCAGTCCTTGTTCATTTATGCCCATATATGGACATCTCTATATCTACTGTAACAGTCCTTGTCCCTTTATGCCCGGAGATCTCTTAACTGTAAGTCCTTGTCCCTTTTATGCCCATATATGGATATTCCTGATGTCATCAGTATATGAACATATGGGCTTTCTGATATGCCCATATATGGAGATCTCTTAACTGTAAGCCCTTGTCCCTTTTATGCCCATATATGGATAACCCTGATGTCATCCGTATATGCCCATATATGGGCTTTCTAATATGCCCATATATGGAGATCTCTGTATCTCCATATATGGGTATAAAAGGATACTTCAGGTCTGACATCAGGTTTGTTTATATTGGGTTGCTAGGTTTGACATCACAAACTCCATGGGCCATCTGACCTAGAAATCTATATTTGGGCATAGATGACTCATCGTGACCTCATCATGATTTCAATCGCTATAAAAGGACTCTCAGTGACATACACTCTCCACAGATAAAGCAGTCAACCAGCCTACCAGTCAACCCATTCTTTGATTACTTTGTACAACTAGATTAACTTTTCAATGGCATCCCCACTGGAATTGACCGAAATGTACGACAGACAATGCCGGTCTTATACCAGGAAAGAAGCATTTCTTCGACTCAGACCTTATCGCCAGGGTTGGCTTATAGCAGCTGTCGGTAGATAATGCCGGTCTTATATAAGGGTCATTTGTGTACGGTGTGATTTGCCATGGTTACTCATTGAAGTTGAATCTCCATATATGGAGATAACCTACGCATCACACTAAGTCTGACCTCACCAGCCCATATTTGGGCATGAGCAACTTATGTCTCCATATATGGAGATATGATGACATCACACAGTCCTCAGCCGATGATGTGGCGTGATGTCATACAATACACAAACGAGCCCAGATATGAGCAGGGCAAAGGTGTGACGTGTGACGTGTGACCGACCGACCGACCGACCGACCGACGGACGGCCGGTGGAGGTTTTGATACCAGTAAGACTCCCTAATCGGGAGATAAGCGACCGTTGGTCGCTTATCTCCACAAATATCACAACCTCCACCTCTCACGTCATACGGGTAGCCATAGTTACACCTGGAATGTTGAATCTCCATATATGGAGATAATAACCTACGCATCACACAAAGTCTGACCTCACCAGCCCATACTTGGGCATGGACGACTTATATCTCCATATACGGAGATGGCCATATATGGAGATACGATGACATCACAGAGTCCACAGCTGATGATGTGGCGTGATGTCATACAATACACAAACAAGCCCTATATAAAGGGGCAATTCTCACCAGGGAAGAGAGCATTGCCTGGAATGTTGAATCTCCATATATGGAGATAACCTACGCATCACACAAAGTCTGACCTCACCAGCCCATACTTGGGCATGGACGACTTATATCTCCATATACGGAGATGGCCATATATGGAGATACGATGACATCACAGAGTCCACAGCTGATGATGTGGCGTGATGTCATACAATAAACAAACAAGCCCTATATACTGATGCGATACGATGACATCACAGAGTCCACAGCTGATGATGTGGTGTGATTGCGACCGTCAGGGAGCAGTTTACTATGAAAACCTCCACCGGCCGTCCGTCCGTCGGTCGGTCACACGTCACACGTCACACGTCACACCTTTGCCCTGCTCATATCTCCGCATCAGTATGACATCACACCACATGTGTACACAAACCTTTGTGTACGTTGCTGTGGCAACAGTCTGTTGTTGCTGGTTTGTTAGTGTACGTTAGCAACCACCTTAGCAACCATGGTTTTACCCTAGCAACCAATGTTTACCCTAGCAACCAACTGTTTACCATAGCAACCATGTTTTTTTACCCTAGCAACCAACTGTTTACCATAGCAACCAGATACGCAGAGCAGGGATCTCCATATATGGGCATAAACAGGTGACATCACGCTGATGTCAGACACTCAGAGCAGGGATTTCTCCATAATATATGGGCATAAAAGGGATTCTGTTAGGGATCTCCATATATGGGCATAAAAGTGATTCTGTTAGGGATCTCCATATATGGGCATACAAGGGATTCTGTTAGGGATCTCCATATATGGGCATAAAAGGGATTCTGTTAGGGATCTCCATATATGGGCATAAAAGGGATTCTGTTAGGGATCTCCATATATGGGCATAAAAGGGATTCTGTTAGGGATCTCCATATATGGGCATAAAAGGGATTCTGTTAGGGATCTCCATATATGGGCATGAAAGGGATTCTGTTAGGGATCTCCATATATGGGCATAAAAGGGATTGTATCCCAGATGATGCCCTGTTAGGAGATCCACACTAACAGAATCCATAGATGGTCCTACCGACAGCTGCTATAAGCCAACCCTGGCGATAAGGTCTGAGTCGAAGAAATTCTTCTTTCCTGGCAAGAATTGCCCCTTTATACTGTAGGGCTCGTTTGTGTATTGTATGACATCACGCCACATCATCGGCTGAGGACTGTGTGATGTCATCATATCTCCATATATGGAGACATAAGTTGCTCATGCCCAAATATGGGCTGGTGAGGTCAGACTTAGTGTGATGCGTAGGTTATCTCCATATATGGAGATTCAACTTCAATGAGTAACCATGGCAAACTGTCAACTGCCCGTATGTCTTGATAATTGGTAAAACAATTTTTTTGGCCTATTTGTGGAGATAAGCGACCAACGGTCGCTTATCTCCCGATTAGGGAGTCTTACTGGTGTCATTGCGACCGTCAGGGAGCAGTTTACTATGAAAACCTCCACCGGCCGTCCGTCCGTCGGTCGGTCACACGTCACACGTCACACCTTTGCCCTGCTCATATCTCCGCATCAGTATACCAGTAAGACTCCCTAATCCACAAATAGGCCAAAAGTTTGTTTTACCAATTATTACACTCTATGTGAACATTTACATCAACAAATCCCAAGTACTATGCAGAACGACCCATTTCAAGTTTTTAATGTACAACAATATTTAGAAAATAGGTCTACAAGCTGACAGTCCTCGTCCCTTATATTCCCATAGGTTATATGGAGATCTCAGTGTTTGTCAGTCCTTGTTCATTTATGCCCATATATGGACATCTCTATATCTACTGTAACAGTCCTTGTCCCTTTATGCCCATATATGGAGATCTCTTAACTGTAAGTCCTTGTCCCTTTTATGCCCATATATGGATATTCCTGATGTCATCAGTATATGAACATATATGGGCTTTCTGATATGCCCATATATGGAGATCTCTTAACTGTAAGCCCTTGTCCCTTTTATGCCCATATATGGATATCCCTGATGTCATCCGTATATGCCCATATATGGGCTTTCTAATATGCCCATATATGGAGATCTCTGTATCTCCATATATGGGTATAAAAGGATACTTCAGGTCTGACATCAGGTTTGTTTATATTGGGTTGCTAGGTTAGACGGAATGTGATGTCACAATGTGATGTCATAGGTCAGCTATAGACAATTTGAGGCTATACGTATACATTGAGAGGTTGAGGCGTTAACCTTTGTATTTAATTGTGTAAATATCAAATCTGCTTGCATAAATCAGGAGAGAAAAGGTGATTACTTTGTATGATGACAGAATAATGCTATAAAAGGCTTGACCTATTTAAACATTGTTGTTCAAAGGACGTTGGAGTAGTGAAACTTTGCAGAAATATACCAAACAAAACCAGCAGACGAGACAAAAGAAGAGAACAGAGGGAACCTAACTACCTAATGAAAGTAGTGAGCTCTTGATCTTCAAATCCAGGAGCTCTCCTTTGAACGTGCCTGTTGAGAGAGCTCAGTAGTGCCATGTGGAGCTCAGCCTCCCAGCCTGTTTCATCAACAGTAGATGCGTCTCGTCTGTGGACATCCAAAAGCAATGAGGAAGTGACACTAAGAATAGAGTCTGGTGTGAACGATGAGCCCCCAATAATGGTCCACCAGATGTTCACCACATCTGTGGAGCGCTTCGGCAACTTCACTGCTCTTAGCTGGAAGGACGGGCAGCAGCAGAAGGTTCTTAGCTACAAAGATTACTACCTGACCTGTCGTACGGCAGCCAAGAGCTTCCTTAAGCTCGGTCTTGAATGGTACCATGGTGTGTGCATCCTGGGCTTCAACTCCCCCGAGTGGGTTATCTCTCATGTCGCTGCTATCTTGGCAGGAGGTTTTGCTGTGGGCATATACACTACCAGTTCTCCTGAGGCGTGCCAGTATGTAGCAGATAACTGCAAGGCCAATGTGATTGTTGTGGAGAACCACAAACAACTTCAGAAAATCCTCCAGTTTCAAGACCAGCTGCCCTACTTGAAAGCCATCATCCAGTACAAAGGCACTCTAAAAGAGAAGAGACCAAATCTTTACACATGGGCGGAATTTATGGAGCTGGGAGGCGATGAGCCAGATGCTCCCCTTGATGACATTATTGCCAGCCAAAAGCCCAATCAGTGCTGCACACTCATCTACACATCAGGGACCACAGGGCAACCCAAAGGAGTCATGCTAAGCCACGACAATCTAACATGGGCAGCCTTCGCCCATTGCCGTCATGTACAGACATGCTTGACAGATGCCACTGAGGCCCAGGAGCGAGTGGTCAGTTACCTACCCCTCAGTCACATCGCCGCTCAGATGGTTGACATCTGGCTGCCAATGAGGGTTGGAGCGGTCACGTACTTTGCACAACCCGATGCAAACCAGGGCTCCCTAGGAGACACTCTGAGGGAGGTGCGTCCCACATTCTTCTTGGGTGTCCCGCGTGTCTGGGAGAAGATGGAGGAGAAGATAAAATCTTCCGGTGCCCAGTCATCCACCGTTCTCAGGAAGGTGGCCACCTGGGCCAAGAATGTGGGGCTACACACCAACCTCAGCAAGATGAAAAATGGAGATGACGGTCATGCACCGCTCACCTACCACATTGCCAAAATGTTGGTGTTCAACAAGGTGCGCAGGGCGCTGGGTCTGGACTGCTGCAACAAGTGCTACACGGCTGCTGCTCCCATCACCAGTGGCACTCAGGAGTTCTTCCTCAGCTTGGACATCCCTGTGTATGACATGTACGGTATGAGTGAGTGTGTCGGACCTCACACCATGTCCAGGGCGGACACTTTCCAACTCACCAGCAGTGGGAAGGTTTTGGAAGGGTGCAAGACGAAAATTCACGAACCAGATAAGGAGGGCAACGGCGAGATCTGCTTCTGGGGCCGACATGTCTTCATGGGCTACCTCAACATGCCTGAATTGACCAAGGAGGCCATTGATGCTGACGGATGGCTGCGCTCTGGGGACCTGGGTAGGCAAGACGAGGATGGTTACCTCTTCATTACCGGACGAATCAAAGAACTGATCATCACAGCAGGTGGAGAGAACATTCCTCCTGTTCCCATTGAGGATGCCGTGAAGAAGGCCATACAGCTCATCAGTCATGCCATGTTGATCGGAGACAACAGGAAGTTCCTGTCCATGTTGCTCACCATCAAGGGCCAGGTGAACAGTGAGACAGGCAACCCAGAGGATGAGTTGACACCCGAAGCCGTGGAGCTCTGTAGGAAGCTGGGCAGCAAATCCACACACGTCTCTGATATCGCCAGCGGGCAAGACCGTGCTGTCAATGCTGCCATCCAGCAGGGAATCAACCAGGTCAACGAGAAAGCCACCTCCAACGCCCAGCGCATCCAGAAGTGGATTGTCCTCGGCCATGATTTTTCCAACATCGGGGGAGAGCTAGGTCATACCATGAAACTGAAGAGATCGGTGGTCATGAAGATGTACAACGATCAGATTGAGAACTTCTACAAATCTGAAGACCATCCCAGTACTCCTAAATAACCACCTGCCTCCCAAATAGAGCTGTGTGCAAGTAAATTATTTAAGTGGGTGCCAGTTAGCTAAATGTCCAAAATGCCCCCTTGGTGAAGCAGAATTAATCTTGGCTGGAAGTTTGAGATTTGTAGCTACTTTGCTGTAATGTACCTCTAAATATTGCCAGGATATCTTCTATCTAGAACAAGCAACCACCCCACAGGTGGCGCCAACAGGTTTTCAGCTATTACTTTCAATGGTGTTACGTTCTCTAGATAGGTTGCTCTGTATAGATTAACAAATCACACCCAATGTGAAGTGAGCGGTGGTTGTGCTTGCATAGCTTCTTCAGAATAGGATTTGAGTCTAGGATGTACAGGCTATGCTACACACACACGTTTTGCTATGGCAAAACGCTGAGGGAAAAGGCTACAGACACACGCTCAGCCACTCTATGGAGCGGTTTACCACCACTCAAAAATGTATGATCAAATTATTTATTTATTCATATTTGGTGATGTGACTGGGGAGTAAAAACAGAGACAGATACAGTACCAATGGAAATACATACAAACTACATTTTCATTCTAATCTTCTATAATATCCAATGTCATACCATGCACATCTGTTGTTTGTAGTTGGCAGCTTGCATTGGGGTAGTCAACAAAGGGCCATTTTGGCCAGGCCAGGTTTTTATTAGATTCTTTCCTATGGCATGTTTCTACAGGTAGAAGAGGTCAGTATACCCAATCCATCTTTTTTGTACTTGTTTTTGAGTGGTGCTAACTGCTCTGTAATCTACATGTACAGTATGTATGTCCCGCATCTGTATGTATCTCCCGACCCATCCTACACTGGCCAAGCTTTGCGGGATGCGGGATAACTCATAAATAGCTCACTTCACACTGGGTGTGATTTTTTTTCATTCATATGTTTTTTTTTCTTTGCATTACTCTTTCTTTCTTTCTTTCTTTCTTTCTTTCTTTCTTTCTTTCTTTCTTTCTTTCTTTCTAAATAAACTATCCAGACTATAAATAGGCAATTTACTTGACTATAAATAGGTCAAGCTTCACATGACATTCTGGCTATCCAGACTATAAATATGGACGGTGACGCTATAACAGGCCGATTCATGTTTTTGAAGCGGTGAAAGCCGCTTCCAAGGTGTGACTTTGTGTGTCCCGTACCTGTCCCGTGCATCTCTGCGCTGTGATTGGTCAGTTTTGTCTGTCCCGTACATGTCCCACCCCTTGCATGCTTGACCAATTGAGGATTGGTCAAGCTTCACATGCCAATTTGGCCCTCCAGACAAAATCATTCATTCATTCAGAATTCATAAAAATATAGAACTAAAGCACATAGAAAGTATAGATCTAGAACACAGAATGTATAGATCTAGAACACAGATTTCATAGCTCTAGAACACATAGAATAAAAATTCACCGCTTCACTTCGAACCAAGGTTTGATTTTTACCTATAACTCCATTGCACCGATCAGTGTAAAACTTAGATTCCGGAGGCCGCCTTATGTAAACTAGACCAGGTCAACCTGGTTGTGCCAGACCCCCTGTCTGTCATCATCATTTATGACATCATGCCTTTTGTAGGCATGTCATCATCATGTCATCATCATATATACCCTTTATATAGAAAACCCGGACCGACATTTGCTTATGTAGGCCTACCCATTTCATGGGTCTGGCAAACACATTCTTTGATATTACTCATAGAGACTTTATCCCAAAATCACGCAAATCAGTACACATTATCTCTATAGTGATGTGATCAAGACGGATTTGTCAGATATTTCATATTTTATCCTGATCGGCTAACATTGGCCTCCAAAGTTTGCAGGATTGGTCAGTTTTTAACAAAATGCATCAAATCAAGAACATGGTGCGATTTCTGTGCAAATCTTGCACGCACACACTACCACTATAGATCGAGGAACAAATGTCACCATTTTCACATTGGCCTGTGTGTGTGTGTGTGTGTGTGTGTGTGTGTGTGTGCGTGCGTGCGTGCGTGCGTGTGTGTGTGCGCCTGCATGGGCTGCTCAACAGCGCTACTGGTCACCCAGCGGTATTGCAGCTCATGTTACAGACAACGTTACGAAGTTACATACACACGCAGTCACGCCTAGGAGACGGCCACTGCTAAAATAAAGAAATAAAAAATAAAATAGAAGCAGTGCTCTTCCGAGCACAGGTCTCCTCCAGGTCAGGTAGGATTATTGTGGCCTCCTGGTGGTGCTATAATAGGCCAATGTGAAAAGGGTGCCGTGTCTTCTTGGGCCTTTCACGGCAATCGGACGCTGCATGCATAATTTGAGGCATTTTGTTCCAAAAATGTGTTTAGCTAAAGTCAACCTGCTGGTGGCACTATAACAGGCTGATGGGATCAATCCTGCAAACTTTGGAAGCCAATGTTCGCCAATTAGGAATATATCAAATCTGAAGGAGTAATATCAAAGAATGGGTTTTACATAAGTTGGCCTCCTGGTGGCCCTATAAAAGGTACCGGTAGATGTGAAAAATGCAGGGCAAAGGTGTTTCCTTGGCACCTCGACAGAGTGCAGTTCTATTTATAATTTGTAACATCTGCCTCCAGTAACTTGGTGTGTGTATTGCTGAGGACACAAGGGAGTACAGTGCCCCGTGTGAAGTCAATAGAATTAGCAGTTCTCCAAACATATTATCCTATATTAAATGTTGTAATGGGCGGACCACAGCCAAGTCACTAAGACTCAGACATAACCATAAACAAACCCGATACGCCCATACTGTATAATTGGCAGGACCGAGGCCACGACACTATGACATACCCATATCTATCCTATATAAGGATTGACTTTGATGACTTTCACATTCTGCTCACAATAGCAACAAAATAGAAAAGCGAGATACCACGTAAGATTGGAGATAGCTGCCATGAGATACCTACCAATAGCAGAGAAACCTCGTCTGTGGACATCCAGGGGCAATGAGGAAGTAACACTGAGGATAGCGGAGTCTGGTCTGGCCGCCGAACCCCCACTAACGGTCCACCAGATGTTTACCTCATCTGTGCAGCGCTTTGGCAACTTCACCGCTCTGGGCTGGAAAGATGGCGAGCAGCAGAAGGTTTTCAGCTACACAGAATACTACCAGGAATGTCGGACGGCAGCCAAGAGCTTCCTCAAGCTTGGCCTGGAGCGGTACCATGGTGTGGGTATCCTGGGATTCAACTCCCCCGAGTGGGTAATTTCAGACATTGCTGCCATATTAGCAGGAGGGTTCTCCGTAGGTATCTACACCACCAATTCTCCTGAGGCGTGTCAGTACATAGCTGATAACTGCAAGGCCAATGTGATTGTTGTGGAGAACCACAAACAGCTTCAGAAGATCCTCCAGATCCAAGAACAGCTGCCCTACTTGAAAGCAATTATACAGTATAAAGACACTCTAAAAGAGGACAGACCAAATATTTACACGTGGGCAAAATTTATGGAGCTGGGCCGAGCCGAGCCAGATGCTCCGCTTGATGACATCATTTCCAGCCAGAAGCCCAATCAGTGCTGCACGCTCATCTACACCTCAGGGACCACAGGTACTCCCAAAGGAGTCATGTTAAGCCACGACAATCTAACATGGTCAGCTTTGGCCCAGAAATACCATGTGAATCTGCCAGATGCCACGTATATGCCAGATGCCACTGTGGCCCAGGAGAAACTGGTCAGTTACCTGCCCCTCAGCCACATCGCCGCTCAGATGGTTGACATCTGGGTTCCCATGAAGGTTGGAGGGGCCACATACTTTGCACAGCCAGATGCCCTCCAGGGATCTCTGGGCATCACTCTAAAGGAGGTGCGTCCAACATTCTTTATGGGCGTACCCCGTGTGTGGGAGAAGATGCAGGAAAAGATGAAGTCTGCCGGTGCCCAGTCATCCACCGTTCGCAGGAAGGTGGCCACCTGGGCCAAGGACGTGGGGCTATACACCAACCTCACCAAGATGAACCAAAACGGAGCAGTTAGTCGTGAGTCGCTCAACTACCGCATTGCCAAGACACTTGTGTTCAAGAAGGTGCGCAAGGCACTGGGCCTGGACCACTGTTTCAAGTGCTATACGGGTGCTGCCCCCACCACCAAAGACACTCAGGAGTTCTTCCTTAGCCTGGACATACCCTTATACGACGTGTATGGCATGAGCGAGGTCACAGGACCTCACTCCATATCCAAGCCCAATGCTTTCAGACTCACCAGCTGTGGGAAGGTGATGCCAGGGTGCAAGACGAAGATTCAACACCCAGACGAGGATGGTAACGGTGAGCTCTGCTTCTGGGGTCGACATGTCTTCATGGGCTACCTTAACAAGCCTGACATGACGAAGGAGGCCATTGATGCTGATGGATGGCTGCAATCTGGTGACGTTGGTAAACACGATGAGGATGGATACCTTTTCATAACCGGACGCATCAAAGAGCTGATCATCACAGCAGGCGGAGAGAACATTCCTCCTGTTCCCATCGAGGACGCTGTGAAGAAGGCCATACCGCTCATCAGTAACGCCATGTTGATCGGAGACTACAGGAAGTTCCTATCGATGCTGCTCACCATCAAGTGCGAGGTGAACGGTGAGACAGGCAACCCAGAGGATGAGTTGACAACTGAGGCTGTAGAGCTGTGCAAGAAACTGAGCAGCAAATCCATGCGTGTCTCTGAGATTGCTGGTGGCAAGGACTGTGCTGTTTATGCTGCCATCCAGGAGGGAATCAACCAGGTCAACAAGAATGCCACCTCCAACGCCCAGCGCATTCAGAAGTGGATTGTCCTGGACCATGACTTCTCCATCAATGGGGGAGAGCTTGGTCCTACCATGAAGTTGAAGAGATCAGTTGTCATGAAAATGTACAAGGATCAGATTGAGAACTTTTACAAATAGTTGGCCACCCCAGTACTCCCAACAACCACCTTGCAGCCCAGTTAACTGGGTGCTAGGGATGTAACAATTTTGATTGATTGAATATTTTAGACAGAAATGTAAAACATCGTGAGTTCAGTCAAAACACTTAGTCCAAAAAGATTACACCAAAAGAATCCTTATAATAATAATAATAATATCTCAAATGTATTACCCAAAGACGCTTTACTGGTGAAAGAGAGGACTAAGAATAAACAACTTTATTGAGGAAAAACACTAAGACTAGGGGATAAAACCTTTAAAAACATAAAAATGAAGCGAGTTAGCTGGGGAAAGAAATATGGAAGAGGTGGGTTTTGAGGGCGGTTTTTGAAGGTTTGGAGGGTGGGGGTATTTCTGAGGGTTTTGGGGAGAGCATTCAAGAGGGTTAGGGCAGCAAAAGGAAAAACTCTGTCGCCCCAGGTACGGTATTTGGTCTTGGGGACAACAAGGAGGTTTGCGTCACCATACTTGAGGGAGCGGGAGGGGACATGAGGTTCCAGGAGATTGAAGAGGTATGGAGCTAGATTGTTTAGTGTCTTGGGTGTTTAGTAGTACTTTGAAGTGGATTCTTTGTTTGACTGGGAGGCGGTGAAGGTCGCGGAGGACTGGTGTAATGGTCTTCTAGAACGGGTACGGTGAGCAGGAGGGAAGCTGAGTTCTGGACATATTGAAGTGTCGCTGTTACTACATGTCATATTTTCGACACCCGACTCTAACCCTCACTGCCGTGGAGTGAGTCGCTAACCCTCCAGTCGAAATGATGGTCGTTCAAAAGAGCGGGATTCTCCCGGTGTAATGTGGTCTCTAGAACGGGTACTGGTGAGCAGGAGGGCAGCTGAGTTCTGGACATATTGAAGTTTATTGAGGACTTTGGAAGTGCCTTGCGGTCTTGTTTCCTTTCATCAACATAAACTAGCACCCAAAACATTCCATATCATCACAAATATAAACCACAAGTACAGAGTATGAAAAAATAAATAATGTATATTTTATATAATGTTATGTGTTTTTGGTACGTCTCTACTCCTTTTAAAAGAGAGCCTGAAGGTGATCAGTAAAGGGGAGAACCACCCATTTTCAACAATCAACTATATCATTGATATAGTTTTGTGGAAGGGTTTGGCTTGCAAAGTACACTTTAATGATGTCATCAAAGTGTACTTTGCAAGCCAAACCACACTCGAGGGTATATTAATGATATAGTTGATTTTTTTAAATGGGTGGTTCTCCCCTTTAAACTTGGGTTGACACACAGGTATAACAGCCTGAGGGACAGCTGCCAGGGCCCTTTTATAGCCTGCTACAGCATCTTGTCTATTAGGTCCTTAATGTTACCTTCAAGTGTGTTAGGTTTGTAAAACTGCTAGTTTGGCCTTTGCATGAAATGAAAAACCCCAAAAGTGCATTCTTGGACTCTTGTCTTTTTAGAGCCTCGATTAGGTTGCTTCTTGCAGACAACATATATGGATTGCATTTTTATAGGGCTTTTCTAAGCAAGTTGCGAACTCAAAACGATTTACAATGGTCCATTCATTCATACATTGGAAAGTGAAGCGGCGAACATTCGACGCCAGCGTCCTCACTTCCCATATCCACACACCAATTGTGGAAAGCTGACACCAACCGACTCATTGGAGGCAACGTAGGGTTCAGTGTCTTGCCCAAGGACACGTCGACATGTGGCCAAGAGGAGCCGGGATTCGAACCGCCGACTCACAGCTCTACCTCCCGAGCTACAGCCGCCCCAAGATATGGGACCTGGCGGTCGCTTATCTTTGACCCTCTCAATATCATTATGGGCCTGTGACGGCATCTAACAATATTGTCGTTAACGTGATACCTTGAATCAGATGCAATTGGAAATTGGTGGAAAAACATTTGGGAGCGGTGCTACCCCGAGTATTGGTTGAGCTTCACATGACAGTTAGCTTGCTGCAGAATATAGTCACGTCGGCAAGCACACTCGCAATTTCCAATTGCATTTTTCTAGTTATCTTGTTGCTGTTGGGCAGAGACCTTGTAGGCCTATGTGCATATTTGAACTTTTTATTTTTCTCTCTGTAAATTAATGCCCTACTTCATCACACAAGAGTGTTGCACAATTGCAAATCTTGGCGTGACCGCTGTGAGCTTGAAGATCATAGATAGATCATGTATGCTGTAGCCTATCTGACTGGGACCCCAATCTATAATGTAAAATCCACAGTTAATTTAACAGAGTGTACAAACAAATGGACCTGTAACATTCACGGTCCATTTGGTACACTCTCTGAGTTGTTCAATATCTACAGTACATGCTCCCACTAGCTCAGATGATGGAAAACAACAAAATAAGCAACCATAGTTATGTAGACCATACACAAATGAAATCTATATAACCGTATCACCGTAGGGCTACACTGAGTAAATGCATTGAACAAATCAATTGATTGTGCCATAATTTTCTTCAATTAAACGGGTGATAGTAGACATAAAGGAGCACTTCTCCCATTTTCAACCGTATGTTACTATAAATGCGACAAATCTCTGTGAGCATGCGTAGATGTAATCCACTTATCTCGAGAACCGTTCGTCCGACTGGCTTCAGATTCGGCACGCGCGTTCCCCGCCGTGGCGCGGAGTGCAGTGCCGGGCCGGATGCGCAGTTTTTCCGAACCGGCGCGAAACGTTCGGAATCTCCGTATGCGGAGATGATTGTTGACATCAGGCTGTTTCTGAGGAAACTGGCGCAAGCGCTGACTCATTGTGACATCACATCATAAAAGGCTCTGACATCAGGAACGGCACATGAGTCAACAAAAAATGCCATGGTTAGGTATTGAATGTCATCAGTATGACGTGTTCTGATGTTCATATGGACACAGGCAAACATATGGTCAAAATGGCTCTTATGACAACAGGTATAATGTGGTTTGCATTAAAGGGTAGGGCATTCACAGAGATCTCCATATATGGATAAAATGGATGCCCGTATGCGGAGCTGATGTCTGACATCAGAGTTTGTGGGGCATTCATTCCCTAAATATCATCAATATGAAGTCATAGGACATCATAGACCTGGCTACAACAGCTTCTCTGACAATAGGCACAACAGTATTGCCAGTGGCATGTGTTCCTAACGGGCATCGGCATTGTTAGGCAAGGGTTTTTTGCTGTGTGACAACAGAGCAGTGCTATAAAGGTCGGCTTGTCATCATAATTGTGCTCACAAGAGAAGAGGGGAAGCTGAAAGTGGAGAAGAGGAGACAAGAAAAGAGGAAAGAGATCAAAGACGAGACGGATTGTCTGCACCAACGGAATGTCTGCACCAATAGCAGAGAAACCTCGCCTATGGACATCCAGAGACAATGAGGAAGTGACACTGAGAATGGGGGAGTCTGGCATAGCTGCCGAACCCCCACTAACGGTACACCAGATGTTCACCTCAGCTGTGGATCGCTTCGGCACCTTCACCGCTCTGGGCTGGAAGGACGGCGAGCAGCAGAAGGTTCTTAGCTACAAAGAATACTACCTGACCTGCCGCACAGCAGCCAAGAGCTTCCTTAAGCTTGGCCTGGAGCGGTACCATGGTGTGGGTATTCTGGGATTTAACTCCCCCGAGTGGGTAATTTCTGACATTGCTGCCATCCTGGCAGGAGGTTTTGCTGTGGGCATATACAGCACTAGTTCTCCTGAGGCTTGCCAGTACATAGCAGACAACTGCAAGGCCAATGTGATTGTTGTGGAGAACCACAAACAACTTCAGAAGATCCTCCAGTATCAAGACCAGCTGCCATACTTGAAGGCCATCATCCAGTACAAAGGCACTCTAAAAGAGAAGAAACAAAATCTCTACACATGGGCGGAATTTATGGAGCTGGGACAGGACGAGCCAGATACTCCCCTTGACGATATCATCGCCAGTCAGAAGAACAATCAGTGTTGCACACTCATCTACACCTCAGGGACCACAGGGCAACCCAAAGGAGTCATGCTAAGCCATGACAATCTGACATGGACAGCCTTAGCCACCAGCCGTCACATATGCGTGACAGATGCCACTGTCGCTCAAGAGCGTTTGATAAGTTACCTACCCCTCAGCCACATTGCTGCTCAGATGAATGACATCTGGGTCCCCATGAAAGTTGGAGGGGCCACATACTTTGCACAGCCAGATGCCCTCCAGGGCACCCTGGTCAACACCCTGAGAGAGGTGCATCCCACATTCTTCATAGGTGTCCCCCGCGTCTGGGAAAAGATTCAGGACAAGATGAAAGCCACTGGTGCCCAGTTGTCCACTGTTCGCAGGAAGGTGTCTGCCTGGGCCAAGAATGTGGGGCTACACACCAACCTCTGCAAGATAAACCAAAACGGAGTCGGTCGTGAGCCGCTTACCTACCACATTGCCAAGATGCTGGTGTTCAACAAGGTGCGCACAGAGCTCGGCCTGGACTGCTGTGACAAGTGCTACACGGCTGCTGCCCCCATTGCCAAAGACACCCAGGAGTTTTTCCTCAGCTTGGACATCCCTGTGTACGACGTGTACGGTATGAGTGAGGTCACAGGACCTCACTCCATGTCCAAGACCAACACCTTCAGACTCACCAGCTGTGGGAAGGAAATGGAAGGGTGCAAGACAAAGATTGACAACCCAGATGAGAAGGGTAACGGTGAGCTCTGCTTCTGGGGCCGACACGTCTTCATGGGCTACCTCAACATGGCCGACAAGATGGAGGAGGCTATGGACGCAGAGGGGTGGCTTCACTCCGGTGACCTTGGTAAACACGATGAGGATGGATACCTTTTCATAACCGGACGCATCAAAGAGCTGATCATCACAGCAGGTGGAGAGAACATTCCTCCTGTTCCCATCGAGGACGCTGTGAAGAAGGCCATACCGCTCATCAGTAACGCCATGTTGATTGGAGACAACAGGAAATTCCTGTCCATGCTGCTCACCATCAAGTGCCAGGTGGACGGTGAGACAGGCAACCCAGAGGATGAGTTGACGCCAGAGGCAGTGCAGCTGTGTAAGAAGCTAGGCAGCAAGTCCACACGCGTCTCTGAGATTGCTGGTGATAGAGACTGTGCTGTCCATGCTGCCATCCAGGAGGGAATCAACCAGGTCAACGAAAATGCCACCTCCAAGGCCCAGCGCATTCAGAAGTGGATCGTCCTGGACCATGACTTCTCCATCAATGGGGGAGAGCTTGGTCCTACCATGAAGCTGAAGAGATCGGTGGTCATGAAGATGTACAATGATCAGATTGACAACTTCTACAAATAGGTGGCCACCCGCAGTACTCTTGACCGCCCCTGCCTCTCAAATAGAGCTGCCTGGACAAATACATACTAGAACAGACACACAACTGAAAAGCACAAACTGAAAAACACAAACCAATACACATTATGCCTTTTCAGAAATAATTGTTTACATTTGTTGGTGTTGTGTGCAAAGAAATTAAGCCATTGCAAAACAATCTATGATGTTTTTCTTTTCAACTTCTGTGTTGACCAGACCACACATTTCAGTGTGGTCTTGTTTGTCACTGCTGCCCCTACAGGCTACCGGCTATCAGACAGATATGTTTCAGATGTGAAACATAATAGCGCAAACAAAAATTATAATAAACTAGAAGCAGTGCTCTTCCGAGCACAGGTCTCCACCAGGCCACACAAATCGGCCTGTTATAGCGCCACCATGAGGCTGATTTGAAAAATGTGGGGCAGAGGTTCTAGATTGGCATCCAGGGAGTGTGTGTGCTCAGTTTGGCAGCGATCGGGCCAACGGTGACTGAGATTAGCTGCTCACAAACTGCGAGGACGCACGCACGGACGGACGGACGGACGCACGGACGGACGGACGGACGGACGGACGGACGGAGGGGAAAACATACTCTCCCTCAGCCTTCGGCTGGTGGAGACAATAAATTCATAGATGTGGTTCTTGGACTTGCCAGGAAATGCATGTGCAAAAACATGGAAGTCTGACTCCACATCCTCATAGCAAGAAGGTTCTCAGAGATTAACAGTTGTATTTCTCTTGATAAGATTACCTACAGTATGTTCTGAGAAATGTGCTTGACAGCTTTTTGAGGATTTGGCAATCGTATCTAGATTACATGTGGCAGAGAGAGTCGCAACCCTAGCCTTGAAGCCTCAAAAGTCTAGTATCTCCCTCGTTCCATAAGGATATTCCTTTGGAGCGATGGTTTAGATATTGGACTTACACGTGGGAGGCCTGGGTTCGAAGCCTGGGTGGGGAGGTCTGATTCACCTCCATTACAATGGTGCTGTGACCTGGATCGGGCTTCCCTGTAGGAGGAGGTCTAAAGGGGGGTGAGTGGCGGAGAGAGTCGCAGCCCTAGCCTTGAAGCCTCAAAGGTCTATCTCCCTTGATCCATAGGGATATATCCCTTTGGACCGATGGTTAAGATATTGGATATTGGTCTGGGTTCGAAGCCCAGGTGGGGAGGTCCGATTCACCTCCGTTACACATACAGTAATCTAATCGAGTGTCATTACCTGTATGAAAGCTGTTAAAGGTCCTGTCATTGTTTGGTAATATTAAGTGTCTCAAATTTACATCCCCCCTTTTCTTTTGTTAGTGTGGTTGCCCCAAGGGCAACACACTGTAGTTCTGGGGAAACTTTATTTTCACTAGATAAACTTCTCCGCTGTCATTGGAAATTGATTGAAATTGATGGAAATCAGATGTAATTGGAAATTAAAAAAACATTTGAGGAGTGGTACTAGCTCGGGTATTGGTCAAGCTTCACATGACAGTTAACTTGCTGCAGAATATAGTCACGGCAACCTGCATCTTTCTTGTTTGTTCTTATTCTTGTTTTTGTATACTTTTGTTTTGTATAGCTTATGTCTACTCTGGATGGTCAGAAATTGAAAAAGGAAAACAATGTGAGGCAACAATTTTCTTTCATTTCATGATGTGGTGTCTTGAAATTGCTACTTTGTTTGGGTGTCTATGTAAATTATGCACCTTGACCAGAATGATTTGATTGAAAACATGTCAGTCCAAGGGCCACTATGGAACCAACTATAATACACCTGGATTTGAGCTGAGTTACTTTGAGCCACTATAAGGCTTATTATGAGCAAACAAGCCAGGAAAAAGAAACACTTTAAAACCCTAATGTAAATCTTAGTATAATAAGCTTCGGACAAGCTAATGAGAGCAATGGTAGCGGTCTATTTTTTGTTTTGTTTTTTCTTGCCTATGAAGAACAACTGGATCTCAGAAGCCATTTTTCATTTAGTTGTATTGGCAGTGGCTGGGACTAGATGATAGCCTACTGTCTTATTGCAACGAAGAAAGGGTATTTTTGAGTGGTGCTTACCGCTCCTACATCTGACTTTTTGTGTATGTATGTCCATCCGTTCGTCCCACAAAGCTGGTCATTGGCCAAGCTCCATTGTTTTTAGGGCCTTTGAGGCGTCGCAATGCCATACGTGGACTCCATAATCAGTGCAACAGTTCCCGAGTCCACAACATAGACCCCATTCCTATGAACAGTGGCGTGCTTGATGTAGGCCTACCTCCATGCTGTTTACATTTTTGACAATGAAAGTATTCAAATAATCAATAAATCAATGAAGTGGCAAGGAGACAAGATCAGTAATTACCACATTAGAAGAGAAGGCCAAAGAGGAGGTTTTTGGATGCGCTGAGAGAGGGCTTGCAGGCAGCTGGAGTGAACCGAGATAGAAACAGATAGAAACAGATGATCCTCTGTGGCAACCCCTGGAATCAGACGAATGAAGAAGATTGAAGTGACACCTAAACTTGTTAAATTAACAGGAAAAAAGATTTTCATATATTTTGTGCTCTTTGATTCCAAATCAGGTCTTCCTGTGTCCTTTATCTAAAATAAATCTTTATGTAGTTGCAGTTTCCAAGCTGCCCAGCAGTTGGAGCCAACTTTCTATTTGGACTACTGTAGTATTCCATGTATAAAGTGGGTTCTGTCAACTGGACCAAATACATTTAAACCAGTAAGACTCCCTAATCGGGAGATAAGCGACCGTTGGTCGCTTATCTCCACAAATAGGCCAAAAGTTTGTTTTACCAATTATTACACTCTATGTGAACATTTACATCAACAAATCCCAAGTACTATGCAGAACGACCCATTTCAAGTTTTTAATGTACAACAATATTTAGAAAATAGGTCTACAAGCTGACAGTCCTCGTCCCTTATATTCCCATAGGTTATATGGAGATCTCAGTGTTTGTCAGTCCTTGTTCATTTATGCCCATATATGGACATCTCTATATCTACTGTAACAGTCCTTGTCCCTTTATGCCCATATATGGAGATCTCTTAACTGTAAGTCCTTGTCCCTTTTATGCCCATATATGGATATTCCTGATGTCATCAGTATATGAACATATATGGGCTTTCTGATATGCCCATATATGGAGATCTCTTAACTGTAAGCCCTTGTCCCTTTTATGCCCATATATGGATATCCCTGATGTCATCCGTATATGCCCATATATGGGCTTTCTAATATGCCCATATATGGAGATCTCTGTATCTCCATATATGGGTATAAAAGGATACTTCAGGTCTGACATCAGGTTTGTTTATATTGGGTTGCTAGGTTTGACATCACAAACTCTATGGGCCATCTGACCTAGAAATCTATATTTGGGCATAGATGACTCATCGTGACCTCATCACACGTCGACCGCACGTGTGACGTGCGGTCGACCGCACGTGTGACCGACGGACGGCCGGTGGAGGTTTTCATACTAAACTGCGACCTTACGGTCGCAACAAACAGAGCACCACTTGGACACTGCTTATCTCCATCCTACTAACTGACAGTGGGTAGATAACCTCATTCTTCTTACACTTCTCACCCACCAGTTTGAATGTTCAGAGAGACAAGGTGACATTAACATGGCAGTACTGAAATGCAGTACTGTTGGCACCATTATGGAATCTGGAACACTGTCTCTGCTGACCAGTTTGGGGAGCAGACCGGCAAAACGATCAGGATGGATGCTCTCATGGGCATGTCACTGTTTGATGAGCTTGTGTGTGGGTAAACTGATGCCTTCCCTAAAATGCACAGAAACAGTAGAAGGGGAGTTGAAGCACTGGTGTGTCTTGGATTGAGGTGTACCCTCACCCACTGAAAGATCACCGCCCTCATCAATCCCATCATTGGATACATTTCCGTCACTCTGTTGTGAATAGTAATGTCCTTCACCCAGAGTGAGAGACTTTTGTGCGTGCCAATCAGGAGGGAAGGGACAGGAGGATGTGGTGGGTGGACTTTCTGATGCCGATTATAAGTTGGAGCATATGATGTTTAATGTTGCAAAAGATAAATACTGTAATCTTTTTGGTTTTATACGTTGTCCTCATGTTATTGTGAATACCAGTTAAAGAAACCATGAATAAAGTGAATCATGGATGTTTATCAAGCTTTTTCTATGTGTTGTTCTAGAGGTCAAATGTAACCTTTAGCTGACCTTTAACATGTGATATTGACCTGATATATTTTTTAAAGGAATGGATTCTACTTTTCTAAAAAAAAAAAAAACTAACAAATAAAAACATATAGTCTGAGCTTTATCTCACCATTTCTCAAAGAGAGATGGTCAACTATACTATATGCCAGTGTGTGGAAATACTACTCTCACTTCCTTGGCCTACTGGCAGCATGCACAAGAAATGTGGTGCTGCTTAATGCTGATATGGGGTAGAAGTTTGCAAGACTAGTTCCTAGAAAAAGACAGATGGGTGAAAACGTAATCTCCGGCCCCTGCCTTTGGCCTGGCAGAGATAATGAAAACAACGATGAACAAAATGTGTATATTTGTAATGCTTTATTGAATACAGGCCTAATGCGTCATATTTTATGACGTTTTAGGGTGAGTTCTTAGATTGATTGATTGATTGATTGATTGATTGAATACTTTATTAGACAGAAATGCAAACAGCACAGGTATAGTCATACATTTGGCCTAAAAGGATAACCATTGCGGTCCTTTGTATTCAATTCATCAACAGAATAGATCGAAGAGACTATTCAGCAGGTTCTTTTCCCTGTGAAAAGATGACAAAATACATACAATTAGACTGCCTTCAACTCAAATCTTTAGTTAAATCTCAGTTCATGATAACTAACATAATGTGCCGTCCAGTGGTGTAAAATAACTAAGTACATTTACTCAAATATTTACACGTGCAGTTTTGAAATATTTGAACTTGAGTATTTCCAATTTCCAATACTTTTACTTCTACTCCACACTACATGTTGGTACAACTAATGTTGTACTTTTACTCCACTACAATTATTTGAAAATGTTAGTTACTAGTTCTTTGTAAATATAACTTATGATATTATTATATAAAACACATAACCCACTTTAGCCCTATTTTATACCTACTGTAGGCTGTTTGAAAATAGCCGATCTACAGGCTCACAATGCGCCGTGATGCTCACAACGAGCTTGCAGATCTGCTATTTTCAAACATTTTGTACTTTTACTTTTGGAACTTGAAGTATATTTTGATACCTTTGGTACTTTTACTCAAGTAAATCTTGAATTCAGGACTTTTACATGTAACAGAGTATTTCTACATTGCAGTATTGATACTTTTACTTAATTAAAGTAAGTTCTTTTTACACCACTGGTGCCTTGTTCATATTGCATTACGCATTTACCTTGGAGTCACGACTTTTAGCTCTCATCTTGTTGACCTGGGATTCTGCGATGTCAGCGCGCTCCTCCGCCTCCTCCAGCTCATGCTGAACCTTCCTGCACTTGGTCAGGTAAGAGTTGGCTGCCTCCTCCTACAAAATCAGAGAGATGCGGTTCAAAGCCTGAACACTTGAAAAGAACATCTTGCGATAACAGTTCATACTAGAACTGCACTCGAGGTGCCAACTTGGGTCTTGTGCACAAGTATGGCCTATTGTGTGCCAGCAGAGCGCACCATGAGGTGTACTCATCACTGGCATCACTGGCCACTTGCATCACCAGGTCCCTCATTGGCTGTTAATGATGACGTTGCCAGAAATGCTGGTCCCTGATTGGGCTACAGGCTTAAACAAAGAAGGACACCAACTTATTCAAGTCAATGGAGAAAATTAATTAATCATAAGTTAATATATATTAAACTATATATGTAAGCGTATCTCTTAGCAAAATGCAAGCAGACGAGTCCCAATGAATCCAGGTGATTTGACATCTGGGCCAGGTGCGTGCCCCTAAAACTGTGGGTGGAGTAGCGAGGCAAAATAAAGTTTATCTGGAAAGATGGAAGAAAGTCAGACAAGTACTATAGTCTGGTTGCCCTGTTAGAGCAACCACACTAACAAGACAATTTCAGGAAAAGTGTGGTTGCAGCTAATGCAGGATGTGGCCCATGTTGCATGTTCATTGGTGTCTTGGGTTCAGCTCTGACTTCTTCTTTCGTCTATCATCGTCCTTGTGATTGGTTGGCGACATTTTATTTCACAAGATTTCATGTTACTTAGGGGAGGACATGGGGCTGGCTGACATCTTCTCCCCCTTGCTTATGTCGGCCTAGGCAGGGTTTGAACCACTCACCTTCCGCATGAAGGGCATATGCTTGTTGTCATCATTCAGCATGATCATCCAAGACAAAAAGAAAAGGAAGACAGACATGCCATCTCCGGTTTACTTCTAATCTCTGAGTGAAGTAGGTGGCTGCCTTTTAGGATACCGGAAGCAGTTTGGAGTCTATTATTTCCAATGTAAGAGTGAACGTGAACACGAATCCATAGCCCATAGTTTTTCATACTAAGATTTATTATCGACCTTTCTCCTTCACTACAAACATTCTTACCGCTTCCTCAGCCTGTCTCTTGTAGCCCTTGACCTTCATCTGCAGTTTGCCCACCAGATCCTGAAGCCTGGCAAGATTCTTCTTGTCCTCTTCAGTCTGAAGTGACAGTGAATTTATAACATTAGCCATATGTTCATGCAATCTAATCTATTCATTTTGCCAATGGCATGATGATCAAACGTTATGTATATATTCTTATTTGTATTGTGCCTTGCTCTTTTTGACTGTACACAACAGTACCTTTTTCTTTTCATACTTATCTCTAACTTTGTAAACCTTAAACTGCTGCAGTGCTGCCTCTGGGCGACTGAATTTCCCCCTTGGGATAATAAAGGTATCTACAGTATCTATCTATCTATCATTGAAGTGAGCATGCTATACAGTACCTGGTATGTCAGCTCCTTCACTCTCCTCTCGTATTTGCGGACACCTTTAACAGCATCCGCTCCACGTCTCTGTTCAGCTTCAACCTCTGACTCCAGTTCACGCACCTTCAGAATTGAATTATGCACTATGAAGTTAATTCCTCTTATTTCATTGTCTTATGATAATACCACCTTCAGAATTGAATGATGCACGAAGAACTTACTTCTTTTTAATTCCTTGTCTATGAGTATAACCATGCAGGCACGACGTGCACACAAAGACATCAAAGGGGGCTTGAGCCCCTGCCCTTTTATCGGTCTGTAAAAAGTGCCCTCTCCAGACCATGAATGCCGTTTTTACTCTGTGAAACATTCTCTGCACATCCCTGAGTATAAGTATAACCTGTGTTGAAGTAAACTACATCTTACCCTAGACTCCAGTTTCTGGAGCTGCTTCTTGCCTCCCTTCATGGCCAGGTTCTCAGCCTCGTCCAGACGGTGCTGCAGGTCCTTGACGGTGACCTCCAGGTTCTTCTTCATCCTCTCCAGGTGACCACTGGTGTCCTGCTCCTTCTTCAGCTCCTCGGCCATCATAGCAGCCTGGAATGACATTGTTGCATTGTAGTAATATTAATATGTATATATGTATTGTTAATGTGAAACATGAGGATAACAGATGAGAATGGGACAGGACATCCTACTGTAACTTACACCAGTGATGTCTATAAGGATATCTAATAAATTATGGTAGGACTTTCTAACTCACTTCAGTGATGGCTATAAGGATAATCTAATAGATGAAGGTTGGACAGGACGTCCTATCTTACATCAGTGATGGCCTTCTTGGCCTTCTCCTCAGCGTTCCTGGCTTCTTGAACGCTGTCATCCACTTCACCTTGGACCTGGATCAGGTCAGACTCTAGTTTCTTCTTGGTGTTCAAAAGGCTTGTATTCTTAAAAAAAAACATTCAGTTGTAAGTATGCATTACTTGTATGTTAAATATTTGATGTTGAGTTTTTTTCATTGACTTACCTGAGAGTGCAACAGTCCAGCACGTTCAGTAGCATCCACTAGTTCTTGTTCAGCAACTTTGCGTCCCCTCTCCGTCTGTTCCAGAGCCACTCTCAGCTCCTCAATCTCTGCCGCCATGAGGCCGTTCCTACGCTCCACCATAGCAGCTTGTTCTTTCAGGTCTTCCTGACTTCTGACGGCATCATCAAGGTGCAGTTGGGCATCCTAAAATAAACATTAGAAGTGGTGAAGAGAAACGTCAGAATGTGACTTTTTCAGAGCAATTTCACTGTTTGAATAGGCTATATGGACAGATGACTGCTGTCCATTATTGGAGAGAAGTTGGGTCTCTTCTCACGTCCTTCAAAGGTGTTACCAATGATACTAATGAAGGCTCTGTTCCATTTCATGTAACACATGTGGTTCTCAAACTTTTTATTTCAAGGACCCCCATAAAACTCTCAGAGTTATGGGGACCTTTTTAAGGGGTCATTTGGAACCCGCAGGGAACCATGAGGGTCCCTGTACCACACTTTCAGACCCACTGGTGTAGCAGAGTGTTTCCAGTGAGCCAACAGGCACAATATCAGCACCCTGACAGCTGACTCTTGTTTGACCAGAATGGAAAAGAGCCTTCATTAGTATTATTGGTAACACCAATGAAGGAAGTGAGAAGATACCCAACTTCTCTCCAAAATGGCTGCTGGGCATATGACCTATTATGTGTCTAACTAACAACATATGTGTTGTACCTTGAGCTGTCCCTGGAGGTTCCTCAGTTGTTTCTGGGCCTCGGCGGCCTGGCGGTTGGCGTGGCTCAGCTGAACCTCCATCTCGTTCAGGTCTCCCTCCATCTTCTTCTTGATCCTCAGGGCGTCGTTCCTGCTCCTGACCTCGGTGTCCAGCTGGCCCTGCATGGAGTCCATCACCCTCTGGCTGTTCCTCTTTATCTGTTCCATCTCCTCGTCCTTCTCTGCCAGCTTCCTGTCCACCTCGCCCTTGATCTGGTTGAGCTCCAGCTGCACACAGAGAATCTTGGACTCCTCATGCTCCAGAGTGCCCTGAAATGTTAACACGGGATCAAAAGGTAGAATGGACCTACATTATGAATGTAATTATGTATTAGTCAACTTTTTGAATCTTATTGGTACACAATCTAATATAGCGATAATTGCCTTCTTCATCTACAAGCTGAAAGTATTACCTCAGCTTCCTCCAAGGCGGTCTGGATCTCTAACTTCTCTGTCTCCACCTGTTTCTTGTTCTTCTCCAGCTCATGGATGCTCTTTCCAGTCTCACCAATCTGTTCAGTTAGGTCTGAGATCTCCTCTGCATTGATTGAAAATCATTAATGAGGAGCCTATGATCCACAATTGTTCTTGAACTCTTGTGACACCAATTGTAGTACCCAATAGTACTCAATTGACAATTGAGAGATTTTTTTAGAATCTTTACTTTATTTACATTTACTTTGAATATTAAACACACGTGAACCCAACTTTGACATAATCAGATTAGCATTTCGACCCATCAACAAACACTAGCCTTGTCTCAAAACAATGGCAAAGGTGGCAAACAGCTTTTTGTAACCCATTTTTTCACCCAGTGTCAAACTCAATTGTTTAATGTGATCCTGGGTGCTACACTCCCTCTGCCAACCTGGGGAGACAACAGACTCATGCTCATGCTTCTTTCTATGCATGAGGAGTCCAAGCCACTTCTTTTCACCCGACAGGGAGAGTTTCCCCGATTTAACGTAGCGCGTGGAAGGAACATGTTATTCCAACCGGTTCCTTTCCCCTCCATCAGGTGCCCCTGCTGGCTAGGGGGAGACAGTATAGAGACCAGGATTATTATTATATATATATTTTTTTTTACATTACCTACCCTAGGGTTCACGGGGAGAACATGCAAACTCCACACAGAAAGGCCCTTATGCCAACCTTATGGGCACTGATGACATGGACGAGAGAATACGTCCCCAACACCCACAGCGTCCACAGCGGGAATTGAACCCAGGACCTTCTAGCTGTCAGGCGACAGTGATACCGACTGTGCCACCGTGCCCTTCCAGCAAACAAGCAAACAGCTTTGATGCAAAACTGATAGAGAAAGACTCACGTTGCAGGTTCTTGTTTTCACGCTTCATGGTCTCCAGTTGGTCCAGAGACTCCTCGTAGGAATTCTTCATCTTAAACAACTCGGTGCTGAGAGAACGAGACTCTTTCTGAGCTCCCTCCAGTTCTGCCTGCGCCTCTTCGTATTTCTGCTTCCATTCTGCCAGGACCTGCAGACCATTTGTAATGACATTTCATTTAATTTGTCATTTGCCACCACTTTATGGAGGCTAAAATCATTACGTCTACTGTATGTCAAAGCACCTTATCAAAGTTCCTCTGTTTCTTGTCAAGGTTGGCAGCCAAACCATTGGCCCTCTCCACATCAATCATGAGGTCTTCCACTTCACCCTGGAGTCTCTGTTTGGTTTTCTCAAGAGAGGCGCACTTGGAATTCACAGCCTCGATATTCTCCTCAGCGTCCTGAAGACGCTGGGCGAGCTTCTTCCTGTTGGTCAATTTTGAATGGAATCACATCATTGTGGGATTATGTTTAAAGAGTGATACCTGATAGTATAAAACACTCACACTAACTTACTAATGGTACCTGCGTGTAAAAAGACCTGATGACTTACTTTGTATAACGAGTGGTACCTGACAGTGTTAAACACTGATCACTTACTTAGCTTCCTCCAGTTCCTCAGTGCGTTGGATAGCATCAGTCTCATACTTGGCCCTCCACTGAGCCACCTCACTGTTGGCCTTGGACATTCCACGCTGCAGTTCTGCCTTGGCCTCCTGTTCCTCCTCAAACTGCTCTCTCAGAAGGTCACAGTCATGGCGAGCTGACTGCACACCGTGGGCAAGGGCATTCTTTGCCTGACAAATGAAAATGTCAAAAATAATGTCAACTGAATGTAATAACACAAAAATGTAATACAAGGCCTATTTGTAAAAGAAAATGCTCCTCACCTTAACCTCCTCTTCAACATGTCTCTTCAGCTCCTCAATCTGTTGGGTGAAGGCCTGCTTGCCTCTGGTGAGCTGAGAGACGAGAGCTTCTTTCTCCTCAAGTTGACGAGCAAACTCACCTAGTTAGAAATGTAAATTGTATTATCTTTGTTGGACACAGTACATATTTGAAAACGTCTAGGGAAATTGTTAATCAAATCATCATTTCTATATGGAATTTGGTAAGGTACCATTGACAGACCATGTAAGGTAGACTTCACGATGAACATTTACCATTTTCCGTCAACAGTCTTGCTCTCTGAGCTCCAATATCATTTATCTGGCGAACATTCTCATCGCTCTTGGACTTGATTTCACTGAGTTGGTCCTCAAGGGTGCGGCACAACTTCTCAAGATTTCCCTTTTAAATAACAACAGACATTAAATGAGTGACTGTGTGGCCTACATCATGTATTAGGTCATGTTCCTTTTTAGTTTAATATAATATTCAAAAAATGTCTCTGAATTGTCAATTGAGTACTTTGTTTAGAAACGCAACGCTACAATTGGTGTCAGAAGTGGGATCAATCAATGCATTACGAGTATTTATTTTCTTCTTTTCTTTTTAGTTCATTGAACAGGTATCATCTCAAGAATCATCACATACATTCCATTCTTACCTTCGCCTTAGCAACGGCCTCCATGTTGCTGGACAAGTCGTCGATTTCCATCTTGTACTCACTCTTCTCTTTCTCCAGTTTCTGCTTGACGCGCTGGAGGTTGTCGATCTGCTCGCCCAGCTCCGCCACGCTGTCCGCCTGCTTCTTGCGGAGAGTGGAGGCGGTTGCCTCGTGCTGCAGCGTGGACTCTTCAAGGTCACGACGCAGCTTCTGGAACTCTGCCTCGCGCTTCTTATTCATCTCGATCTGAGCGGCAGTGGCTCCACCGGCCTCCTCCAGCCTCTCGCTGATCTCCTCCAGTTCCCTGGAGAGGTCGGCTCTCTGCTTCTCAACCTTGGCGCGAGCGGCACGCTCCGCCTCGATCTCCTCCTCTAGTTCTTCAATACGAGCCTTTTCAAATTAATGACATTAGAATAACAAGTGAAAATCACTTTTTACTCATAATTATTATGAAAAGATGTAACCACTTGAACCCTTGCTTCCCTATATGGGCATGTCATAATAGGCAAACATTAAAAATGTACCAAAAGTAAAAGTACAAAATAAATGTGAAAATAGCAGATCTACAAGCGATGCGACGCGTTGTGAGCTTGTAGATTGTCACTGTCAATAAGGTCGACATCTACCTTGGCATCAAAGCCAGTGTTTTAGGCGGTTCAACTTCATATTTGAAAGAAATGTTAAATACCTGGAGTTCTTTGATCTTCTTCTGCAGCTGAGTCCCCAACAATTGTTCATCCTCAATCTTACTCTGAAGCTGGCTGACTTCAAACTCCTTGCTGTGGAACAGTGTGGACAGTACATCATATTTTAACCAAGCCCCCAGAACCACCGTAGAACGTACAGAACGTAACAGATTTACAAACTAGGAGCTTGTAAATCTGCTATTTTAGAAAAGTCGTGAAAATGTGTGCAAATCTTTCAACCCTAACCCTAACCCTATTTTTAAAGCGAGCATTTGTACAGTAACTCAAATTTTGCTTCTGGGGGTCCCTGGAACAAAATATTGTGAGATGAGGTTTGTGGCCAAATACATATCATTTTGGGAGGTCCGTGACATGAAAAGGTTTGAGCACCACTGACATAGAAACATAGGTTTTTCAGAAACCTAGCTATGTCTATCAAGTATTTAGGAGACATTTATAGAATCGGGTCAATATATTCAAAGACTTGCTCAAATTGTCATGATTTTTTTTAAATAGCAAATCTACAAGCTCGTAGCACGGCACGCTGTGAGCTTGCATATCTGCAATTTTTTATGAATAGTTAAAGCATTACTTCTTTATCTTCTCGTCAGACTGCTGTTTGTCATTCTCCAGGTCCATGATGGATTCCTGGGCCAGTTTCAGATCACCCTCCAGCTTCCTCTTGGCTCTCTCCAGGTCCATGCGGAGCTTCTTCTCTTGCTCCAGAGAACCCTCCAGCTGCACAACAATGATAAAATACAACAATGAATATATTCAATACAACAGTAAACACAATGTGTTCAAAACAACCAGTTCACAAATCAAGAACATTCGTGCAAGTCTTTGAATATTTTTGACCTGATTCTATAAATGTCTTCTAAATCCTTCTTCTAAATCAGTGGTTCTCAAACCTTTTCATGTCAAGGACCCCAAAAATTATGTGTATTTGGCCACAGACTGCTATCTCAAAATATGTTGTTCCAGGGACCCCCCAGAAGCAAATATTTGCGTTACAAATGTTCACTTTTAAAAGAATATATTCAAAGATTTGCTAAAAAAAAGAAAAAAAAGAAGCTCACAGTGCAGCACTCGGTGCCGTGTTGTGAGCATGTATATCTGCTATTTATTGATAGTTAAAGCATAAAATAATGGGTAAACACAATGTGTCCAAAACACCCAGTTGACTTGATGAACCCACGTCGTCAACTTGCTGCTCCAGCTTGGTCTTGGCCTTGGTCAGAGTGTTGACTTTGTCTTCCTCTGCCTGCAGGTCATCCAGGGTCTGCTGATGGGCCTCTTGGAGGGCCTTCTTCTCCTTGGTCAGCTTAGCAAGACCTTCATCCTGAGAGGCCATCTCCTCCGTCAGGTTCTTCACCTGATATAAGCACAACAGAATGTCGCGGAATAGATCATTATTGTTCTATAACTTGATAAGACTGCTAGAGTGAATTTATCTTGGATTGGATGGATCGTTATATGTATTATAAATTGATAAGACAACTAATAGAGTGTCATAATCATGGACCTTGTTAGAGCATTACATGTATAATCATAGTGTATGATCATAGAGTGTATGACATAGATAGGCCCTATTTTGATTGTCTTATGACTTAACAAACAGCATTTGCCACGCCTCCAGGTCTTCAGTTAAGTCAGAAGACCTGGTACTTATAAGACAATCAAAATAGGGCCCAGAGTATGATCATAGAGTGTGTGATCATTAGAGTGGATGATGGATGGATGAGTGGATGAGTGGATGAAAATTAACCTTGTTTTCAGTGGCATGTTTCTCCTTCTCCACTTTGGCCAAGGTGAGCTCCAGGTCATCGATGTCCTTCTTGAGCTCAGAGCATTCGTCTTCCAGTTTCCTCTTCTTGGCGGTCAGCTCAGAGTTGATCTCCTCCTCGTCCTCCAGCCTCTCCGTTGTCTCTTTGAGCTTGGCCTCCAACTGGATCTTACTTTTAATAAGACCCTCGCATCGCTCCTCAGCGTCAGCCAGACTATCTTCTCCCTTGTGGTCAAAAACAAATAAAATAAGGAAACATGGTGTGGTGACCCATGGAACAAGACCCGGCAACAGCAGCTCTGCCAATCGAGCTTAGCTTCATTGATATGATACAGGTTGTGCCTTGGGTTGCAGAGGTCTGGGAGCGCGGTTCGATCTCGGTGCACAAACTCGCTACATCTGCATTTTGTTCAGGATGAATATATAGTATGAAATAAGATCAGTGGTGGAAAAAGAACTCACATTTTTTACTTGAGTAAAAATATCAATTCTGCAATGTAGAAGTACTCTTTTACAAGTAAAAGAATGAAAGTATTGGCATTAAAATGTACTTAAAGTACCAAAAGTAAAAGTACAAAATGTTTGAAAATTGCCGATCTACAACTTATTTTTAAAATAAAAGTAGTGGAGTAAAAGTAGAATATTTGGATCCGAGATGTAGTGGAGTAGGGGTAAAAGTATTGGAAATTGGAAATACTCAAGTAGTACAAATACCTCAAAATTGTACAGTACTTAAGTAAATGTACTTAGTTACACCACTGGATAAGATAAGATTCAAGCTAAGATTATAATACAATTTGAGCTACACAACTTCCTGGCAGAAATGTACTCACTGATTGTGCTGCCAGTGCCAGGTTATTCTTCTCCTGGATCAGAGACACCATCTTCTCCTCCAATTCCTTCTTCTTGGCCGAGACAGCAGCAAAGTCAACCTTCATCTTCTCATAGTTCTCCTTCATGTTGGCCAGCTCCTTCTCCGTCTCAGCGCTCTGCAGGAGAGGCTTGATCTTGTAGTAGAGCTTCATCCATGGCCAGTGTTTCACATTGCAGAATGCGCGCACATTGAACTGGATGGTGAAAATGGCTTCTCTGTTGGGAAAACAGTTACGGTAATTTAGAAAGTGTACCTTTAGAAATTGTTACTAAACTAGATTTTCAGGTGGCTATATGCGGCATTCAAACCTAGTCCTGTGTTGACCTGAAAGGAGAAATGGCTACGAAGTATAGCCATTTGAAGTGTTAAACACTTCTATAACACTGCTGCCAAGCATTGATGGACTTGCAGCATCCAGGTCCACTGTCATACGGTTACTGCATCATCTACAGTATTTCTCACTTAAAATGTTTTCAAAATATTCTTGAGACTGAGAGCAATGTTTAGTTGTAAACATACATGTACATTGTGTTTGTCTACAATTGCTGTAATGTTGGATACAGCATAACATTCAAGCAGAGCAGTTATAGAGCTGTGGTCTGTTATACATATATACAGTGTGTGTGTGTGTGTGTGTGTGTGTGTGTGTATATATATATATATATATATATATATATATATATATATATATATATATATATGAAAATAATATGGGATATTACATAAAATGATGTTGTCAAAGTATACCTCCTTTTCATCATCTCGACAAACTCCTTCCTCATGACGAAACCTCTGCCCAGAGCCTGAATCATGGTGATCAGAATAGCGAGCTTTTCGTCTCGCATCTCCTCCAGCGTACCCAGCAGACCAGCTTTGAAAAACACCTGCATAGGATATCATATTACAAACTATATCATGTAAATAATCCACTGCGAAACCAACTTTTGGTCCTCTCTCAATAACGTTAAACAAGGTTCGCATTGTGTTTACCTTGGTGTGTCCAAACTTGTACTCATCGTGAGGTACATCTATGGACGCAAGCAGCTTCTCAGAGGCTTTCTTATTGTCCATGAAATGACCCTCGGGTACCGCGCTGGCATTCAGCACTTTGTACCTGTTTTGCAAAAGTTTATGGTCAATTTGTACGCCTCCTGTTAATAGTTAGGGAACTAGAACCTGGGGGAAAAAAGCAATTAATACCTCTGCTTGAAATCAGCGTATGGGATTCTGCTGGGGAAGCCCTTCCTACAAATTCTGATGCCCTCCAGCACACCGTTACACCTCAGCTGATGGATGACCAGGAAGTTCTCCATCAGGCCTGTAAAGATATTGCTTCATTAATATTATTATTACATTATTATTCTCACGGCTAATAACTATATGTGTGTATACTGTATGTGTATAGGCCTATAATGTGTGTGTGTGTGTGTGTGTGTGTGTGTGTGTGTGTGTGTGTGTGTGTGTGTGTGTGTGTGTGTGTGTGTGTGTGTGTGTGTGTGTGTGTGTGTGTGTGTGTGTGTGTGTACCTGGAGTCTTGGACTCGTTTGGAATCAGGCAACGCACAAAGTGAGGATGAGTGCTCCTCAAGTTGGTCATCAGCTTCTGCAGGTTCTCCTATTGAGACATAATATAGGTCCATTATCAGTTAAACGTTATATAGCATTCTACTTTTTCCTTCACTACACATTATTTGAAAACTTTAGTTACTATAGTTTCTTTGCAGATGCAGATTATTTAAATCGTTTAGACAAAACATATCAAGTCCTATTTTATTCTAAAGCTATTCAAGAATAGCTGATCTATAGGCTCACATCATTGTTTATTTACAGCATGAAAATATATTGTGCCTATTTCTTACATGACTATAATGTTGAATAGATATTCTTACCCTGAAAGCAGCAGACACAGTCATCATGGACCCACCCTTCTTCTTGGCTCCTTTGGCTCCTGCGACTTTTGGTCAGATAGATAGATATTTGTTAGAATCATGAGTGGACAGTTTTCTTTTTTTTAATGTTCATATTTGTACGTTTTTTTTCGTAAAGTAAATCCCTGCTTTATCATGTCGCACAAAACTGGAGAAAATAGCAGATCTACAAGCACACAACGCCTGGCGATGCGAGGTGTTGTGTGCTTGTACAGTAGATCAGCTAAAATGATAAATACAAAACGGTTAAATACCAAACGGTTTTGGACATACAAGGTTTCCACCTGACAACAACAATATAAATATTAATAAACATACTGTACCTTCAGGCTCAGGAGGGCACAACACATTATATTATATTATTATATAAATATTATTAATCATACCTTCCGGCTCAGGAGGAGGGTAGAACACAACACATTATATTATAATATTATTATATTATATTATATTATATTATATTACCGGTATATTATATTATATTATATTATATTATATTATATTATATTATATTATATTATATTATATTATATTATAAATATTATTAATCATACCTTCAGGCTCAGGAGGAGGGTAGAACACAACACATTATATTATATTATATTATATTATATTATATTATATTATATTATATTATATTATATTATATTATATTATAAATATTATTAATCATACCTTCCGGCTCAGGAGGAGGGTAGAACACAGACAGCAGTTTAACTGAAGACTTCTGGTACAGCTGCACCACAGAGTCGTTGAGCGGGTCTTTATTCTTCTCCAGCCAGCCTGTGATGCTGTAGTCCACGGTCCCGGCGTAGTGGAGCAGGGAGAAGTGGGCCTCCGCCTTGCCTTTGGCTGGCTTGGGCTTCTCAAAGGCTTTGCACTTTCCAAGATGCTGATCGTAGAGCTTGTTCTTGAAGGTGGTGTCCGAGGCCTTTGGGAACATGCACTCCTCTTCAAGGATGGAGAAGATGCCCATGGGCTTTGCGAAGGAGACCAAAGACAAAGTCACACGAAGCAAAAACGTAATGCAATGACAACAAAAATATTGAAGACCAAATTTTAATTACTTCCTGAAAACACAAACGTACTACGGGATGACACAGATAGGCCCATGAATATATAATAATCTTCACGTTCCTCCATTCATGAGACCGGGAGCTAGCCTGGCAAGCCAGCCCTGATACTGCGCTCACTCATTCCTTCCCCATTGTGGGAAGGAACGAGTGAGTGAATGCACAGTATGAGGCTGGCTTGCCAGGCTAACCGGGAGCAGGTTGGAGTCTATTATTTCCAATGGAAGAGTGAGCGTGAACACAGCTTTTGAACGATTCTTTGGCCCCATGGTCACAGAACTAAATATTTGACCCGATCGTCACAAGCCACACGATATTCCCACGATTTTTTTCAGGGAGACAAATCAGGAGTAAATATTATCAACCTTTCTCTATCCCAGCAACGAACTCTTGTGGGATTTAGCACCAGTAAACATTGGACCTTAGTTAGGAGACGCTTTGTGCAGATACTTATACTTATAGACTTAGTCTGCACCGTTTGTAGGATTTGTGTTCCATTGCCTCTTGTGGCTCCAATTTGAATGGTTTATCTTTATAAATTTAAAGAGGTGGTGCCATAGTTTTGTACATGTACCTACAGTACCTTCTCAATGAGCTCAATGCAGACAGCCAAGTCCATGCCGAAGTCAATGGTATCCCAGGGAATGCCCTCTTTTTTATATTCCTCTTGCTCCAGAACAAACATGGTGTGGTTGAAAAACTGTTGCAGTTTCTCATTGGTGAAGTTGATGCACAGCTGCTCCAGGGTGTTGAACTGTAGGTGGAAATAAAGTAATAATATTACTTTAAAGATGGGCTACCAACCATAGTTTTGTACTTTTTCTTGTTTTGTATGTGTCTGTGGAGTTAACATTTCTCTAATAGACCCCTGAGTGTGGTTAATGCAAATATGTCTTCCCTGTGTATTTTTCATTTCTTCCTGAAAGCTGAAAGCCTTTGAGTCAATCGAAATACGGCGCTTTAGTGGCGCACTAAAATCAACCCCTCCCTTTATTATCATACAACAACAGCTGTGGGCGTGACTAACTCAAGGTGGGTGGTGCTAAGGTGAAAACCAGGAATACTTAATTAACTGGTGGGTGTGGCCACATAAAAACATAATTTTAACACTTTCTGTACACTTTTTTGAAAATAAAAATAAATAAAAGATCAGTATAATGGGGGGGGGGGGGGGGGGGGTCATGGCACCCCATCTTTAAAAAAGGGGGGGAAGCAATTTGTCTACAACTTAAAAGTCCATACTTACATCAAAGATTTCAAAACCAGCAATGTCCAGCACACCAATGTAGTAGTTTCTCTGCTGCCTAGTGTCCAGCATCTCGTTAATCCTGATGACCATCCACAAGAACATTTTCTCATAGATGGACTTAGCCAAGGCACCCACGGAGTTCATCACCTATAAGGAAACATGAAAATTATTAGTAGGGGTGAGAATTATTACTGTACATTTCTTCCAAAGAAGTATAGATTCATGCATTTTCCGCTCCCATGTAGTGTGGCCATATAGCACTGCGGTATAGCACAGACTGACACGCACGCACACACACAATCACACACACAGTTTAACATAATATAATATATGGCTACACAATGTATAGTTTATATGGGTAACACTACCGTCAAAACATGTCAGACTATACAATTAAGTCTGGACACAACTCAAAAAGATATTGGAGTTCTAATGGTATGTTGTGTAAAGAATGTGTATGAATTCAGAACAATAAAATATATTACAGTTCTAATTGTAAGTCATATTGTAGAAAATATAAAGTATGTATGAATTCAGAACAATACAATGAAGTAACTTTCTCACCTGTGGCACAGTTTGTCCCTTAGTGACATACTCGTTTCCGACCTTCACTCTGGGGTAGCAGTAAGCCTTCAGCATCTCTCCTGAGTTCAGACCCATCAGGTAGGCAATCTTGTCAGCCTCTAAAATAAGTCATAAAAATGTAGTACTTACTTAAAATACAATACTTATGATAAACTATTGATTGTTCATTCCTTGGCTGAAGATAACACTCACCAGGGGCGTCACAAGGGGGGGGGGGGGAGTGGGACTGAGTTACTAGGGCCCAAGGTGGAGGGGCCTTTATTATTTTCTACTTTAGGGTTAGGGTTAAAGTCGTGAAAAAGTGTGCAAATCTTTGAATTTTGCTTCTGGGGGGTCCCTGGAACTAAATATTTTGAGATGGGAAACAGAAATATTCAAAGACACGATTTTTCAAAAATAGCAGATCTACGAGCTCGCAGCTCGGTGCCGTGCTGTGAGCTTGTATATCTGCTATTTTTCAATAGTTAAAGCACAAAATAATGCTTAATAATGCGTTCCCAGTCTAAATGGGTTAAACCCCTCCCACTATGAAGAACATTAATGGGGGGCCCGCAGTGAATTCTTGTACCCCCGGGGCCCAGATTTTGGTGGGACAACCCTGACACTCACCCTCTGTGCTGTCTGGTTCAGCCTGTTCCTCGCGCTGCTTCTGCTTGAACTTCACAACCCCATGATGCATCACTGCACCTGTGAACTTGTAGATGGACTGCTTCTCATCGTTAGTGAAGCCCAGGATGTCAATAGCATCCTGTCAATCAAAAGACTGGGATCAAATCACTACACTAACAAACATCACTTTAGGTTTAGAAAAGTGGTTCTCAACCACTGGTTCGAGGACCAACAGTGGTCCTTGAGGGGGGTTCACTTCCAGGTGGTCCCCAGCTAAATGATGGAGAGTTGGTAACCAAATGGACCCTTATAGATCTTTAACTATTTGACGCTCTCAATTGTTACATTACTGTTAAAAATCTGCAGTACGGGGGCACGGTGGTGCAGTGGTTAGCACTTCGCCTCACAGCTCGAAGGTCCTGGGTTCGATTCCCGCCGGGGGAAGCTGTGGGCGCTGGGGGCGTGTTCCTCCACCCGCGTCATCAGCACCCACACCCTAGGTGGGGTTGGCGATAGGGCCTTTCTGTGGTGGGTTTGCATGTTCTCCCCGTGTCTCCTTGGGCATAGGCCCTCACACAAAAACATGCAGTAGTCCTGGTTTCTATACTACCTCCCCCTAGCCAGCCGGGTGCTCCCCAATGTCCCCTGGCACAGCAGGGGGAGAGCAGAAACCAGGACTACAGGTTAGGTAGTCACCGGGTGAGAAAAATGGGTTGCAAAACTGTGGGATAAAAATCGGAGAAAACTCATTTCGGCCGCTTGAACCCGCAGCAATCCTATTTTTCGGCACAAATGACATGCCCAATTCATGCCCATGACAAACATCACTTTAGAACATACATGCATTGCACTTGCAGAGCAACTGACTGCACACTGAACTTTAGAAACCTTTTGTAAAAAATGTGTTTACTGACATCAGTGGCCTCCAGCTCAAGCTTGTCGTCAATGCTGGCCACAGCGATCTGCCCCATGCTGCACAATGGGAAGTCATAGGGGTTGGTGGTGATCAGACACATCTCTGAAAAGGGATTAAAAAAGAAAAAGGGTGAAAATTTGTTTTAATTAACTAATTGATGTAATCACGGCATCATTAGTCCATTTTCAACTTACCAATAAGGTAAGGTTTGTGACCGGTCATCATCTGATAGAAGATATGATATCCTCTCTCAGCAGGGAGCTGGAAGGTCACTCTGGACTTCTCAAGCAGATCTATAAGGATTGTATTGTATTTGTATTAATAATATTAGTATTGTTATTATTATTAGTAGTAGTAGTAGTACATAAGTCAAAATCAATTCCTCTAAGGCACATACCGATATTTAAAATATCATAAGGGAATTTCATACTTACATGTCTCAATGTCAGCACTGGACAGTTTACCGCTATTGTTGAAATGGATTCGGATGAATTTACCCTGTGTCATAAAGCACCATTTGTAAAAAAAAAAATCCCTCTACATTATGATGAAATGATTACAGCAGATTTCTCATTACATTACTATTTTAAACTTACAAAACGGGAGGAGTTGTCATTCCTCACAGTCTTCGCATTACCATAGGCCTCCAGCAAGGGATTGGCTGCAATAATTTGATCTTCCAGTGACCCCTAGCATGTTTTAGACATCACCAAATGTAGAACTTAGTCAGCTTTCTTTTAAATTGAATTGCTATGGTGCATATACAATCTTTATGTTCAAAATGTGTAATTTGTTCAAGTTTAAAACCTGTACATATACCTTGATTTTGCCGGCACCGACTGGTGCATCCGTCTTTCCTACACCAGAACCTGCTGCTGTTGCAAAATACTGGATGACACGCTTGGTGTTCACAGTCTTCCCAGCACCGGATTCTCCACTGGTTATAAATGCATATGAGAAATGCACTTAGTGCAGTGGTGTAAAGTAACTAAGTATATTTACTTAGGTAATGTACTTAAGTACAGTTTTGAGGTATTTGTACTTGAGTATTTCCAATTTCCAATACTTTTACTTCTACTCCACTACATCTCGGATCCAAATATTGTACTTTTGCTCCACTACATTTATTTTAGATTTATTTTAAGTACATTTTGATGCCAACACTTTCATACTTTTACCCAATTACATTTCGAATACCGGCCTTTTACTTGTAACGGAGTATTTCTATATTGCAGTATTGATGCTTTTACTTAGGTAAAAAATCTGAGTACTTTTTCCACCACTGCTCCACTGGTTATAAATGCATACATTCAGAGGAATGCAGTTAGTGCATTTGATAACGATGCTTTTGTTATGCTTGCCTAGTAGATGAGAAACTTACGTGATTAAGACAGACTGGTTCTCTTTATCTGCAAAAGATAAAGCAAATATACTTTTAGTCATGTATACAGCTCAAGACCATTAGTTATATAATGTACAGTATGTGTTTCCATTGTCCAGAGCAGTAAGTACCCATCAGCATGAATTGATAGTTACGGTATATACTGTATTGTTTCTATTGTTCTTAGCAGTACGTACCCATCAGCATGAACTGATAGGCATTGTCAGAGACAGAGAAGATGTGGGGTGGGGCCTCCACGCGCTTCTTGCCTCTGTAGGCATTCACAACATGCTGGTCGTACACTGGGAGCCACTTGTAGGGGTTCACAGTCGCACAGAACAAACCAGAGTAGGTCTGAAGGGGAGAAGAGAGGGAACATTATAACAACATACAACATAGCAGTGAGCACAATGGTGGAATGTAACTACAGTAAATACGTGTACTCAAGTACTGTATACAGTAAGTGCATTTTTGAGGTATTTCTTTTACTTTACTAGAGTATTTCCAATTTTCAGTACTTTTACTTCCGCTTCACTACATTGCAGAGGCACGCTACAATTATTTGAAAACTTTTAGTTACTAGTTACTTTGTACATTTTGATTAATATCACAAAACATTCATTCATCACTTCAGCCTTATTTAAACTTTGTTCATTTTAAAATAGCTGATCTACAAGCTATACAAGCTTGTAGATTTACTATTTTCAAAAGATTTGTACACATTTGAAAACCTTAAGTATGTTTTGAAGCCAGTACTTTTGTACTTTCACTCAAGTACCTTTACTTGGAACAGATTATTTCTTTCATTCATTAAATGTTTTGTTTTTCTTCATGATGTTACTATTCTGTATACTTTTTTTCTATTTTCTTTGCTATTGACAGCTCAGAGCAGATTGCTATACTGTTCTCAGTCGACTAGGCAGGTATAAGATCTTACATAGATCATCCACGCTGCATAACGCTCTTTGAGGTTATACAGGACAGTGGCTTCAGTGAGGTGGGTCATCATGGCCATGTCCTCAATTTTGTCATACTTGGGAGGGTTCATGGGGGTCACATCGCTCTCTTTTGCAGTTACTTCCTAGACAAAAAAACAAGAAATCACACAACTTCAGAATGTACTGTGATTATGTACTGTTACTGTGTATGTACTATGATTACAGTTGTACTGTGCTCTATATTGATTTTAGATACAGCTCGCCCTACGTACCACCCCGGTGTCACACACTTCCACGGTGACTTTGCCACCGTCCTTCTTCAGAATTTTACACCTGAGATACATCTCCTTGGCGTCGGCCACATACGCTGCTGTTTTGGCGTCAAAGGGCGCAGCCTGAGCCTCGATCCTCTCCCTCTCTGACTTACGGAGGTACGGGGCGGCCTTGCCATATTGCTCCATCTCTGCGTCCGTACTCATGGTGGCGGCTTTCTGGAGTGTGGACAGAAATTAAGATGGAGTTGACACCTTTTGCTGAGCTGAGAATTGTAAAACTAGTCGTGTAGGTTAGTTTAATAGAAAAAAAGGCTGAACACTCACTTTTCCCCTCTATGCAGTAACAGATGGAACCTGTGCAATCTCTAAATGTGTGGGGGAGGGGGATTTTGAAGGAGAAGAAGTTGTATTTGTCAGTACATAAAGTGCAATTCTGTGCAATCCACAACGTAGGCCTACTGTGCTACAACAAGTACAATGACAATAGTAATAGTAAACTAAGATAAGATAAGAATGAAAAACATTTTTTAATAATAAAATGAAATAGAAAGCCCACTGCTATGCCCTATAGCACAAGAAGGGCAGGGGGATACAAGTAAAACATGTATAAATGAGCAATGAAGCACAACGCATATAAATGTAGGCTGTACGTAGCTTTAGAAAATGTGTGTAGTGTAGGCCTATTTGGGAGACACTAAAGCAGCAATAATAACTTAATAACTAGTTATTTATACTTGCTGGTAGTCACAACAGAAGTCACATACCTTTTATCTATACAACTTTTTTTTAACTATTAATTTAACTATAACTAACATTGATGTTAACATTCAACAGTACAATATATGTACATTGTGCACTGTTGATTTGACCATACTTTATCAGAAGACTGCAGTTTCTGGGTTAAATGCTTTACACCACTTGGTAAGAGAAAAATCACACCCGTGTGAAGTGGAGCTGTGTGTGTGTGTGTGTGTGTGTGTGTGTGTGTGTGTGTGTGTGTGTGTGTGTGTGTGTGTGTGTGTGTGTGTGTGTGTGTGTGTGTGTGTGTGTGTGTAGATCATGTGTACCGATCTTTGTGACATTTTAAGAAAATATGTAGGAAAAGGAGCAAAAAGTGTGTTTTGGAGAAGATTCAAGATGGCGGAAAATCTATCCTGGCGCAAATGGGCGTGGCCTATATGGGGAGATGCGTCTTGACCCAAGGAATCCAGGGAAAAAATAATTTTAATTTTCCGACGGTTCCACGGTTCAAGAGTTACGGGGCAAAACGTAAAGTGGGCCGTTATAGCGCCACCATGAGGCCGAGTGATGTAATTATTTTTCGATTCATTCTTAAAATCATTATGAATCTCCTCTCCGAGGTTTGAAACTGTAGCTCCTATGGTTTACGAGAGAAAAATACTTGAAAGTGATTTCTTGCATTGTCCCATTATAAGTCAATGGGGACAATTAAGCGTCGTTTTTTGCCGATTACGTCGGCATGGTAAGGCGGATCGGAACGAAAGGTAATAGAACACCATTCCCGGCCGAGCCGCACATTTTGATGTATATATTGCGCGAGTGGCGTAAATGGTGCGGCACTAGTTACGCGCCGAAGTCAGGCTACATACAGACACACAGACAGACACACACACAGACCCACACAGCCACGTATAGGGAGCCTGTGTTTCACACAGCTCCAAAAAAAGGCTCAATATCTCAATAGATCCACATCTGAGTTTTGATCCAATTTAAACTTTGTTTTTTTACAACAAGGGTTCATATTTTATATTGTAATAACAGCAAAGAAAAGGTGAGAGTTAAAATGCTTTCATTTACTTCGTTCTATCATTTTAGCACGTTTAGCGATTTTGATTTCAGTGGTTGGGGGCATTTGATAAATATGTATTTTTAGACACAATAAGCCAGCGATTTCTTTATTACTTATTTGTTACAATAACACTATAGCCTCCATAAGTCACATCTGACCATGAAAGATTGTGGTGCATCTTGGGAATGGGCTTATTGTGTCTAAAAATACATATTTGGCCACCTGTGTTCGTATGTCCCAAGCCACTGAAATCAAAATCATCAAAATCTCTAAAACGATAGAAAGGAGAAAATGAAAACATTTTAACACTCATCCTTTATTTTCTCAATTACAATCTAAAATATGAACCCAACTAAGTTGACCTTTAACATAATGACATAACACAATTTACTTTTGTCTCTTTTTTCTTTTTCTATTCTAATGCCACAATGTGAATTAGGGTTAGATTGTTTGTCAAAGACAACTGAACAAATTATCAGGCAGTTAACATCTTACGTTTATTTCACTCTAAATGACAAGTCTCACTCACCTCCGAAATGAAACTCTGAAATGCTCCTGCAATCAAACCATCTCAAACCGGCCTCATTTATATTGAGGGTTTATTGCTTGCTACGCAGGAACTATAAGGAGGGACATGCCTTTAAAAGGATTTTATTCAGTATGATGACATGCATTTTCTGTTCATGATTTTATTAGTCATAAACATCTAAATCCTATTAATATACCATGATATCAAAGTGGGTAACTTTATACCTTCAACCTTGTCCACCAGAGTTGGTACCACTTGTAAGACATTGATGACCTTGATACCAGTTGCTTGAAATAAAAATAATCAAGGTTTGGCAGGGTGCTGGGTTTCTTCATTGGGCGTAGAATTAAATGTTCAATGTGATCTTAGTATTCAGAGTATGTTTGATGACTCTAAAGCAAAGAAGCGGAGCGGAGGAACAAGCGGGGGCGGGGTGTTAATTGGGCACCAAGGGCACGGGATGGCGATTGCCACCCCTCGCACCCGCTTTCAACCTCACAATCAGTTCATTTCCTTCTTTGAGTCAGTTCAGCAATGGTTTTGTTCAAGATTGTAACTGCTTTATAAGATTCTTTGTTTGTTTTAGCTGTTTTTAATTATTTTTGTATGAATGACTCTACCTAGGCTACATTGAAAATGAGGGCCTACCCCTCAACTGTAGCCTACTCCCGAGTTTATATAAAGGTTGATGATGATGATGGTGATGATGAACCTCAAATTCAGTTCTTCTACAGTATGTATGTATATTTGCTCGTCTTCTGAAAGTCTTTTGCAGATTGGAATTCATCTCAAGCCACTATACATCTACACATCTGACACATGATACATGATGAACACATGTACATTCATTAATCACTTTCAATCTGCTGTCAATAACCCAATATTGAAATGTTACTTGAGTAACAGTACAAAGCCGGTATTGGCAATTTCGCATTTATAATACCAAATGGAAAAGTACCTACCTTATTATACAGCATGTCCCATTTTGCATTTGTCAACATTGTTCAAAAATAGTGGACTATAAGCTCTCAAGATCTTTGCACCACAATGCATTGTGAGGTTGTAGATCAGCTATTTTCAAAAAGCAGAAGAATAAAATCCTCCCTTATTTGGTGGGAGAGGGTCTCTCTTCTTTTTGTGATCACTTGGTGAGGGCCAAGGAAAGGGTATTTCTGTCATAGGGAGGGTCATGACTTTCAGCAACCCTTCAATTTAAATAACAAACCATCCCCTACTGTATACATCACCAGTATACTGTACCTGTGTTTCATACACATGTAGTGTACAGTATGTGCCCTCTTGACAGACAGTATGGATATGTCAATGAGCTGATCCTCTTCTGTAGTAAGCTTAAAGTGATAGTTCACCTATTTTTGACATAAAGCTGTGTGAAATACTTGCCATTAAAACAGTGGTTAAAAATGTATTAATTGATTACCAGAGTCCCGTGGTCAGAGTTCTGGTCAGTTTCTAATGAATATTAAGTAGTTCCAATGGGGTGGGGGCCATTTGTCGTGGCCCAATCATTGAAAATAGATTAATCCACAAAACTAGCGTAATTTGTATTGTTGGCCTATTTCTACCATATAGAGCGAGGTTTCGTTCTGATCAGCTGCCTGCAAAGCACCTTGTTTTGGGGAAATACGTTGCAGCGGCGTAGTGATACTGGACACAAAAAATAGTACCATGTGACAGAGGGGTCAAAGTTGAACGAAAGTTGGTCTATTTGGTAGAAATAGGTCAACAATACAAATGAAGCTAGTTTTGTGGATTCATCTATTTTTAATGATTGGGCCATGAGCCCCAGCCAAATCACCGGAACTACTTTATATTCATCTAAAACTGACCAGAACTATGACCACGGGACTCTGGTAATGGATTAATACATTTGTAACCACTATTTTAATGGCAAGTATTTCACACAGCTTCATGTAAAAAATAGGTGAACTATCACTTTAAGCTTGAAATATTGGGGAATTAAAGCACAAGCCACCTCAAATGACCACTGCTCTTTTTGCCTCAAAACAGACTGATACCTCCTCCTATCATTTTTGAACAACCAGGCAGTAGAGAGGGTGACCTCAAATTGGTAAATTCAGCTGATGCTGAAGAAGGAGCAGCCAAGGGTTTCATTATTTAAAGTGTGGTCAAACGGGCACATCTCCCTTTGATGACCCAGATATATACCTGACCTTCATCAGACCAGTCCTGGAATAAAGCTTCACCTATTTGGGCCGGCCGCCCAATAAAACACTTGATCCCCGATCTACAAAGTCATCAGAGAAGGTGCAGCCAAATCATTGGGATAGCAGCAGATTCCTTCCCTACTCCGGAGGCAAGGAGAAAGGAGGCCAGGAAAAAAGCAGGTGTGTCTCCTGACCCCTCCTCTGGAATCTGGATGCCTTTTGTGTTTAGACAGTGACTGCTCAGCTATATAACTTCAAACAAAAACTACCGAAGTGGAAAAGGCAGCACTCCAAGATAAAGAATGCAAGACTCGCTCAGATACACATTTTATTGGGAACACTTACGTGTTTTGGCCTTTCGGAGAGAGGAGGCCACACAGACAGAATTCAATGAACTACTGAGAGAATCAGTAATCAGTAGCTGTCTCGGAATCTCATTGCTACATTGTTGGGTGAACATGGCCACACATCACGTGACGTTGATCCCCTTCCCTATTCACTCATACTAGGACGTGATGTATGTGTAGGCGGAAGAGTTCCGACGAGGAAAAGCAATGACAAGCTTGAGTAAAACACTTCTTTACTGAAAACTATGGACTGACACATTCCTTATAGATATTCCTAATGGATAGATTACACTTGGACCAAGACAGTAAGCACCTGATATTTTGCATTTGTACATGTTTGGAGCAGTAATGAGCAGCAGAACTCTATCCTCTACGAGCGTTATCATTTATGGCTAGTTTAACATAACTTCACCCAACATGTGCAATTGTGACTTTCTCAATAATGTCACAAGGAGGAAGAGGCTAGCGCCTAGCGTTCACAATTATTGTTTCTTTTCAACATGGTGAAGTGTCCCTGTACATGTTCATACTACATGAACTACTACTTTCAAAAAAGTACTTGGAAAGTACTGGGTGACACGCTGCTGTAGTAGTTATGTGTGAAGAGGGATGTGTTTTAATGTGTACCTTGATCTCCTGTAGCCTCCTGTGAACCAGAGCCTTGGTCTGTGAGACTGTCTGACACCATGTTCACCTCCTTTCTCCTCCTGCATCTCCTCACTGACTCCTCCATCCTACTGAACCCTCTTTGAGAAATGACACAAACATAACCTCAAGTTAATCAGTAAAAGTACTAATCAGTTCAGGCTTGGCCCCTAATAATAATAATGAATAATGATAATAAATATAATAATAATAACTGCTGGTGTAACGGTCTGGTCACTACGTAGCCTGACAGCGTGTCCCGATCCCAGGCCGGCAGGCAGGCAGGCAGACAGACACACAAAAGATCTCCATACATGGGCATACTGTAGAAGGTACACACAGACTTTCAGGAACTTTTAAGTTGACAGTGATGACTCAACCTGCATGAGATAGAGGTGTTAACCACCATGACCTAAAAACGCACTTGTATACACACACACACACACACACACACACACACACACACACACAAACACAAATATGCACGACAAAAATGAAAGAAATAAACATCGGATATCGGCAAAATTGTTATTTGAAACCTCTGCATCGGCCCACAATTTCCATAACGTTGCATCCCTACCTCACAAAAAAATATAAAGTTCTATAATACAGAGACATTCGAGTTCAATATATGTAAACTGCATTTCAACAAGCATGTTTTCACAGGAAATATGCAACAGAATGTCATGCTAATGAATGAGGAACTAACTTCAACCACAAAACATCTTGCCTGGTTTCTATAAGTGCTCACTGGACACTCTGAGAGCTGAGGCACATGAGCCAGGGCCGGATCTAGCCTTTAGTAGTAGGTGGGGCAGCAAGAAATGATAGGGGGGCACCTCCAGCCCACGCCGTTAGGCGTGGGCGGAAAAAAATGGGGGGATCAAACCCCCTAAAACACCCGAAATGCATAAAAAACAAAGCATTTTGGCACACTTATACCTATAACACGCATTACAAACAACAGGTCTTACACCTATCTCTCTCTGTCTCTATATATTCTAGTAGAGATGGACTGATTGCAAAATTCTTGGCCGGTACCGATCCACCGGTTTTATGAAGGTCTGACCTGCCAAAACTGATTTTCCGATACCGATTTCTTTAGCTATGAACTAGAAAATAGGGTTGCTCCAATACCCTTTTTTCAGGCCAAGTAGGCCTACAAGACATACTTCAATTTGAGTACCAATAAGCTAGAAGAACACTAATGCCAAATCAATCACAAAAGTACAATATCCAAAATCACAGACAATATCCAGTCTAATATGATATGGATATAATATTGATGCCAGCTGATCATTCACTGTAAGGCCTAAATGGTAAATGGTGCATTTATATAGCGCTTTTAATCCAAAGCGCTTTACTTGTGCATTACATTCACCCATTCACACACACATTCATACACCGGTGGCGGAGGAAGCCATGCAAGGCACCAACCTGCTCACCGGAGGCAATTAGGGGTTCAGAGTCTTGCCCAAGGACCCTTCGACATTAACTCAGGGGGAGCCCGGATTCGAACTGGGAACCCTTCGGGATTTATACCCTTCATGCTCTAATACCAGTTTCTCTACCCCTGAGCTATGCCACCTAAAGTAAAAAATACATACTATTGTATATATTGTATAATTGCTGTGCCATTGCTTCTGTCTGTGTCACTGTTAGAGCTGCATGATCATGGCAAAACCTTTATTTTAAAATTATTGGTATACATATTGAGATCATTTATTTCAAATATTATTAATAATATTATTATTGAATAAATATTTTTTAACAAGCAAAACGATTGTCTTAAAAGCTAAAATAAATAAGGTTGCATTCATTGTCTTCAAGGTGAGAAATTTACCTTGTGTCACAGTAGTCTGACTCTAGTCTATTCCTTCCTTTCAAATATTTAAGGGCAAAATATTACCTCATGACCCTGGCTGTTCCTGTTGTTTTGGGTTGTAAAACCTCTGTAAGGGACTTAAAATGTTACATAATACATTTCTGTTGCTTAATGTACTTTGTGAAACTATCGGAGGATACTATAACGACCTTTAACAGGCTTCACCTGGACATGCATTGATTAATCCAGCGTGTGGACAGACACACATGACAGTGACACCACGCAAAGTGAACTGACTTTTTTTTTTTCCAACAACAGAGAAACGGGAGGTGGTTTTCCTTTGAAACTGGCTAAAATAAAGGGACATTTATAGGATGGCTTTTTCTGTCGCTTGCAACAGCTTTTGCAATGCTGTTGCTTTCTGTTAAATGAAAGTGAAAGTAAACTCATTCTGCATGGACCGTCTGGACTGGAGGCAGGAAAGCCTTGCGATGCTTTTTTTTTTCCCTTCTTCTTTGAGACTACATTGACACAGGATTATGGAATATATCCTTACATTGCAAAGGTAATCAGCATCATCTGTATTCTGTTGTACTGTAGGCTGCCACTAAGTAGACTGGCTGCTATTTGCTAATGTTTAAATTAGTCCAGAGCATGTCAGTGACCGTCCGGTCACCGATGCGGCCGGTTTGATATCATACCGGCCGATTTTAGATTTTTGCATGCCATCATGTTTGGTGGGGCAGACAGGGCATTTAGGGGGGCATTGCCCCCCCTTGCCTATGCCTAGATCCGGCCCCGCATGAGACAGAGACACACGGACAGAGACACAGACACAGAGACACAGAAAGACAGAGAGACGACGAAAAAATTATTTAGACAGACAGACAGAGAGAGACAAAGAGACACACAAACAGATAAAGTTCAGATCAGAATGTCTGGGATCAGATGGATTCGACTGTTCATTTTGTTGCTTGGAGTCGACAACGTCCACTTGTTCACCATAGTTGACCTGTACAGAAGATCTGGAGAAACTGTCAGTCTGTCGTTTAACAACATGTTACCTGATGGTCCTGACTGTGAATCGACGTTGTGGATTTACACTGGAAAACATACAAGAAATGCTGTTACTGTGGCTGAGGGTGGTTTGATTAAGACTGAACTAAACCCTTCTGCAGACAGAATGAGTCTGGAGTCTAACTGCTCTCTGACTGTTAGAGACATCACAACTGAAGATGTTGGTCTTTATGAATATAACACAGGACGCCAACATAGTAAACATATTGATCTGTCTGTACTGGATGTGAGTGACATCACTGAAGGAAACGACACAGCACAGACATTAAAGTGCTCTCTGTTTTTAAACGAGGGAAGATGTGAAGATTACACTAACATCTTCTTGAGCTGGCTGCATGAGAACGGTACCCTGATAAACTCTGGGTCTGGATGTTTTAAACATCTAGCCATCGACAAACACGACCAGAACAAGAAGTTCACATGTCAGCTGACTGTCAACGGAAAAGTGAAGACATCCATGGACTTCCTACGACACGTGAAGAGTCAGACACAACCGACCAACCCTCCAGACTCTTCCTCCTCCTGCTCTGACCATCACTATGTGGTAGTGATGGTGGTTCGTGTCGTAGGGACGGCAGCCATCTTCCTCATGCTCCTCATCACCATTCTCATCAGCAGACCGAAGACCACAGAAACCCCAAGAACCATCGACCCCAACGCTGTGATAGAGGAGTGAAGCAGCCAGGGGTGTCGCAGCAAATTCTGGGCCCTGGGTACAAGGATTCACTGCGGGGCCCCCATGAATGTTCTTCATAGGGGGAGGGGGTTTAACCCATTTAGACTGCAGGAAACGCATTATTACGCATTATTTTGTGCTTTAACTATTGAATAATAGCAGATCTACAAGCTCACAGCGCTGCACTCAGTGCCGCGCAGTGAGCTTGTATATGTGCTATTTTTCAATAGCTGAAGGGCACTAGTAACTCAGTCCCACTTTTCCCCCCCTTGTGACGCCCCTGGAAGCAGCCGACCCTTTTCCTTCTACACCACCACATCACAACCTTTGTTCCTTCTACACCAGTGGATCCCAACCTTTTTTCCTTCTACACCACCTACAAGTCCAATCTGTCCAATTAGTTTGACTCAGAGAGAGCACAAAAACAATCAAGTACATCTGCATGCAATGCTTTCAGGCTTGTGCCCAAGGCACTTTGCAATTTATTTTGACTCAGGCCAGGTGTGACTACTTCAGTCAGCCATCACCAATCACACATTTGGTTTTCGCTAGACAGCAGAAGCACTCATTTTGGTGTTCGTTTGAAAGTATAAGTATTATATTTCGGTTTTCAAATATATTGCATTTTGTGTATGTTGAGCTGTCAAGTCAAGAGCAAGTTAATACATAGTATTAGAATATGTTAAAAAATTTGACCATTTTTACAGCATTACAAATATATGTGTATTTTATTTTAAATAAATCGAGTTTAATATTTATTTTAATAATGTTCATTGTATTCATTGGTTTTCAGTGTGTGTTGTGGTAAAATGCGTTGTGGTAAAAAACACAAGGCAAGCTGTCCTGAGAGAACAGGTCATGAACTCCTTTAAAAATTGACGTTAAAAAAAACAAGTTCAGTTGTTATTTTTATTTCTATGGACACGTTAGAACACTTACTCAGGTTATCATAATTAATGCGTGAAACGGTTAAACACGGTTAAAACACGTGAAAGAGCAAGCACTAATGTACTTTAGCTTGTAGCTACCATCTGCCTGTTGACACATCTTCCGAAAAGAACATACACATGTACAGTACACACCCCCATGCACTGATACAGGGGTGTCGCACCAAATTCTGGGCCCTGGGTACAAGGATTCACTGCGGGCCCCCATGAATGTTCTTCATAGGGGGTTTAACCCATTTAAACTGAAATTAATTTGAGTTATAAAATACATATATTCAAAGATTTGCACACATTTTCACGACTTTTCAAAAATAACAGATCTACAAGCTCACAGCGCGGTACTCGGTGCGATTATGTCTAAAATAAATACAAATGTCTAACAATACATTTAAAAAGTTAAATATTTTCATTATAAACTGAACAAATTACAGATAATATATAGGCAATGGATTCAGGATGTATGCACATAAGAGAACACTCACCTGTTAATACTGGTGGAGAGAAAGTGTATATTCAGAGAATACTGTACTCATCACTCTATACCACTCACAAGCTTCCAGAGACTTACAGTAGCTTACAATGAAAATATTACTTAATGTAATTTTGGGTAGCCTACAACAGTTTGTACCTGATCAAATGTTTGAGTTTTTCTCATTTACATTTTGATAGAATGAATACTTTATTAGAAGTTTGCATAGGAAAAAAACATGACAGTACAGTTCAGATACAAGGTCTCCTAATAGGATGAACCCAGGAAAGCACAATGGATTGTTTAGCAGCAGTATCAAATCAAACATGAAAAAGAAGACAGCATACAGTACATGTACCGGTACTTATATTTTGTTCCTAAAGTATGTTTTAGTTTTTTTACATTTGGTTTCACAACTAATTACTACTGTGTGGAACACTAAGCTGCAGTTTCATCAATGAAGTCAAGATAAATATACAGCTGTCTTCTCACAGATCCAGTAGGCTTCATATGAACACAACCAATTACTCCATCCTCCATCCCAGCGGCCGTAGGCTGCACAGTTTCTGTCTTCTTCGTTACGAGGATATCTAATGGCCCAGTACCTGCACGGTAAATTATACATTATTTATTATTCTATCAATTACTTTTTTGATTAATCATTTTTATATAAATCGTTTTTTTTATTTATATAATAGTCACAGTGATGTGACAGGGGAACAACAGTGTCAGGCGTTACATGTCAGAGACAATTGATTAACACGTCGGACAGACACGGAACAAGCTGTGGCGTTTCTGATAGTAAACTGCGACCTACGGTCACAATCAACATCAATACATCAAATGCATAGAAATAGTACGAAAAAGAACGTAGGTTGACCAAGCTCTACAAACCTTTTGCCAATAATGATATTCCCAAAAGGGTTTGATTATTAATAGATTATTTGATCAAATTATTGATTATCTAACTATTAATTTACCGAATATCTGTCCGTCTGACCGTCTGTCTACATGCTGACATCACTGATACTAAACAATATCGCCGCCATGGTAACAGCCGCATGCTTCTTCTTCTTTCGTGTATCATCGTCCTTGATAATCCTAAACAGTGTTGCCAACAATGTCCGCCATCTGTCATTTGTCTGCATGCTATCATCATTGATACTAAAGAGATCGCCACCATGGTGACAGCCGCATGCTGAAACAATGCCCAAATTTGGAGATGAGCATGCTGACATCACTGATACTAAACAGTGTCGCCACCATGGTAACATCCACATGATGAAACAATGCCCAAATTTGGAGACACCACAGACTGATAGAATGGGAATTACTTTACTTTACATTACTTCCTACATTCAGTCCCTCATATATGTGAATACCCCCCGGGCACAGGACTAGTTTCTATAATCAATTACATTGATTAATTGGATTAACAGTTCCACCCCTATTTTAAACCACATCCACTTAGTCTCATATAGGCTACAGTGACTTTGATAGGATTACAATAAACTAATAGAAAAAATGTAAAATGTCTCACTGTGTTGTCAGTGGTGTTCCATCCACCCACATCCATTTGCCCTCAGTCATTTTCACACCAATCCATGATGATGTATACTGATCCCCAGGGTTCAGTCCTTTGATGAATTCCTGGCCATTTGTACATGATTGAACCATAATTAATTGTCTCTAATATGTTCACTTTTCACTATAATCACAGAATAACATCACATGTTGATGGACATTGGAAACCTGTACACACACATGCGCACACACGCGCACACACGCGCACACACGCGCGCGCACGCACGCACGCACGCACGCACGCACGCACGCACGCACGCACACACACACACACACACACACACACACACACACAGACACACACACACACACACACACACACACACACACACACACACACACACAGATGCACTAACCTGTTCTTCTTTACTGTTAATGGTCAGCAAATCTGCTCCTGTCTCCAGACATTTTTCTCTACTTTCCTCCCAAGTTTTAAATTCAGTAGATGTGTAATAACAACTGCATCCAAACTTCTGCCATCCACTGGGACACAACTTTTCTAAATATCAAACAGGAATATATCTATCAATATTATATATTGATAGATTGGATAAAGCTTGTACAACAGATGGATCAATCGTTCGTATTTGTGGTGCCCCAATAGGCTGACTTGAAAGCGGGTGTGCAGGTGCACTCCATAGAGTCCAACAAGTGATTCCAATTTGGGTATGATTGGATGTTGCATTCATGATGTGTTTCGTTTTTTGTAAGAAATGGGCCCACCCACAATTATGTGAATCTAATTACAGGCAAACATTATGGAGTATTAAAGCCCTGTTGGACAGTCATTGTCACATGACGCTTTCATTTGGTAGAAATCATGTTTCTGTAACAAATGGCGACATTTATATAACCCCCTGTGAATTGTCTCTGCATTGTTCTCTAGAGGTCCTTCAGAGCGTGATGAAAGAGGTTTAGGGATAAGGGGTCAGGTTTAGGGATAAGGGGACGAAAATATAGCTCTGCATGTGTTTATGGCTTGTGGCAGTATTTCCAAAACGGGACCCTCATGCAGACAGGCCAAATGAAATAGAATATGAAAAGCTTGACTGATACATGTTTATCCCAGGACTCCAGAGAGAATGGGCCTTTGGCCAGGAGCAAAAACATAATCCCCACACCTGCCCTGGCAATTCCGGCCTGACAGAGATAATAACACACTAATTAATAAAACAAAAATTGTAACCTGACTCACCTATTCTCTCTCTTTTAAACTGGTTTACTTCTCTTTGCAAGTGATCTCTCTCCACAATCAGGTTGTTGTATTTGGTGTATAGCTGGTCTCTCTGCAGGATCAGGTGAGCCTCTAGCTGGTCTTTCTCCAGGATCAGGTGGTTGTATTTGGTGTTCAAATTGTTGTATTTTGCGTGTAGCTGGTCATACAGGTTGTAGCAGTTGTTCTGGTTATTTCCTGAATTATCTGTAAACATCATAAAGTTGATAATAAACACAGTTGTTACTACTGTTCATGATGAGGTCAAGCATCTGTGTGATCAGGTTGTGTTTTATGTGAATACTGTAGGTCTCAACATGCAGGAAAAAGTACTAGATACCCCAAACACTCTCAAAAGTGAAGCAAGGTGGTTTCTTGTGTGAATCACAAGTCTCTTTTTACTGTTGTGCAATAATTTGACCCTTGACCCCCTGATACTCACAGTCCACGGCCATGTGTGTGGTTCTCACTACTGGTAGAACACACAGCAGCATAAGACTCACTGCAAGCACTCTGATGATGAGGTCTCTCTGGACAACTGGAGGATATTAATACAATAGAGTTCAACTATGATGAGCTTCAATAGGCTATGTTTCATTTCAAAGAACAATGGATTGCAATTATGGAACCATATAATCTTCCATTTCTTCCAGGTTAATACAGTATGTGTGAAGTAATACTGTAGGGTTAGCTTACAATATACCAGTAAGACTCCCTAATCGGGAGATAAGTGACTGTCAGGTCGCATACACAAACTTTAGAAGGCAATGGTAGCCAATCAGGGAATATGGGAAATGGGACCATTCATACTACTACTTTAATTATTGTGTGACAAACTGCTTTAGTAGTGATGTGATAAGAGAGAGAAGCCCTGTAAGTGTGTTAATGTGTACCTTGATCTCCTGTAGCTTCATGTGAACCAGAGCCTTGGTCTGTGAAACTGTCTGACACCATGTTCACCTCCTTTCTCCTCCCTGACTTCTCCACCCTAACCTTCTTTGAGCTGACTGGATTGTCAGAAATATCATGAAACAACACAAATTGTAACTCAAGTAAATCAGTAAAAGTACTAATCAGTTGTTGTAGATTGTATACATTCAGATATGGCTTTAGCTTATACTGTACATGTTTGTTTCTAAAAAATAACACACACATTTTGTTTAAATAACATTTGTTATAAGTGACTGGCCTTTCGTTGATTTGATTGCATTTCTATGTTGACGTTTTTAGGCCATAAGTGAGTCTACTAGTGAGCCAGAATATTTATGTGGTTTCTGAGAGTTACATTGTTCTCCAAATGCATTGTGTTAACAATACAGCAAAGTATTTATATAAAGATAAAAATAAAGTGTACTTGTATTTTGAATATCTGAGTATTTGTAAAAGCAGGTACTTTTGAATACTTCAACTTTCACTTGAAGTTGACAAGATATTGTGTATTTATTGAATATTTGACCAGCAGTATCTATCCTTTGACTCAAGTACGGGGTTACTTTGTCCATCACTAATTCTAATTCTAATAATACATATATTGTAATGCATTACAATATAACATATTATTTAAAAATATGTTTAAATGTTGTCTACTCACATTGTCCAATATCTGTGTTGTCCTATACAGTGGTCTTCACTGTTGCACTCTGAGCTGCTGTCTGTTCTAATCGGACTTTAAGTGAAAAACGTAACAAAACATGAGTTTGCCTGAGGGAGAATAATTGTTGACATTGCTGTCCTAAAAAGCAAAATACAACATTCACAACAGGGTTTCTTCATTACACAAGTTCTCTCCATGTGTCAACTGGACCCTGTCCAGTCCAATAAGAGGAACCAGATGTGGGAGTTTGTCTAGGAGAACTTTCCCCCAACAGCATCCAACAGGTTGGTCATCACAATTATATTTTTGTTTCTTGTTTATTCTCCAATGTAATACTATGGGCATATGAGACACCCCAATGAACATAAAAAATAAGACAAAAATAAATAAGGAATTGTGATTGTCATTTTGTATTTTATTCAAACTTTTACAATAGCTGAACAAGCCTGCACCACAAATTCAACAAAAGAAATTGAAAGAAAGAAGAAATGGGCAATGGTAAGAAAAACACATTGAATTAGCTTTTTTCATGTCACCCCACTTTAATGTAACAAAATGTATAGTCACACCATGAACATGCCTGTGCGTTACAGATGACCTAATGTTTGGCAGTGATGAGTGATTTAATTTACAGGGGGAAAATGGAGGGGTCCAAGTAGACGCCTGTGGGACCCCGGTCAATTAAGTAGGCTGTATAAGTGTATACAGTAGCCTATAGAGTTTAAGTGGTTATTGTTTGTACTTAATCTGTACAACACTAAGATGCAGATTCACCAGTGAGGTAAAGTTAGGATAAATGTATCTTCTCACAGATCCAGTAGGCTTTATATGAACATGACCAATTACTCCATCCTCTAGCCCTGTGGCTGTAAGCTGCACATTTCCTGTCTTCGTTCTTTCGAGGCCATTCACTGCCCCAGTACCTGCACAGTAAACAACAGTGTTGGGTAAGTGACTCATGCAGAGTAATAGGTTACTACTAGTATTACTCATTTAAAAATGAATAATACCTATTACTACAAGAAGTGATGATGACACAAATAAATGAGAAGACAGAATTGGAGTTGGAACAATATAATGATGAATTGAAAAACTTCAACCCACGTGAACATTTATTTTCTGTTTATTGGAGAGGTGTGGGGACAGGTTTATTGAACAAACACGGTTTTATTCACAGTCAAAAACATATTAATTTAGTAACTCAAACTTTACTTAATAAAAATTAATAACTGTAATATTATTACTGTATTGGCAATTGTAATGTTAAACTAAGGTAATAAGGTTACAGGGGAAAATAATAATATTACAGTAATACTATATTATTAGTGGCTCCATAGTTATATTGTCCAAATACTAGTAGAAATCATCTATTATAACCACTTCCACTCAGTCGCTCGCATACAGGGCAACAGGATTGCAATATGTAAAATGTCTCACTGTGTTGTCAATGGTGTTCCATCCACCCACGTCCATTTGCCCTCAGTCATTTTCACACCAATCCATGATGACGCATAATGATCCGCAGGGTTCAATCCTCTGATGAATTCCTGATCATTTGTATATGATTGAACCATAATTAATTGTCTATAATATGTTCACTTTTCAATAGTCAGAATTAAATGACAAGCAATATTGATGAACACACATTTAATCATTTATTTATGTCCACATAAGAGATACAATACAAGGACACACATATTACAAGGTGCTGTAAATAATGTAATAAGCTAAGGTAGTTCATCTTAACTATCCATTACCCACACACCCTTCAAGGGTACAAGTAACAACATCTTTGCCATATTTTGCGGCTACCGATAGCAGAAGAGATTGCACAGAATTTTGCAAGCTGTTTAGCTGCAAAACATGCACACGCGCGTGCATGCGCGTGCGCACACACACACAAACACACACACACACACACACACACACACACACGCACACGCACACGCACACGCACGCGCACACACACACACACACACACACACACACACACACACACACACACACACACACTAACCTGTTCTTCTTTACTGTTAATGATCAGCAGATCTGCTCCTGTCTCCAGACATTGTTCTCTACTTTCCTCCCAAGTTTTAAATTCATTAGATGTGTAATAACAGCTGCATCCAAACTTCTGCCATCCACTGGGACACGACTTGTCTAAATATCAAGAGTTATATGTATCAGGTTTCTAATCTGTCCATAGCCCACCAATGAGATGTAGACTGAGACGGAAATTGTGCCATCTTATAATTAGTGAGGACCCACAAGATAGAACATGATTGAAAATGGGTCAAGTGTTCCTTTAATAGTACTAGTCATGGATGTAGTGGAAAATGTATTATTTATTACATAAACTATACGACTACACAAGGAAGCTGCAGGGAGAAATAGAGTTTGTCCGACAGAGTCGGACAGACAGATACCGGTAAGTGAAAGCGGTTTTAGATGTGTGTGAGGCCCCTCTATATACACGAACATACAATTCCAATTTGGGTATGATTGTGGGTTGTATAAATAATATGGTGTTTTTTTTGTAAGAAATAGGCCCCACCCACAATTCTATGATTCTAATTAGCCTACTGCCAAACAGTATGAAAACCCTGTTTGGCCGTCATTATGTAGTCCCCCAAGGAATACTACAGGGGGGCTGCCATATATTTGTGTGATAGGATCATTCTTTTAAATGAACAACTTGAACCTTCACATCCCTATTCTAAGGAGAACAAAAATAGCAGATCTACAAAAGCTCTCAACGCCTCGCAGCACTTCTAGATCGGCTATTTTTGGCAAATAGGTTTGGTGTAGAGGTGAAAAGGAGCAAACTAAGTACAATATGGACGGTCAAGTTTAAGTATTGATGATTTAAGTAGTTAAACATGTGAAAAAACACATTAACACGAATCCAACATGGAGTGACAACAGTGCTGTCAAACAAGTTTATGAATCTATCTATGAAATCGATGACAATCTGCATCACAGCTATATACAACATGTAGAGGGGGTCCCTGCTTCATCTCTCTCTCAGCTAAGGGGTCCCTGCTTCATCTCCTTCTCAGCTAAGGGGTCCTTGGAGTGAAAACTTTTTAGACCCCTGGTTTAGAGGCTCCAGTGTATTTTGGATTCATGTCAATTTGTGTTTTCAGATATTTAACCACTTGAACCATCAATACTTAATTGCGACCAAAGGTCGCAGTATACCATGAGAAATGTCGTAGCTTGTCTCCGTCTGTCTGTCTGTCTGTTCAGTCAGTCATTCCGTCAGTCAGTCCGTACACATTTTTTACAGTCTATTGTTTCCCTTGTCACTGTGACATCACTCTGACATCATGCTCGGATGTCACTGTGACCTCACGCTCTGGCTTGATGTCCCTTCTATGCCCATATATTTTATGCCCATATAACAATGTGATGTCAGAACATGCCCATATAAGGGCATTCCCAAATCACACTTGCAAATTAATTACATCCTTATCCGTTTTATGCCCATATATGGAGAACCCTGTCCCAGTGTCATCAATATTAAGGGCATTTCTGGGAATGCCCATATTTGGTAATGCCCATAAATGGGCATTTTCTGCCAATCTCAACAGGCACTGTTGAGATTGGGTAACTGCATGGTCTGATATACATCACTGGCCAGACCTTTAGGGCAAGGTTGCATGTCAGCCTGAGGCGTCTTATTAGTAAACTTGAACTTTCACTATGTACTTGGTATGCTCTTTTCCCCGTCTACACAAACCTCTTTGCCGAAAATAGACTGCGAGGCGTTGTGAGCTTGTAGATCTGCTATTTCTGGCACAGTTCTCAGAATATAGACACTAGGGTTTAAGTTGTTAATATAAAAAGGACCCCCTGTTGAAGACCCCTGCATGTTCTACCGGTAGGTCTTCATAAGTATTCAAGAGCATCCATAGAATCCTTGGACGTAAGTCATTATAATTCATTATAAGTGACATTAGAAAGTTTAATGATGCATCAGAAAGCATTATGTGTGTTTATGAGTGTAGGTATGAAGCATTATGAATGCCCATAGAAAGTGTTACCAAAATGTTTTGTGGCAGAAATGGGCATGCGGACAGGGGCAATATCCCTCAGATATAATATGCTAATGAATATTAATTAAAGTACTCTCACCTGCTATCTTTCTCTTAAGCTGGTTTACTTCTCTTTGCAAATGGTCTCTCTCCACAATCAGGTTGTTGTATTTGGTATATAGCTGATCTCTCTGCAGGATCAGGTGGGCCTCTAGCTGGTCTTTCTCCAGGATCAGGTGGTTGTATTTGTTGTAAAGCCTGTCGTACAGGTGGTAGCAGTTGCTCTGGTTATTGTCTGAATTATCTGTAAATGTCAGAAAGGAAAAATCAGAAAATAAACACAGTTGTTACTACTGTTCATGAGGTCAAGCATCTGTGTGGAAAAGGAGCATGGAGAAGAAGAAAGCTCAATGTTCTTGAACAGGTGTGTTCTGAATAGGTCTCAACATATTACAGTATATTGTCGATGTCAGGTAGAAACATTGCACTGTGTCCAAAACCGTTCCTTTTTGGAGCGGTGAAAGCGCTCCCAATAGACAGGTATGTCCGTGGGTATGTCCCTGGGTGGCTGGGTGGGTGGCTGGGTGGCTGGCTGGCCGTGTCCGTAGCCTGGCAATACCTTGAGTGGCCACACACAACACACTAGTTAAAGGAGGGGCGCTGTTTTGTGCAGGCCAGGCACACTCACCACTCACTCAGTTTACACTCACTCACTCACTCACATAGGGTACAGCTGCTCAAATTCACCGCTCCACTTCGAACCGAGGTTTGATTTTTATTATTCTATATTAACTCATTCCCCGCCTCCCCCGATAGTCCCGAGAAAATCCCAATGTCGTTCCCCGCCAGGCCCGATAGTCCCGAGAATTTGCTTTTATATAATGTAATGTTTAATTACACTCTCCCCCAGCTCGTGACAAATTTTTATCCTTTTATCTTACAGAGAACCTAAAATATCACACATCAAAGTAAGTGTGTTTGAAAAAAAGACTGTAATAATGTATAAATTGCAATACAAATGCATATAAATCTCCCCATAACCCACAGTGAACTGGCACAGTGACGCATTTTGCGCACACAAGGCTGGCGGAAAAAAAAGAGAAGAAAAAAAAAGTGTGAGAACAGCTGTGTGTGTGTGTGTGTGTGTGTGTGTGTGTGTGTGTGTGTGTGTGTGTGTGTGTGTGTGTGTGTGTGTGTGTGTGAACATCTCTTAGCTGGCTGGTGGTCCACGGACCACTGTCTGTTTCAGTGGTCCCCCTGTCCTGATCAGCACAGTGCTATCAGAGTCTCTGATTCAGAGATCTGTCTCTCTCTCTCTCTCTCTCTCTCTCTCTCTCTCTCTCTAGATACAAAATAATTATCGCCAATTCGCCATATAAATGCTTCTAAAACATACCTGAGAATGATGATGGTTGATTAGAATCCACAGGTTATAATCCATATATCCAGGCTATAATATATTGTTTTGTAATGGTCCACAAGCAGCCAAGCAGGCCATTGGCGCCAGGCGGTCCTTTGCAAAGGGGGGTCCCTGGTCGGCTTTCTAACAGGGGGTCCGCGGGCCCAACGCTTCGCTCCGCAGAGCAGTGGGAACACGATAATCAACTCTTACAAAATCAATCAATAAAACTGCCCGATTACATAAAGTTCACGACGCGATCCAGTTGAGTCAGAGACAAGTGAAGTGGTCCCTGGAAGGGGGTCCGTCCTCTCATTACCCTGCCTGGTCTCCAGCCAACACTTCTCACGGACCACCACCAAAACTCCCACGCTCCCCCACCACGCTCCTCCCAAAAAGCAAGAGATCAACTAGTGTCGTTACTAACGAGCAAAGACGCAGAGGAGCTGTTTAGCAGGGCAGTGCAGAGGATTTTTTTAGGGGCAGGGGGAGACATTTTTCCAACATGTCCTAGAATGTGAAAATAGCAGATCTACAAGCTCGACTTTGATTGATTGATTGAAGACTTTATTAGAAGTTTGCATAGGAAAAGGTACAGTTTCATGACGGTACAGTTCACTGGTACAAGGTCTACTAAAAGGAGATCCATGAAAAGACTAAGCTTATTTCCACTGGAAACCATTGAAGTATCTCATATAAAATTGAATGACAAGCTCTCAATGTGTCACAGTCTCAGAGCGATGTGTTGAGCTTGTAGAGCTTGTAGATCTGCTATTTTCACATTCTAGGACATGTTAGAAAAAAGACTCATGCCCCCTTTTATGTCTATTTGTGTGTGTGCACCTGTACAGAGCAAAAGACAACCAGCAGACACACAGAGACAGAGAGAAAGCGCCCCCAAGTGGGGGCTCACAGAAATACTCACAGAAATACTGCAATATAGTATGTGAGTTTTTTGGTCAGATATAGCCAATAAAAATATTTTTCTCTGCATTTTTCTAAACAGAAAATTCTAAAAATAAATCCTATTACATAATTACATTAGTACACTTATCTGATAATGCCTGAAGCCATAAAGACACATCTCAAGTGAGTTATCCACTTGAAAACAGATCATTCACAAAAAGGTCAATAACTCCAATTATTTTGAATTTCCACCTGGATTTTGAAAAAACAAGGGGTTTGAAATGGCCAAAACTCTAGATTGCTACATCGTACATACAAAAAAATATTTTTTGGAGAGACTAGAGGATGTCCTCTTTTAATCCATGCACTGTATGACATTTTCGTGCAAACAGGGAATTTAGGAAAAATGTCTAAATATGAAGAAAATGCTTAAACAAAATGGCAGGGGAGCCTACAGTGAATGTTAAAATGGCGGTCAATGTGTTAAAACAAGCTTGTAGATCAGGTATTTAATATATGACGAAGTCATATAACAATATATAGTCTTTATATTGCTTTAAGTGCATGAATCTGACCCTGATACTCACAGTCCAGGGCCATGTCTGTGGTTCTCACTACTGGTAGAACACACAGCAGCAGAAGACTCACTGCAAGCACTCTGATGATGTCTCTCTGGATGATGATGTCTCTCTGGACAACTGGAGGATATTAGTACAATAGAGTTCAACTTTAATATGATCAGCTTCAATGTTTCATTTCAAAGAAACTTGCGCGTGCGTGTGTGCGCGCCCACACACACACACACACACACACACACACACACACACACACACACACACACACACACACACACACACACACACACACACACACACACACACACACACAGGTCTTTAAATACTTATATACTTACTTAATACTTATTATCTACATTGTGGTATTGATACTTTTACAAACTTCTTTCACCACTGGAAGAGAGATAAACACTGTAAGTGTGTTATTGTGTACCTTGATCTCCTGTAGCCTCATGTGAGTCAGAGCCTTGGTCTGTGAGACGGTCTGACACCATGTTCACCTCCTTTCTCCTCCCTGACTCCTCCATCCTACTGAACCCTCTTTGATCTGACTGCTTGCCAGGAAGATCAAGAAACAACCCCCAAAAAACAGTATAAGTACACATCAGTGGTAGACAGTTAATGAGCAAAGTACAGTTCAGTTTCAGTTCTGACCATGATACTGACCATGATGTTGACATGATTCTGACCATGATACTGACATGATACTGACCACGATACTGACATGAAACTTACCATGATACTGACCATGATACTGACATGACACTGACCGTGATAATGACCGTGATACTGACAGTGATACTGAAAATGATACTGACCATATAGCGCTTTTCTAGGTACTCAAAGTCCCTTTACAAATAAACAGAATTAAAAACAACTTCATTAGGAAAAAAGTTACAAGTTAAAAGATTAAAACCTATAGAAAAATGTGGGATGCTGATTAACTGAAATGATACTGACATGATATTAATCCTCATTCTGACAATAGGATACTAAAGTTACAAAACTCAACTGAAATTCACTCTCCATTTCTCTCACTCTGTTCTCTCTCCCCCTCTCTCTCTCGCGCACATGCACATACACAACTTTACATGGCAGCTGTTGTTGATACATTCAGTATCTAGCTTACATATTTCTTTAATTAAATACCTTAACTAACACACCTTTGTTTTCAAGACAAATGATGTTATAATATTTGACCAACAGTATCTATACTTTGACTTAGTCAAAGTATAGGTTACTTAGTCCACTACTGATTCTAATAATGTACATTGTATCATACTCTACAATATAATGTATTATATTCATGAATATGTTTTATTTTACTCACATTGTCCAATATCTGTGTTGTCCTAGTGGTCTTCACTGTTGCACTCTGAGCTGCTGTCTGTTCGAATCTGACTTTAAGAGGCTTTGGTGTGCCTTAAAAAACTTTAAGAAAACATTCATTTGCCATAGTGAGAAGACTTTTTGACATCACCAACCATCCTAAAAAGCAAAATACAAAGTTCACAACAGGGTTGCTTCATTACAACAAGACCTCTCCATGTGTCCAGGTCAGCTAAGAGGAACCAGATGTAGGGGTCTGGGATCACTTTCCCCCCAAAACATCCAACTTGTGGCCTTGCTATAATCAACAGTACAGTAACTCAAGCTCTAAATACCGGCCAGTACAGCAGTTCAAGAAGAGAGACATAATGTTTTCTTGTGTGTGCTCGTTGTTTTAAGTATGTCCCACTCTGCTTTTTTCTTTATCTGTTTGTTACTAGATCCGTAGATCGGCACCGACCTACTCAGTCTCACTCCCTCGGCCAACCTGAGGAGAGCAACGGACTGACCTCATGCTTCTTTCTATGCATGAGGAGACCAAGTTACTCCTTTTCACCTGACAGGGGGGACTTACAGGTAGTGCGTGGAAGGAACACATTATCCATCCAACAAGTTCCTTTCCCCTCCATGATGTGTCCCGGTTGGACAGGGGAAGGCAGTATAGAGACCAGGATTACTGCATGTTTTTGTGAGGGTACTGACCCTAGGGGACACGGCCACACGGGGAGAACATGCAAACTCTACACAGAAAGGCCCTTTTGCCAACCCCATCTAGGGTATGGGCACTGATGACACAGAGGAGAGAACACGCCCCAACACCCACAGTCCCACACCGTCCCCAGCAGGAATCAAGCCTAGGCTTCTGGCTATCAGGCAACAGCGCTATGGACTGCACCACTATTCCCCTCGTATGACCTTTTAAATGGTTTAACATTATACTATATTATAGTATATGACCATTTGTCTGTCTATGCCCAATAAGGAGTTCCATGTCAGGCATGCTCAAATATGGAGTAGACCTACAGTACAGGCCAGTCTATGACGCCAGTGCTATGAAGTCATATTGATGACATCAGGTTACTTCATATATGGGGATATGCAGGTAAGATATGTTTTGTACTCGTTTGCCAGTGTCCCTTTTATACTTAAACGGGGTACTGCAAATGTATTCGCTCACAATTAAATGAGCTGAAATGAAATGAAATACAAGGTTGATAGAATTCTTCAGACAACTTATTGTGCAGTAGCCTGTATTATGTATTCACTTCTTTCACTTTTTCATACTTTGTTTATAAATGTATAAAAACATTTCATTTGGGACAGTAAATTAGCAACTTAATGTGTTTTTGTTGTTGTTTATATATACATATACATGTATGTAATACAATATGTAGCCTTCATTCAATCTTGCCTAATATTCCATAAACCAGTCCTCATCCTCACTCGTTGCAGCGGTCTGGACAGACATACCAGCCGATCCACATTGAATCACTGCATTAGATGCAAAGGAGCGGACATACAAACCGGTGCCATTTGGGGATCATGGTTGCAAGTAGTAGTCCATGGGCCAGACGGGTTGTCGGTATCAAAAAGGTGGCAAAGGTTACCATGCATTTTTGAAAAGCTCTATATCTGTAGATTATATTTTGGTATGATAACCCTTTCTTAGACCCAGCTAAATTGGTGTTATCAGCCGCTGGAGTTGGTGTCCCATTAACTTTACATTACAGGGAAAATAAGCAAAAAAATTATCTGCTTTTAGTAGCATAAGAGGGGTGTCAGGGGTCAAACTAGGGGTTTGTCATGATGCTGAATCCATTGCAAGCATCTGTTTTGCACAAACAACATTCCTTGGGCTAAAAAGACTATGGTTTAGTGATGAAAAGTGATGAGTCATCACTTTTGTGGGGGCTGTTTTAGCCCCAGGAATGTTTTTCGTGCTAAACAGATGCTTGCAATGGATTCAGCATCATAAAAACCCCCTAGTTTGACCCCTCTTATGCTACTTAAAGCAGATTAATTTTTTGCTTTTTTTCCCTGTAATGTAAAGTTAATGGGACCAACTCTAGCGGCTGATAACACCAATTTAGCTGGGTCTAAGAAAGGGTTATCATACCAAAATATAATCTACAGATATAGAGCTTTTCAAAAATGCATGGTAACCTTTGCCACCTTTTTGATACCGACAACCCGTCTGGCCCATGGACTATAGGCTACTGTTGCAACTTTACTTCAAGTAGTTGCTTAGGTGTGGACTGGACTGGACTCTTGTTTTTTCTCTATTGATGTGTGGACGGTAGTCATTGCTAATTAAGTTCATTGCACCTGTTGCTATGCTTAGAGGTTTTAGTTGATTGTACATTTCTGGCACCTGTTGTCTTGTCAGAAAATGTTTGAGAACCACTGTAGGCTGCAGGTCTAATGCTGACCGTGTACCATCTCTTCATCCAAGAAGGCGAGTAATAGGCCTACTGTAGTACACATGCGTGCATATCAAACAATATGGATAAACATGTGAGAGCGGGGTAAGGTACGTTGTTACCTATAAATGTTTAGTTGCTATAATAAAAAAAGAATCGCGTTGGACGGTTCAGGTTGCCATGCACCCATCGTTTTAACGCTTAACTTTTATCCTGTGATAGTGTGATTGCTTTTTAGCCTATAATAGTTTATTATTTTGTTCCCCCTCCAGACCACCGATGGACTTTTAAATGTTTGTTCTGATAAGAGGAAAGGTGAAATACACTAGGCCTACACATCATCTCCTAGCTGTGATGTTTTTTTTTTTTAAAGAAGACACTAGTCTACAGGGACAATCCCCCTGCGAGTATCATTGATAAAACTAATTGAATAATAACTAATTCCATTCTCCTGCTGTTTGTTAGGCGCAAATAAATAGTTGCTTTATTAGGCATCCCTTCACATTTCTTGATGTGGTAAAACATCGCTCGAACTTGATGTCAAAGTAGACAAGACGGGCATCGCATCGATTAAGCCTCATTAAGCGTCAGTTGTCAGAAGAACAGTAATAGTTTAACAACGCATTTCATTTTCATGCCAAACCTTTTGCAACGGGTTGTATTATTATCATTTTCTTTTTCGAATAATACATATAAAACAAAAAAAGAATCGAGCTAGCCAGGAGTCGAACCTAGAATCTTCTGATCCGTAGTCAGACGCGTTATCCATTGCGCCACTAGCCCTATGCACCGCTATGAATCATGGGTAATATTTAACTCTTCAAATCCCCAGAAGTTAGGTTTTCATAAAGACGTTTTTGTGTTCTAGTCTGGTGTAATCTAGTTTATTCTAGTTGTTAGTGACGAATCCACCCCTGTTTCTTTTACGGTTTTATGAGTTTGTGATAAAGAAATAGGGATTGAAACGTCAGGCTGCTGCGTCGTTCATTGCTCGGTAGCGTTAAACTAGACAGCACTTATTGCAGATCCTATTTAGAGCGGATACGGAAACTGCTCGTGTGCGCTTATTTATGACGCCGGATACAGTAGGCGGGCTCTACACCGGATCAGAACACTGGCCAGTAAACAGAAAACACTGCTTTGTACAAAACAAATGTACCGGTATACCTCGTCATACGACGGTGTCGTGTGCTGAACATAGTCGATCTACAAGCCCACAAAGCATCGCGGACGCGGCACTTTGTGGGCTTGGAGATCGGCTATGTCCGTCGCTGTCCGTCGTGTCCCTGACAGTTACTACCATGTTATATAGGGTTATATAGACTAGTAGTCCTAGAGCTATTATATCGTTTATGTCGTTCTCTCGTTCCATGTTTAAAACGAAAATAGATTATGGATTAGAATACAGTAGAATACAATAATATGATATGGAAGAACAGAATAGAAACCAGCAATCTATTATGGTTTTATCGATGCCTTTAAAAAACATTCTGATGGTTCGATCCTCATACGGGCTAGTGGCGCAATGGATAACGCGTCTGACTACGGATCAGAAGATTCTAGGTTCGACTCCTGGCTAGCTCGATTCTTTATTGTTTTCCCCGAAATTTGAATGCGACAAGAGCAGTCTTCTATTCTAATGAGAGCTGGCTGGACAAGCTCGTTTAATAATAATAATAATAATGATAAAATATATATATAGCCTATATGTTTTAATGATTGTGACCTATCAAATTGCTGAATAAAATAAAGACATATCACACGTTATGACATTTATGATCTCTCTCTCTTTTTCCCTCCGATGTGCACAGATGACCGACTTGGATTATTACTTTGACTTGGATTATTACTTTGACTCTAGCGCCACCTCCTGATATCAAACTGTAATAGCAAATTTACCTTGCAATATTCTTGACTTCTGATCATTGTCGGATAGTCAGATGTGTCTATATCTGATCATTGACGGATACAGATGTGTCTATTGTCTAATGATGACTGCCGCCTGCCGGGCGTGGAAAAACGGAATCGGCCTGAGTTGAGTTTATAGATATTATAATGATCTGTTTATAATGTCAATATAACAATGTTTTGTGGATCTCACATACTGTGGGGAAAGATGTCTTGAGACTTATAACTTCTGTTTATACAATGTGAATATTTGTATTTTTGAGACTTTTTGGTACATTTCAAAATGTTTTGATTGTATAATTTGAAAGGGATCTGAGCAAAATTTCTAAATGTATAAAGAGGAGGTGTCAGATCATTACTTTTAGATTAATTGTTTTATGCAAGGTTTTCAGGCCAAGGAGCCCTAATAGCTGAGCCAGATGAAGCAGGGACCCTGACCACTTGCTGTGTAAAATTGTGTTGAACATTCAACTTTTTTCATTCCTTGCTTCATAGTAGTGTGAGTAGTGACATACTGACATATGGACCATGATACTGACCATGAAGCCGGCAAACAGATAAATGATAATAGTCTGGCCATGACCATGATCAGCAATATCATCATGGTTGTGAAAGTTCATGTTATTAGTTTGTTTGTTTACACAATTCTTAATCTTTTCTATTAATGTTGGATTCATGTTAATGTGTAGTAAACCTGACCTTTGGCTTGGTACTTGGTCTGCTCTTTTTTCCAATCCTCTTTGATGAAAATAGCTGATCTACACCGATTTTTAGTGAGTGTTCCCCCTGGAATATATGCTATGCTTCAAGTGGTTAATGTCGAAAATAAAATCAAAGAAGGTTCCTATATGGCCCCTCTGTAGCACCCTCTAACCCTTGGCAGTATTGTATTTTTTGTTTCATACGTTGAAAAAAGTTCTGACATTTCTACATTTCACAGTGAAAGTATAGGGAGACCACTTCCAACCACTGCATATGACCTAGTTATACTGCATGTACATAATCTAGTAAATAAAGTCATAAAGTCACCTAAATAGGAATGTCATCCAAATAATTAAAAACAAAAGTATATGTTTTCCATGTAAACAAAAACATGAAACAAGTCACACTGTACCATGTCCTCCAAATAAGTGTTTCAAAATATGTGCCACAGATGGTAGGCTGAGATGGTTGTTTTCACACATTCATAATTGAAATAATGCATTTATTTCATTATATTATTATGAGCAGTTAAAACAACATTGTTGTCTTTGGGTGCAGGGAAGAACAAAATTAGATTTCAGTCGACGGATCAGAAAATATTCGAATGAACAACCTGTCAAATAGCAAAAGTTACAGGAGGCGGCAAACTACTACTGTACACAGTAAAATCCTGTGTTCATTTATCATTTGTGTGTGTACCGGTGTATATATACAGTATACATATATCTGTTGGGTCTTCATATGTCCAAAACTTTTACTTTTCAGGATTCAAATGAAAAGAATGGCAAAAGTAGCAGATCTGCAAGCTCAGAATGCGGCATAAAGCGACGTTTCGAGTTTGCAGATCTGCGTGACACTGTATGATCAAGTAGGGCGTTAATTCAAAAAAGAAAACCTAAAAAAAAACTAAGTTAAATTATGGAGATAAGAGCTTTCTGCCCGACAGCAACGCTATGGTACCTGGCATCTGTCACGTCACCATGGCGTTCACGTGGTCAAGAGTAACATCTCTTATGTTACACCTCATAAATCAACTATGGATTCAAACACATTCATATAAATATATATCACTCCAGAAACCATGTGTGAGAATCAAGACTATCGGCTCTTTTTGAGCACAAAGTGAAACCCAGAACCTTCCATTACCTGAATCTTTCACTGAACCCCTTAAGTCCTGTGACTTTTTCTTTTTTATAACCACAAGCACCCCTGAAGTGGGAGTTATGTAATAAAAATAGCTAAAAATAGCTTTTGGCTTTAGGCCTCCGCACACTCAAAACTCTGCATTTTCTTTAAATAATACATTTTCTATACAGCAAACTTCCGGTCATAGGCCTGCTATATACGAAATAAAACAAATCTTATTTTGCACTGTTTTGAGTGTGTCTGGGAGGCTGAACTTTATTGTTAATTTTTTGTCATTTTCAAAGTGTAAATTCTAGTTTCCCAGTACTCGGTTCAGAATGACCTCATGAGCAGGTAATTCTGAACTATAATTAGTTCTGAACTATAAGGTTCTGAGAACCTTATCTGAAACCGAGCTGCAGCATATGCATGGGAACAAACCCAGAACCTATCCTATGAAATACTTCACACGGCACAGGGTTCACATAGTTCCGGTCGTGGGAAAAGAGCCATTGTCTAAACCGTAAATGTGAACTGGCATAAAATTAGATTCTATACTGTAGGCTCACACATCAGCAGCACTTATAAGGTGAACCGGTGTCAGTCGCTGAAGCTCAAAAGGCACACAAAGTTTATAATGTATTTCTAAAATATTTACACAACTAATGCAAACTGATATTTACAAAAAAGAAACTCGGGCGGTTAACTTTCCTCAAAGTCAGTATTCAGGGGGTATAACAACTTGTTTTGTCATGTCCCACACATAATGGCTTTGGGATATTATCTCATGTGTTTGGGTCGAAATCATTGTCGACCGACCGTGATAGAAATTAACATGGCGATTGCTTTCAAGGCACACAGTATCAAATAGATTACATCAAATAAACATCAACTTCTCAACAACGAGGACGTTGAATAAACCACTGGTTCTCAACATCTGGTTCCGGGACCACCAGGGGTCCAAATGGACCCTGATGGGTCTGTAACTCTGATCCATGAGTTCTCCAGAGATCCACAAGATGTCTTTATTTATTCGTTAAATAAGCACTGAGGTTTTTGCGGTGTAGTCTGGCGTTCCAGTATAGTTTAATTGAGTGATCCTCAACCATTTTAATTTCCAGGACCCCTTGTTATATGCATTAGGCCGCAGACCCCCATTTGATTTGATTTTTATCTCGGACTCCAGTCTACAATGTAAAATCCACAGTGTTAAGGGTCCATTTGGTTCTATCTGTACACTCTCAGAGTTACAAACGACCCATAAGGGTCCATTTGAATCCCCGGTGGCCCCTGGGCCGATTGTTAAGAAACCAGTGGAATAAACAGCTGTCGCTTTCTTTGGCAGAAAAAATAACAAGTCTTTGTTGTGATCAGTTCTCTAGAGAGCCACAAGATGGCGCCGTTTGACAACAGCTAGCGTTGGTAGGAGGAGGCAGCTATGGGCGAGGAGCAGCCAGGCTCGATGTGCTTGAGGTGACAGGAGTGACACAGGAGGTGACCGTTGAGCGGGTAGCAGCGGTGGCCCTCTTCATCGTTCAGCTCCATTTTACAATCCTACAGGACAGAGGATCACAACCACTGTTATTGTCACAATACAGGTTTACAGCTGAAAAGAAGTGGGTGAATTATTATTATTATTTTCACGCTCCGTCATTCATAGATTTAACTTAAAAAACAAATCTTGTATGGGGGTCATTGGAACAATGTTTTCAAATGGTGGTCCGTGGCTAAATCCATATTCATTTGGTGGTCCTTCCTTGATATGAAAATGTTTGAGGACCACTGGCCCGGATGAAAACGCTCCCCTGTCCCTTCGACGAGCTGCTGATTTCTTTCCAAACAGCGAGAGAGGAATTTCAGCTGTCAGTCACTCAGCCTCTAGCCAATCATCAGACGGTGTTGACGAGGTGCCTCATCCTTCCCTCGTTCCCCTCTCGTGCACACTCATTGTAAAAGCTTGGCTTTCATTTAACTCCCCAGAGTCTTTACGGGTCCATTTGGTTATATGTGTACACTCTAAGAAGTAAAATTAACACTGGGTTTTACTGCAATTAAGCTTTAGCTTGCAATTAAGCCTTACAAATTAATTAAGCTCTTGTTGTTGCGTTGCAGAACACACTCGAGTTATTGCAAATCTTCATCTGCTTGTGCACATTCAGTGGAGTGAGAACTGCCTTCATTAACATGGAGTGGAAGAAAAGCTGTGTGCCTGCTGAGTTTCATGCGTTACACTTAAGGCAGCAGCCACATTGGATGTGCGCATAACTGCATATAAATTACAGGCCCCTTAAAAGTGTGTTTGTTTTGAACCCACCTCACAGTGATAGCACTCCACATGGTAGTCTTTGTCCATGGATACAACTCGAATGGTTTCATCTGATCCCTGGACGGACGGACAGATAGACACAGACAGACAGGTCAATCATATCTGTAAACCTTCCATATCATTTCTCTCTGACTGACAAGAACATTAACAGCATTTTAAACCAAACTGAACCAGTGCCTGTCGGCCCTACACCAATACTCCAAATATGGAGTGTCCAGGCCAGACTATAACATCAGTACTGTGATGTGATGTTGATGACATCATGGTATTCCATATATGTGGATCTGCAGATTTATTTTTGGACAACCGCAGATCCAGACAGACATACAGACAGACACACACAGATTTTTCTATAGAAAGTTATAGAAAAATGCCCACCATAAAAAATAAAAAATAAACACTTTAATCCAAATTCAAAAAAGGTATTCAGACCCAGGACGGAATAAATCTAACTTACTGTGAAAGCACAAGTGTGCAAGATTTACAAACCAAGAAAACAAAACTGCCCGAGTCAGCATCATTTTGTGCTTACTTTGTGTATTGTTGTGCTGATAGAATAAGCAAGAAAGTCACCGGATGTCTTAATGACAAATTTCATGCAGGTGTGGGGCAAACCTGCACACATACAGTACATAAAGTATGAGCATGCTACTGTACCCCTCCTCTGAATTCCAGACCCACGTACAGTGAGGGGAGGGGTGGGCGGATGGCATTCCAGCAAAGTCAGCTCTAATTTTGGAGGTTTCTTTCAAGAGAGAGAGAGCTGCAGTCTGTACTGTATGCAGTGGAGGAGAGTAACTAGGCTTAGGGCAGAAACCTCTTATCTCCAGATTCATATTCCATTTGATAACTTTTTCAGTTCATTCTTAAATTAAAGCCCTACTTGATCATACTACAGCATCAGACAAAGGTATCAAAAATTGCAGATCTCTTGAATTTGAATCATGAAAACTAACGGTTTTGGACAAATGAGGTTTCCACCTGACCGATGATTTACTCAAGTACTATATGCACCTCCCAGTCACGCCTGGCTTTATAAATGTTTTTTCAGTGTCTGGCTTTTTAAGTGTTTTGTCAGTGATCTGACCCGACTTCTATTTATTATTACCCATCTGCTACCCTGAACAAACAAGAGTAGTGTTGAGACTCACTTTATCTAATACCAGGCAAGAAAGTGGAGCACATCACTCCAGTTTGTAACATTAGATCTTTACACTGTCAAAGAATTGATTTCAGAGAATACTACTGTTGATATATAATGCATTGAATGGTTTAGGGAAATACATTTCTAAATCTTGTGTGATATAATGAACGTCCAGACCTCTGAGGTCATGTGGGACAGGTCTGCTATATGTCCCTTAAATCAAAACTAAACATGGAGAAACAGTGTTTACTTTGTATGCACCATATACTGTATCTAGAACAAATTCCTAGAAAATTGCTGGGCTGCCATTCTGCTTGTCACAGCCTTTTTTTTGGTCTACTTACTACTTTGGTTTTTACCTTATTCAAATTGCCTTTTGTATTATGTTTTTAGGTGTTTAACGTCTTGCACAAAAGTAGCAAATATTGCAGATATACAAGCTCTGCTATTTTTCCTATAAGTCCAAATGTTTTCACCTAACAGTATAATGACAGACTCCAAATTTTACACCAAGTTGAAAGTGCGTCTGTGGCTTTTATAAATATTTAACCAATGAAAAGTATTAAGTAGAGCTTGTGAGTTGTGAGTATTTTTTCCCCATTTCCTGAAAAGTAACTGCTTTGAGCAATACAAGGTTTCCAGCCGACAGTGGTGATACGAGCATGGCATGTTAAACTGTGTTTACTGAACACCTGCTGGTAAAAGTTCACCAGGTGAACAACTCCAGACCCTTCCTCTTTAAAAAAAGAGGGAAAGATGATCGCCTGACGCACGCCTCAGATGGTGTTCCCCTCGCTCCACCTCGCCACAGTGTTTTAAAGAGATACCTTAACATGTGGCACGCGCTAAATCATCCCCACTTCTGCCTCGGGGGCACGACCTTGAGACATACAATACCTGCCACCATTAACTAAGTACCTTTACTGAAGTACTGTACCCTACCCAAGTACAATTTACCTTTACTGAAGTACTGTACCCAAGTACAATCTTTTACTTTACTTCTTGAGCTCTTAATTTCTTCAATACTCTACAATATACTTCTACTCCAATACACCTTCCCCCACTGCCTGTCACTGAAGTTCACCTCCAGGCTGATTATCAGTCTGTACCCACATGAGAACCAGGCCAACGGGGTTGAATAACCAGACATTGTATTAGCTGGTACAGTTGGTTTTCATTTCAACAAGTTCAACACTGGCCATTTGTATAACGTCGCTGTCAGGCAGAAACCTTGTACCTCCTCGTATCATCTTCTTTTGTCCTTTTTTCTCAGAACATTTTGGAAAAATCCTACCTATAGTGTCATGTCAAAATAGGGACACCAGGTTGAAAGTGGTTTAGTGCGTCTGTGGGTTTTATAAAGCTCTAAATAGTGAAAAGTAAGTGCTTGTTATTAAATAATTACTCTTTTTTGGGGTAGTTTTGTATTTTCTAGTTTGGGCTGTCAGTGAAAAATGCTTAAGTCTTGTAGGAATTTTCAATGAAGTGATTCAGATTCCTATTCACTGTGAAGAGACTGATGCTCTCATCATGAAACTGTTATTTCTCAAAGGATGACCTCACCACCTTTAACCAGTCTGCAGTTACAGGGGTTGAGTGTTGGTTTATTTTAGCCATCAGTCTCTCATAAACTGAAACAGAAGTAGACCATTTGTGGCTGATAACAGAGCATGCTGTAATGCATTGGCACCGAAGCCGTCCACAGGACTTTGAACCAACACACAAAATGTTGTGGCATAACGCTCTACAATGACTAACAGGTTGACGTGGACTTACCTCAGAGGGCAGGATGGGCTGGTTACAGGCTGCACATTTAGGAGCCAGGACCCTGGGGGAGAGACACACAAACAAAGAAACAATGTCACGAAAGAACATTTTGAACTGTAAACTCTGAGTGTATCATTATTGTAAAATGCTACTGCGCACTGTCTGGTCCGGTGCACCCCTTTCAACTCCTTAAGGCCTGTCCACTTCGAGAATGATAATTATAATGATGACTATAATATACACCAGGGGTATTCAACGTTTTCAGGCCAAGGACCCCTTAGCTGAGAGAGAGATAAAGCAGGGACCCCACCAACCTTATCATAGATTCCATACCGTTTCATCTTTTGACAGCACAATCGTCAGTGTATTTTGGATTCATATCAATGTTGTGTTTTCAGATATTTAACCACTTGAACCGTCAATACTTAATAAACTTGACCTATCACTCTGTACTTAGTCTGCTCTTTTCCCCCTCAACACCGAAGCTCTTTCACCATAGCAGATCTACAAGCTCACAACGCCTTGCGCTGCAAGGCGTTGTGAGCTTGTAGATCGGCTATTTTTGACTAAAGTTCTCAGAATATGGACGCTAGGGTTCAAGTGGTTAATATAAAAAAGGGATAAAAAAGCTTCTATCACTCAAAGATTTGGAGGACCCCCTGAGGTAACTCTGGGGACCCCCTAGGGGTCCCAGACCCCCTGTTGAAGACCCATGATCTACACTGATGAACGATATAGTTTACGATATAGTTTTGTAAACATGTTGAAACACAGGTAATGTGTTTATCTTAACGCCTGTTAAGTCCAGATGAATTGGGATTGGTCGTATGTCTACCATTCATCAAATCGCTCTGAGCGTGTTCTCAGCCATTTCATTCATCACTGCCGTCGTCATTATAGTTGTGGGGTCATCCACTTGAAATAGAAAGATTTTTGGAAAGGACATACAGTATAGAAATAGAAGGATTTTTGAAAGAACAAACGGTATAGTTATCCTGTTCTCTGTAACGTTGGCCTACACCTTTCAGCACAGGGTTCTGCTTCTACTAAGCAGTGGTGTAAAGTAACTAAGTACATTTACTTAAGTACTGTACTTAAGTACAATTTTGAGGTGTTTGTACTTTACTTGAGTATTTCCAATTTCCAATACTTTCCTACTACACTACATCTCGGATCCGATTATTTTACTTTTACTACACTACAATTAGTTGAAAACTTGAAGGTAGATTTAGATTATTATTACAAATCATGCATTAACCATAATATATGGGTTAGGGTTATATAAGATTTTTTATACATTCTGCACAATGAATACTTTTGGTACTTTTAAGTATATTTAGATACCAATACTATTGTACTTTTACTCAAGTGTAACAAGAGTATTTCTACATGGCAGAATACTTTTACTTAGGTAAAACATTTGAGTACTTTTTCCACCACTGCTACTAAGTAAGCAGGGATAAGGGCATGCCAGGTCTGCAGATGTGCTGGCTCCCTCTCACGCACACCATTCCACCAATCCTAAGAGTAGGAAAACAACCTCTCCCCCCCCCCTAAAAAAAAAGCTAAATGAATTCATTATTTCCCTGCCTGCAGATGGTTGGCACCTGGATGTGTGCGCCAGGGCCTCAGTGTCCAGGGCCATGAGTGAGTCTGACATAGACAAACACATACACAGTCAAAAATCCCAGTGTTCATTTAAAAAGGTAGTGTTTTTTTTTTTTTTTTTTTTTTTTTGTTAAGTTAAAGCTCTATCATTCTGACAGTGAACCATTGATGTATATGGATGTATATATGTGTGTTTCAGAGTGTCTCCAGCTCTTTAATAAACATTTTCGGGTGGTTTGCCAATTTCAGCCAATCAGGAGAGACTACCGATTTATCAGCTTTAATTTTATAATCTTCCAGTTCCAAGTTTGCCTGTTCACTACTTTGTTTCATCACTTCCAATTTCACCGTTTTTCTTTACTACCGGTATATAAATGCAAAACTTCACTTATTTATCCTTTATGCTGTATGAGTTCTTTCTCCTGAATGGATAAAATTGTTATCCCAAAATGAAAATGAATTTTTCTGTTTACTAAAGAGCTGGAGAGACATAGAGACCCCTGTTACTGAATAAAGAAAACTGTGTATAGAAGCAATTGCTATCAGAATATAGAGCCATTTAATCACTTTCTGCACCTCAGCTCTTCTCGGGTCCATCAGGTTCCATTTGTACATTATAGCAATGGATTAATGTACTGTGTACAGTATATCGTCTCTGTCGGATGGAAACCTCATATGTCCAAAACTGTTACTTTTTGGGACTCAAATTCTAAAATAGCGAAGCTGTAGTATGATCAAGTGAGGCGTTAATTTAAGCATTAAAGTTAGAACATGGAGATAAGAGGTTTCTGCCCGACAACGACGATATACTGTACTTATCTGCACAGGTGACCATAATAGCACAACACTCGTGCTACAGTGTGTTTGTCCTCCTGGTTTCTTTCCACAGACCAGTGGAGAGTTAAAGTGGAGAGATAGAGTTAATGTGAAGAAAGTTAATGTGGAGAGTTAATGTGGAGAGAGTTAATGAGAAGAGAGGTAAAGTGGAGAGAGTTAATGTGGAGAGAGGTAAAGTGGAGAGCATCCAGGGAGTTTCTGCAGCTCACAGCGCGCTGATTGTTCTAGCAGAGCAGTCACGAGCTGTGCTGTGCTGCTTTTCCACTCGTCGGAGGCTCGGAGCCTCACACACTGCGTTGTTAGCCAGCAAGACCCTTGTGTCTGAGAGGTGCGACGGCCACACACAGACACGCAGGCACGCATGCATGCACCCACACGTCTGTATTACTAAACTTGTGGGGACAGCAGACATTTATTAGGACTTTGATTTTATGAATGCCATTTTTAAATGTTTCCGTGAGCCATTTGTAACCCCAACACTGAAAATGAAAGTTACGGTACAAGCTCACAATGTGTCGCAGCATGATACATTTATTATATTTTTGGTGCATGACTCAGGTGGGCAACCAAGTATAAATCAAGCACAGCCTGAGCCTAAAAACTAACCTCTAAATGCCTAATCCTTACCCTAACCCACATATTGTACAACTTTCCCTTCAACTTTAACGGGACAGCAAGTTCCCCCCACACACACTCCTTGAGAGCCTTCTCAAGTGTCTGCCGCACGTGGCAGAGCCCGGGGGGCAGAGGGAAACCCAGCTCACGTTTGCGGACCCCCTGAACCTGATCTGGTCGCAGTGTTGTGCAAAATATAAGAAAAAATAACATCCAATTTAAAATCGTCTTAAGGGAGGACTGTCCGGCCGGCCAGTGGGCGGACCTCTGTCAAAACGACTCAGCCACAAGCATATAAGGAGCTCCCAATCTACACCCAAATTCCAAATATGGAGTGCGTTATCTAACAGCAACGCGCTGTGAGCTTGTAGATCTTCTATATTTGAACAGCCAATTGGATTAAGGCTTAAAACCATTTGAGAACCACTGGCTTAGTAGAAAAAAAACATCTATTCCATTCGCTGTTTGTTCAGTAATGGGTTCAAACAAACTTTACTACTTTGACATCAACGTCTTTTGCTTTATTTGTAGGAGAAACGTGGCGTGAGAAAAGTGAAGTGGGGATGGCAGCTGGAGGTTAAGACCATGAACTGGTCTGAGCCACCAGGATTAGCTTGTATTCGCCCATAGGTTTCTGTAATGACCTTTCTACACTCCTCATCAGTCATCATATACTTAGGCATCATCAACACCCAAGTAAGCCGACAGCATAGTCAAGTACTGTATGTGCAATAAGTTGAACATTTAGTGTCTGACCAATCACACACACAACGTTCGCATTGGTGCCTCTGCGGAGGTGTTCAGCTAGCTTTAGAAATTCTCAGGAGGTGTAAATGCTGCCAAAACAAACTTCGGCAAGGCACTGTGTTTGTTTGCTTTCTCCCTCACAATTATGTAATTTTGTACTTATTGACTGACTTTGTTTGTAGAATACTGCCAGCAGTCTTTGATGCAGTAGATCTTGTTTTAACCTTGAGTACCTGTGATAGTCTTTGATGCAGTAGATCTTATTCTCGGTGTCCACAGTGAATGGCACACCATCCAGGCTCTCATTGCAGATGACACAGCGGAAACAGCCTGGGTGGTACGACTTCCCAAGGGCTTGTAGGATCTGCGAACACGCATACAAGAATATTAGGTCAGCTAAACACTGTGAATAGACTTCATTCTGTCTTTTTTAGTCAAGATCAAGACGAAAGAACCATTGTTTCTTTATGATTTTCTTATTGTTTTTGTCTTTTCAACACAACTTATTGAAGAAGCCATTGAAAGCCATTGTACAAAAGTACACCATCTTTCCTGTTGGCTGTACATGAAGCATGCTGGGTGTGTATGAAGAACACATGTACACTCGTGTTCCTGCGCTGGTACACTTCCACTCATTACTTTGTCATCATGATGAGATGTCCTGCGTTATGTCTCACTCTTTGCCCTGATGTTACCCACCAGCTTGTATGTGTGCGTTGGTGTGTGTGTGTATATTCCACGGAGAACTAACATAGATCTTTCCTAGAACTGTCCAACAGACAGACTTCTAACTCTGCATGCGTCACAGAGGACTGGAAGGAGTATGGCCTCTGCACCCCTTCAGCTATGGCCACCCCTTAACCACTTAATGTTCAGTAATATCACAATTTTCAAAAATGTAAAAAGAACCCCCCCCCCCCCCCCCTTATGACAAGCCCAGACTAGAGATGGTAGTGCTTAAAAAGGAAAAAGTGAATGCATATGTGCAGATGCATACGCACAGATGCATTCAAGCGCACACACACACACACAGTCACCACTTCCTCCTGAGTCGTTATCCAGATGTGCCCACAGGAAACTTATTACGGGTGGAGTTGCTGAATGTCTGAGGAAGGCATCGCATCACACACACACACACACACACACACACACACACACACACACACACACACACACACACACACACACACACACACACACACACACACACACACACACACACACACACACACACACACACACACACACACACACACACACACACGGCACTTACCATGTCCATGATCAGATGGCCACATGCGTTGCACTTGTCCGCAGACTGCTGGAAGCCAGAGTACTGAAACACAAGGAGAGGACAACAATGTCACAACCATGACACAATGACAATCTGGCAATGACGTCAAAGAGGAACTGAAAGCATAAGGGGTAAAATCCTGTGTTAATTACACTCCAAGTGGAACCAAATGGGTCCCTTTGAACACTCTTGGGGTTACCATTTAATTTAACGCTCACTAATTTGTGAGTTACAGATTAAATTTCACTGAGGGTTTTTACTGTGTATACGTTCACAATCCTCTGTGTTAATTAACTCCAAATTGGACAAATGGAATTATTACTAGTAAGAAGCCCCAAGGAGTTGCGCTGTGACCTCATGAGACTGACACAATATGTCCATATAGGGGCATTCCCAGATATGGGCTTATTGATGACACCAGGGATCTCGATATATGGGCATAAGAGGGACAAGGACTGCCATACTGTATATGGAGCGTGGCATGAGGCCGTGACTGACTGACTGACTGACTGACTGACTGACAGACATGAGGCGGAGGTTCTGATACTAACTGCTCCCTACGGTCGCAATTAATTTAACACTCACTAATCTGTACACTCATTAAATAAACACGGAGGATTTTACTGTGTAACTGGATCTTTACAGGGTCTTTACTAGATCTTTACAGGGTGACGGACTCAATCAATCTCATGTTTATATTGTTATTAAGCTTCTGTTTGTTGTACTGATAAAATCACATAAATAATCCAAAGGCTCTACGATGTATCTAGGGCAGTAACAAAAATAAGCAACGAAATATGCTCTTAATGAATCACAGATGTAAAGGATTTGTGTGTATTCTGTGTATTGCTCATTGGTCTCTGTACCGAGTCATCTTGGGAGCTTTCTGGGGTCTTAAGACGGAACCAAACCAAGTCGTGGCATTTGTTTCATAACTAGAGTATTTACATGGGTGGAGTTAGCAACAGTCTGTGAATTAATGCAGAAAAGGCCCTGGGTGGCGTCTACACAAGAATGCCAAGAATGGCATTTGATGTCACATGGGGGAGGACCACATCAGAAACGCGGATCACTGCGTGGGCCCTCCACGGGTCACAGACAAGGTCAGGGAGAGAAGGATGAGGCTGGCTGGGCACTGTGTCAGGCACCCGGGAACCAGTGGCGAGCAAAGTGACAACTGTGGGAGCCACCCCAAGGCACAGCTAGGAAGGGAAGGGGGGATTTGATTTACCTTACATGGTTTTTGACCTGATGTGAATCTTCCTATGTGTGATCCGTCGAACTGGTTGAGTGAACTGCATCCTTAACAAACCTCCTTCACCTCATTCATGAACATCTGTATCTTATCTGAATATGATTATTCACCCCGTTACTATTCTGTTTTCTCTTCTCTCTCCTGCTAGTACTCTTGTTCTACTCCTTTACCGCAAACTACGAAATGATGGAGCACGCAGAGAAAAAACAAATCTCCCCCACTTCTTTACAAGCGTATTCCTATGATGTGACAACATAAAGCAGATAGTGATTCTGTGGCCAATGCAGTGGGACAGTGGAGATGCAGATGCAGAGTTCAGGACCCTGGTGCTGGACAGGAAGGAGTGGAGAGCAGTGACCACCGTTTCCCAAACATTGGATTGGGACCCATTTGTGGGTCACAGGCCAATTGTTATAGGTCAGGACTCGAGTAAAAAGAAAATGTTTTCCCCAACATTAAAAAAAATATCGGCGTGAAGCGACACATTGTGTAGATCTGCTATTTTCACTAGCTTGGGTCCCGGGCTAATGTCTAATCTCTCTTTTGGGTCTCGACCTGAAAAGTTCTTGCTGCAGATCCCCTGGAAGGACCCCACTTTGAGAACAACTGCCTTAGTAGACAACAAACATCTATTCTATTCGCTGTTTGTTCAGTAATGGACTCAAACTTTATTACTTTGACATCAACGTCTTTTGCTTTATTTGTAGGAGAAATGTGGCGTGAGAACAGTGAAGTGGGGATGGCTGCTGGAGGTTGAACTTGGGGTCCTTGCCATGAAATACTTTGAGAACCACTGTGCTAGCTTATTGCACATGCATCAAAGTCAAAGTGCCTTTTGGGGGGAATTGACAACGTAAACACAATCTGAACTGTCTTCAAGTGGCGACCCTCACATTTCTGGCACTGCAGTTAGGTCAGAATCATGAATACTAAGAATTATTTGCAAATACTTTTTTGACCCGGGTCTGCTCTGAACAGAAAACATTCTTTACACCATCATCACGCAAACTTTAATTAGTGTGTGATTATAAGTGTCTTATTAACAGAGGAGACTTGTCTAAAACGACTGGTAGAGGAGACAGATTAATTAACAACAGAGAGAGAAAGGGAGAGAGAGAGAGAGAGAGAGAGAGAGAGAGAGAGAGAGAGAGGCGAAAGCTGATTTGATTGTGCAATTAGCACGATAAAGTGATTGAATACATCCATTTAATTACTCATCAAAATGCACTAGAGTGCACCAACATGTAAATGTAGCCTTGTGTTGCAGAAAGGCTGATTACAATAATAATGTCATAACTACATAGCAACTCAATGACTATTCTATGATACACACAGGCAGCAAACTGTGTTTTAAGTAGAGCATACATTATGTCCCTTGTCCCACTAAGCCGTTTTAAATCAGACATATCAACCTTGGTCAATCTAAATTGTACTTGTTTTACTTGAGATTGAAATGCGATGGAACTAGTTTGATAATTTTGTTTGTAATGTCGATGGAATTATCTGATAATGTTTTGTATAGCTGTTTTGTAAATTTGTTGTACTCTCGCACTGCTGAAAAAGAGGGTACCAGCCCTCAGTGTGTTACCGAGAATTAAATAAAGGTTGAAATGAAATGGGAAAAAAAATCATGTACGATTCTGCCATTATCTAATGCATAGGTCTTCAACAGGGGGTCCCAACCACTTGAATCCTAGCATTGAGTTGAGTCACCACGAGATTTGTTGTGAGCTTGTAGATCTGCTATTTTTTGTGTGTGCTGTGAACGCTGGAGGGGAATAAAGCAGATGGGGACCCCCGCCCCCCCGCACATAAACCATCGCTAAGTAGCATCTCTAGTTACCGACCTTCTCCCCGATCCCACCCAGGGGAGGAAAGCGATATGGAATGTCTGCAGGAGATGCTCGAACCCGAGCCACCGGGTCAAGCTCTCCTGTTTAAAGTTTATGTTTAGGGGTCAAACTCGCCTGTTTAAGTTTGATGTGTAGAGGTCACGCCGGCCACATAATCGTAACGGGCCGAGGGGAAAAGACCTGCCACACACTTTGGAGTTGGAAATAATGTGCTCAGAATATGAGGACCACCTGCCTGGTACCATGAAATGCACTTTCCTTGGAGGCTGTGGGGCCTCTAGTGTTCCTTTTCACCCTGCAGTGAATCCTTGTGAATCATCAAGATGAGAAGGCAGTTAAAGATGGATTTAAGTTAGTAAAGTTAAGTTTGTGGAAAATGCAGTGACTCTCACACAGTAAAATCTAATTTATCCATTTGTAAGTCAGTGATGCAAATTAACTGAGTGTTAAACACTAGTAAGACGCTTCAGGGCGACATGCGGTCGCACCAATTCTTGACCATCTGGCCAGTGATATATGTATATCGGACCATTTACCCATATATGGAGATCCCTGCATGATAGTCAACAAATCCATAGAACCATAGACTGTAAAAATGTGTACTGACTGACGGACTGACTGACGGACAAGCTGCGTCATTTCTCATGGTATACTGTGACCTTCTGTCGTAATAAAAGAGAATCGAGTCTGCACAATGGTGATGCTGAGAAAGCTCTGCTGTATTTTATTGCATCGTCAACGTTTCAATCAATTCAGATCTTCATCAGGACATAATATACATGCAGATCTGAATTGATCAAAACGTTGACAACGCAATAAAATACAGTGGTGCTTTTTCAGCAGTGTGCAGACTCTATTCTCTTTTATGATACTTTTGCTTGTCTTGCACCTGGACCACGAATTGTGCGTGCACTACCTTCCTCAAGTGTTCATTTAACACCCTCAGAGTTAAATTAACACTTGAGGATTTTAGTGTGCAGAATTTAAAGTGCACATAGGATTTTATGTGGTCAAATCAAATGTAAATTTAAAGGTGTTGTGGTATTTCGTTGTTAAAAGAAACTAAAGTTTGTTGAAAAGCCTAAAGCTCTGTATTACGATAGTAATATAGTATTAGTATAGACAGTAAAAAATGCTAATTCAGAGTTTTGTTTGTTCAGTAACAGAGAGAGCCCCATAAATATCATTCATCAGCTTGTGTTCCACTTCCAATTTTGTCTGCTCATTCATTTCTTTCATTACTTACAATTTCACTTGTTTCTCCTGTGTCCTGTATGAGTTCTCTCTCCTGATTGGATGAACTTGGTATCCTGACCTGAAAATGTATTTTCTGTTTACTAAACAGCTGGAGAGACAGGGTGACCCCCGTTACTGAACAAACAGACCATATCAATAATGCCTATTTAACAAAATAAAAGTCACATTCAGCACCTTTAAATAATCTCATCAACAAACACCTCCGTCAGACCGTCACTCACCAGAAAGTCTTCTTCACAGAACACCTTTCCTCCAACATAGTAGAACGCCTTCCCCCTTAACCGTCGACCTAAAAAACAATTGAACAAAAAGGAATAGACAGAGACACAGGGCATTTTAGAGACGTTTCACTCCAGACACAGTAAACAGTCCCAGCTGCACCACAGAGCTTCTCCCAGAATTTTTCTCCCAGAAACTGTTTTGTCATTATTGCATTACGATAAGGAGCCTCCATTCAGGCAGATTGCAAAAGGTAACATACGCTGATGTGTTTGGAGGGGAGGGGGAGAAAGCTTTGTGGAAAATCTTACGTTCTCAAACCTCCCTCCAGACAGTCAGTGAAAATAATAACTCAAGAACCTTGATGGAAGAAGTACTCAGGGTTTTTACTTAGCTAAAAGTATATATAGTATATACCACTAAAAATGGATTAACTCTGATAAAGTAGAAGTAAATACAGTACTTGAGTAAATATACTTGAACAATTATCACCCGTCTGGAGGTATAGCGGACCGACGTGTACGCTAATTTCCCAGACGCCCAAATCCAAATAAACAGCCTTTTTTATGGCACGTCTGGTGTCCTCCTGATGTAATGTGATTGGAACAACACAGCCTGGTTTGTGTTTGTGTGTGTGTGTGTGCGTGTGCGTGTGCGTGTGCGTGTGCGCGTGTGTGTGCGCGTGTGTGGTGACAGCGGCGACGACACAGCGTGAACATCTGGAGCAGGGTGTAGCACCCGTCCAGGCCACCGGCACACCAGGAGAAAATGTGTGCCATTGAATTCAATTAGCAAACAGACAGGCAGACAGATGTAAGTGATTAAACAGTTTGCCCTGATGATGGCTGACGTGGCAGAGGAACCCACCAGTCCATCAGCTTTGTTCTCCTCCAGCATTCACCACACACACGCACATTTGTATTACAATCTTTTAACCATAACCATAAAGCCTTAATCATAAAGAGTTAAAGTACAGGGGGCGCCCGCTGGCCTACTGGTCCAGGCGCATACCACATAGGCATTGATGCCTGACGGCGTCACCGGTTCGATTCCCCGATCCGGATGACCTTTGCCGCGCGTCACTCCCAGTCTCTCCCCCCATTTCCTGTCAGTCCTATCCAGTAAAGGCATAAAAGGCTAAAAGCCCAAAAACAAATCTTAAAGTACAGCCTACTTCATGAGCCCTGGTGTCCTGTATCAAATATAGTCACTATACAATGCATCGTGAGCGTGTCGGCACACAACAAGTCAGGCAAAACTTAAATTCTACCATATAGTGCATGCTCTACATTTTGCCCTCACAAGTATTGTAATAAAAGTACATGCACGCACACACACACACACACACAGGGAGCACTTCCTGTCTGTCTGTAAGCTAGAATGGTGGCTCTATGGTCTGGATGTGGGGGCTCCTGTTCCAAATACACACACGCACGCACACACGCACACACACACCTCGCTACGTCTGCCCAGGTCCCACAGGAAGAGGGAACATTCCACACATTTTCTTCAGAGTGGGGAGGCGTGGGTTGGGGTAAAAGAAGAGGGGTGAATAAGAGCGTTCTTCGTTCTCTCCCTCTGCGGCCACACACACACACCAGGCCAATGAAATGGCATCAGTCCTTTTTGTCAGGCGAGAGAATAATTGGTAGAAACTTAACACTAATATAAAACCTCACAGACACACAAACCTGCTGCTACATGATGACAAATCACACACACACACACACACACACACACACACACACACACACACACACACACACACACACACACACACACACACACACACACACACACACACACACACACACACACACACACACACACACACACACACACACACACACACACACACACACACACACACACACACACACACACACACACACACACACACACACACACACGTTCAAAAGGCCTGTAGTCATAATTCAAAATGCTAAAAGTGCAGGTGGCATCAAAATATTCCACTTAAACCCGCAAACATAATTAAAACTGACCTGAGTTACAACTAGATACTTGGACCCCTTTTTTCCCATCTATACCAAATCTCTTCACCAAAAATAGCCGATCTACAAGCTTGCACCACATTGTGAACTTGTAGATTTGCAGTTTTTTGTGATGTTGGCTTTTTGAACAGCCAACGTATAAATGGATAAATTGGTTATAATGATTGTCACGCTGTATTAAAGGACGACTTCACCCATTTTCAACGCATCTAATAATTGGTCCTCACCAGGCCTGGAATCTCATCATTTTAGGGCCAAGACCACTTGGCCTTTGGGGTTGTACATGTATTGAGGGCACAAAGGCCAAATGCCAGGGCAAGAAGGCCATCAAATAAAATAAGATTTTAGTCCATTGAAATAATTAATTGAATTTAAGGGTTACATTTGATATGTACAATATCTGCTGTGAAATAAATAAATGGGTATTTACAAATCTGATGCTCAGCCCTGCACAAATCAAAGATACTGGATTGGTTTAAAAATGAGGACTCAACAAGACACTGGCGTCTACATATTGACAAGACAGACAGAGGAGAAAGTAGTACAGTCAGCTGGGCTGGGGCATTAAGGCCACTGTGGCCTCAGGGCATGACATTGGTTTGAGGGGCACAAGGCCAAACTGAGGGGTAACGACAGCCATGGCCTTCATGGCCTCCTTGAAATTCCTGCCATGGTCCTCACTAATGATACAAATCTGTATCTGTGTTTCAGTCTGTGTTTCATAGAAGGGCTGTGGACACTTCAGAATAGTTAAGCAGATTTCATTTGAAATTCATTCCATGATTATAGCACGACAACTTTTCAGGAATAGAAAGGCTGCAGTTTCAATTAGCTTGGATTCCCCATCGATTATGTCACTGGTAGGCGGGTTTCTGAACCGTCTACAGCCCTCCTCTGAGACACAGACAGGGTATACAAAAATGGTAGACAAAATCCTAGCCTACTATATTATAATGAGAATTAGTCATTTTGGGAATGGCATCACTAGTAAGACGCCTTAGGGCGACAAGGGACCTCAAGGTCGCGCCACAGTGATGTGGACATCAGGGCTGTGGACATCAGGGATGTCCATATATGGGCATGAAAGGGATTTGTTCCCCCTGGCATCACATGGATCTCTCTAGCAGGGAATCATTAATATTGATGACATCAGGGAACTCCATAAATGAGTGGTTCCCCTGACATCACAGTGACATCAGAGCAGGATGACATCATGATGACACATTTTTACGGTTTATGGGTTTGCCCATAGACCGTGTGCACGCGGACAAGCTGTGACATTTCTCATGGTAAACTGCAACCTTCGGTCACAATTAAAGGCAAAAGCATTTCCAAAGAGGAAGGTGTAAAAGTTCACAGGGGAGTACTCTTCACCGTCATTCAGCAAAAGCTTAAGAGAAGACATTCATTTATGAGGGAAAATAAAATAAAAGACAAACCGATTAAATACGGAGATACAAGGTTTCTTCCCAACGATAGTATTAAGACAATGAAGCAGTTCCATCTGGGTTCTATCTGGAGCACAGATGAAAGAGCAGAAACGGTTATTATAGTACACGCTGTTCCTCCACCACGGTTCTTTGAACCCTTCAGGCTAATGAAGGCAAAACAACCAGTCCACAACACACAGTCCTCTGACTCCTAGACGCTGACTCGTGATTCTCGTGAGTCTCTGAGAATCAGCATCATCTGAAATTCTTTCTACCACTCTGCCCCGTTATTACATTATCTTCCCTTCCACTAAAATAATGTGAACGCAGTTTCACGGCCCCGCTGCACGCCCAGCCTCTCGCGATCTCCTGATCGAGCCACGGTTCTACATTGTAAAACCGAGTGTTACTTTAACTCTAAAGACCAAGTAAAGAACACACACATACACAATAAAATCCTCAGTGTTAAGTAACTCAGAGAGTGTACAATATCAGTTTAAACACACTTCTGGGGTCATATTAACAACTATAGATTCCAGCTTTTGTCTGCACCCAACCATGCAAGTTGCATGATTCAAAATGTTGATATTTGATATACTTTTTTTTTTTTATCAGACATGCCCCCCTCCTACGTAAGCCCAATGAGCTTCATTTTACTTGAACTCCATTTTAACTATGTTACACTTGAAAAACACAAACCTGGTTCTGGTGACTGATATTGCCTTCTAATACATGAGGGGGCCGTGTTTGAGGCACCCTCATGTATTGAAAGGTCCGGTTCAACTACCAAATTACGTCACTCGGAACTTCTGAAAAGCATTACGCTAGGGATGCAAAATATCGATTAATTAATTAATTGATAGTTGATAACCTTATCGATCGATTAACGATTAATTGATAAGCGACGTTTTTAGGACCAAATGGAAAATTCCTATCCAAAACCGATAATGAGTGCAGAAACATATGTACCGGTAATTGCCTTGATGTATACTGTATAACATTAACAAGTGTCAACAAGCTTCAGCTGGACACAGACACACACACACACACACACACACACACAAACACACACACACACACACCCCTTTGCAGTGCTCAATTGGAGTCTGTCTCATTTCTCTCCAAAGCCCTTGAATATGATGGAATATGATTAAAGATTACTGTGATTTTGTTAAGATCACACACACTCAGACGAAAAGTTTGGTTTCGGAGAGAGTATGGACTGGCCTTTAGAAGGACAAAGGTGTCTCCTACTCATTTCATCTCATTTAAATATTGAATCAAGCAACATAACATGTGGGCTGCTCACACAAAAGGCTGAGTAGACGTGAAGCATGAATGCAGGCGTGTTTTAAAGTGATTTAGTCCTTAAATTAACGGTCAGGGTTTTGTGGTTTGGGGTTAATTACTGACAGACATTCAGCCAGGGGACTGCGTCCCTGAGGACAGTGTGGAGTGGATGACTTGAGGATGGAGGGAGATACAGGCTCTTCCTCTTCTTCACATTCCTGTAGTTTTCCCCCTTTGGAAGTCACAAAGGGAGAAGGATTTAGATAAGACTTTTAATTAAAGACAGAAGTCAAGGCTGACAGTTTGGAGACCCCTGAAAGAACGTGGTGTGTGTGTTGGGGGGGAGGGATGAGGGCAATTTATTCTCTTTCATGAAAATGTTAAATACCAGTGGGATGAGACCAAACGCAGGGGGATTTTACACGTCCAAACAATCGCGCGGAATCCCGCGAGTTATCCCAAGTGACTTGCACTCCGCAGCAACCCCCGAGACGGAGTGATCTATATCTCAGGCAATTTGTTTTACACAAAGCAGTATTGCAGACTGTTTGCTTTGGGATTTAATCATCCCAGATCAGATCCCCGTCCAACTTGGAACACTATATGAAATTTGTCGAAAGAAGCAGAGTAATCTTCTGGGGTAATCTGATCGCGGGCGATTGAATTATCAGAGTAAACCGCAACTGGGAGGTTTCGGTCAAGGCCCTCGCAAAATTATGCAACTGTTGGGATCATTCGGGAATCGGGACCAGTGACATCCTTGTTTGTTTTCTCTAACGCAGGGGTTCTCAACCAGTGGTCCGCCAACCCCTAGGGCCGTTTGCCAGTACTGCAGGGGGTTCAGCGAAATTGAGAGGAAAATAGGATTTAGTTTATAACTGTACAAAAATGTGGTTATATTTCTTTTTTAAATTGTACATCTACATTTCTAACTATTCACTACATTTGTAGCATACATTTTTTAAACTGCAATTATTAAAACATGTATTCCCATTGAGCAAACATTTGAATCAGTAAGCGGTACTAAAGCTGTGCGATTGGCTGGGATGAAGGGGCCTCACTGTTGCAAAGGTACAGTATATGTGAAAGACTGTCTCTGTACTCTTAGACGGGCACTCTCACGTGCGCTCTCGCGGCAAACTCCCCCCCAGTCACACCTTTGCCAAACATTCAGCACTGTGCAGTTTTATGCACACCCATCAAGTCCAGCATTAACTGCTTAAACCCTATAGCAGTGGTTCTAATTTATTTTGGCTCGGGGCACGCCTAAATGACTCACTTTACATTCATGTAAATCTTTCCCCCTGCCTGAGATACAATATGTCACAAAGAAAACTTGAGAGAATATCAGTTTCCTGGATTTGGACAGGGATCGGGGGGTCTATACACAGGGTCTCCTTTTTACCCCCTCCGTTGTGAACTTGTAGTTCTGACATTTCTGACAAACGTTAATAACCTTTTCACAGAATGTACAGAATAGGGATGCCAGAGTGCATGTTTTTAAGGAGCTAGAAGACAATAGTGGTGTTTCCATAAAGCCACTTTTTGCGCATTAACGTCTTTTTCGCAAAATGTTTTTATGGAAACATTTAAAAATGCGAATAAACTTTCATTATCTGCAAAAAAAGTTATCCGCTTGGAGGAGGAGGATTTTGAGCCTTTATCGAATAAACTAAATGCGCATAAGTGGATGGAAACAGGTCAGACAATAAATGCGAATAGATTATGACGTTCTAGGTCCATTTCCCCTGCCGCTTTACGTCCATGGTATAGCGTTAGCCCACAAAACAAACCGGTTGTTTGTTACACACGGAGTGACACGGACCGTGAGTAAATTCCTCCCGTTTTCACCTCCCGGAGTCAAGCCATCGGTGGCGAACCCTTCCTCATCACACGGTGTTGCGTGCCTGAAGTGCCCAATCTACAAGCTCACAGCAGCTCGCATCCACGTCTCCACGCCGCGTTGTGAGCTTGCAGATCGGCCACCTGACCTTCCAGAGGACGCTGAAACTTGCAGGATGAGCAGATTGAGCACTGTGCAGCGACGCGACCGCGGTTTTCCCGGTGAACCGGTAGCTTTATGTATTGAGAGGAACTCTTGCCAATTTCGTAAGAGACTCGTCGCCAATTGTAATATATTTAAAAGTTATTTGGGGCCATGATGATGACCGATAACCCCTTCTTCCCACTACTAGACAGCGACCGAGTCACAGCAGTCAGACGTGCAGACGGTGCAGTGCTCAGGTTCGGTCCCGAAAAAATCAGTCCGATCAACTCTTGCGACCGTCGCTAATTCGAATGACACCCGCAAATGCTAAATTCGCTTTGTCTTAATGCGTATTTCTGATAATTCGCTTCCCTAATTCGAATAAGTTTATGGAAACATGGCTAATGAGAAGACAGAGAAAGTTTATAGTTTTATAAAATGGCAACTAAACACTTCAGTGTATCTCCTACAGCTTCAAAACGAATGTGTTTGTGTTTCTTTCAATGCGTGAGCATCACGGCCATACACACAAAAAACAGGGTCACATATGGAAAGCAACGATCGTTTCTTACAGCGTTTTGTTTCCCAGGCGTATAAGTGTTCAAAGTTACGTATCTTCATCCCTTCTCAATCCCACTCTCCCCCGTGAAGCCCCTCTGGGGCCGATGGTCCTACGGGGGGCTTTGCCTCTCTTCTCCAACCTATAGCTTTCTGTCTCCTTCTACGGGCCTTGTACCCGCTCCAGTTGATTGTTTTGGTAGATTAGCTCATAAACCAGCCTCCCCCACCCCCTCTTACAAACAGGTCTTAATCAGTGTGAGGCTTCCGCAGGGCTGAGAGGGTTTAGGGTGGGTTATTCTCAGTCTAGTAACTGTCCACGGGCAGTCAATGATAAGCCGGAGGAGAAAGCCCCCCTGCCGAGACCCCTTTACACACACACACGGAATGTCTCCTCTACTCATTTTCATCGTTCCTCAGTGGCACCTTGGGAGGAGGGTGGTAGGGTGGTAGGGTGTAGCTGGAGGTGGGGGTGATAGGAGATGGAGTCTATAGGGGAGGTGCGGTGGGGGGGGGCTCACGGACATAAAGTCTTTGTTATGGAACTCAACAAGCGTGAAGGTCAGTGAAGATTTGAGGAGGGGAGATTCCTTGCAAGACAGTGGCCTGTGTGTGTGTGTGTGTGTGTGTGTGTGTGTGTGTGTGTGTGTGTGTGTGTCTCTTGGGGCCCACAGCTGACATAACAGACACCCTGTGTCCTCCAGGAGCCCGGCCTCCACACAGGGGCCTCTATGCCTGCATTCCTCCCCAGCCAGGATGCTCTCCCCCTGGGGGCCGGGCAGCAGCCCCCCTGGGGGGCCGGGCTGCAGCCCCCGTGCCCTCAGCCCTCACATGGGAGACAGCTATGAGAGGTATGCAGGGCTGCATACACTACGCACGCACGCCGTCCTCTCTCTCTCCCGGTTTGAAGATGTCATTATCTTTCCCTCTCACCGATCGCTGCCTCTTTTAATCTGCTGACACGCACGTTTCGTTGCACGCAGACTGAGACGGCACGCACGCACGCACGCACGCAACACACACACACACACACACACACACACACACACACACACACACACACACACACACACACACACACACACACACACACACACACACACACACACACACACACACACACACACACACACACACACACACACGATCACAGACTAAACAGTGGTCTCTCAGCATGCCCCCCCCCCCCCACACACACACATACAAGACAAGAGGAGGACAGAAAAAGGAGGAGATTGGTGTTTAATCACATGTGCGCGCGTGTGTGTGTTTGCGTGCGTGCATGCGTGCGCTGAGGTCAGAGTGGGTGCAGAATAATGAGCCTGGACTGGGGTCATCACCGTGCCACACATACCCCACCACATGGTCGGGGAGGGGCTTTTTAATTGGTGGTCAGACTCATCCAGACTGGCGAGCCGTCCCACCTTCCTGCCAGAGAAAACACTGTCTTTGAGATAACTTCAGCTGCCAGAAGAACCAGTGCGGACGGCGTTAGAAAGTTACATTACCAACTAGGACATTCACGAATAGTGAACTGATTTTTAGTAATCGAATTATTCGACCTCAAAGTATTTTAATAGTCGAATATTCAACAGGACTGGCCAAACTGTCAAATATTAAGTAAGCAAGAGGCGAACATTGTGAAAATAGCCGATCTACATGCTTATAACGCCTCGCAACGCAAGGCGTTGTGAGCATGTAGATCTGCTATTTTCACAATATTTATCTGTGTTACCGAGTCACATTAAATGTAATTCCTACAAGTGCTTGTCAGGGTTCTTATGACTTCCTATCTAGCCAAGCTTTATAAACCATGAAGAAACATATATGCAGTATTTTTAAAGACAAAACAATAAAACATTTTAAAAAAGCGAATATTTCGATTTCGGTGAACAACGTCGAATAGTGACTTTGATATTCGAATATCCGAATATTTGGTGAATGCCCTAACTTGTAGTATCAAAAGTAGCAGATTATGCAAGAAAGAAAACAAATCAAGAGTGCGTCTTCTAGCACTAGCTCAGGGACAGCCTTCCATGTGATCAGCTGTCAGGGTTGGTGTGGTCTGGCTGGAGCTGAAATAGTCCAGGAACCCAAAGCCTTATCAGAGCACTGAAGCCTGGAGCCTAAAGAATGTGTCTGTGCATGTGATAGTTCCACCACTCAATCATCCACTGACACCATGAGTCAATTACATGAATTGAGACAGAACAAGGCCAGCTAGGGGAGCCATATTTTTAAGCACTCTGTGGTGGACACATTCACAGACTGTGATGTATGTGTGCACAGAATGACAGACAACAAAAGGGGACTCATTACAATAGTTCAGCATTTTGTCAAAGCCTAATACAATGAATACAATAATCGACATAAAAGTTCAAGTTGGCCGTTCGTGCCCAAATATGGACACATGGTAATATATACGTGGAGATTTCAGACGTCAGCAGTGCTAATGAGCCTTGTTAGACAACGTTTTCTGTTGTGTATGATGTCAGATCAGAGCTGTATCAGTGAGAGAGAGAGGGGAGAGGGATCAGGAGAGGAGAGGTAATCATTAGGCCACAGACCCCCATAACTCTGAGTGTGTGTACAAAATAAACGAAATGGACCCGTGGGGTCCCCGGACCCCACTTTGAGAACCACTGGCTCATACTGTAACTAATAAAATCATTGGGATGAAAATCTGATATGAGTGTGTGTGAGTGTATGAATAAATGAATGAAAAAGTATGGATGAGCAAACTGGTCATTTGGTGCAGTGTGTTCATCAGGTGACTGAGGCGGTGTTTTCCTGCTCTCTAGAAAGCAGCCATTATGCAGCCATGTTTGCCGTGTGGTTCCCAGCTCAGTGCTCTTTGTGTGGGCCGGAGGAATGACCGACACACCCAGAAACCAAACACCAGCCAGCCAGCGCTACACGCCTCCCTCTCTTATCCACGGCTGATTGTGGGATCGCCGCTCGGGGCAGCGGTGGGTGACAGGGGTAACAAGGTACAACTTCCTCTGAGTCCGAAAACCCCAACAGGGGGTGTGTCGAGCCGTTATAACCAGGAGGCCACACAACCAGAGTATTAAAGGACAGAGCATGTCACTTAAAGTTTAGAGCAGAGGTCGTTTTCAGGCCAAGGACCCCTTAGTTGAGAGAGAGATGAAGCAGGGACCCCACAACCTCTTCATAGATTCCATAGTTTCATTGTTTGACAGCTCAATCATCAGTGTATTTTGGATTCATGTCAATGTGAGTTTTCAGATATTTAACCACTTGAACCGTCAAAATAAACTTGACCTTTCACTCTGTACTTAGTCTGCTCTTTTTCGCCTCTACACCAAACCTCTTAGCCGAAAATAGATGATCTACAAGCTTGTAGATCTGCTATTTTTGACTAAAGTTCTCAGAATATGGACACTGGGGTTCAAGTGGTTAAAATAAAAAAGGAGTAAAAAAAGGTTTCTATCACTCAAATATTTAGAGGACCCCCTGTAGTAACTCTGGGGACCCCCTAGGGGTCCCGGACCCCCTGTTGAAGACGCCTGGTTTAGAGTGAAGCTGTATGTGTGTGTTTTTTCTCTGTGTGCTTGTGTGTGTGTGTGTCCGCAAAGTCCTGGGTTCGATCGCAGGCAGTGCAAACTCAGCGTATTAGTAGTACAGCTTGGGTAACTAAGAGGTGCAGGAGCTGATGATGTTGTTGAGCTCCAGCTCAGCAATCCATCTCCCAGGGGGAATTGACAAGGGGATAGACAGTGACACCCTCATTCTCGGCCGATACCTACAGTAAGCCGCTCTGACCTACTTAATGTTCTTCTATGTGCCTCTTTGTGTATCTCTACTTGTTTGTATGCTTTGTTGTAAGAGTTTGTGTATGTGTGTGTATACGCCTGTGTCTCTCTGTGTGTGTGTGTGTGTGTGTGTGTGTGTGTGTGTGTGTGTGTGTGTGTGTGTGTGTGTGTGTGTTGGGCATTCACGAATAGTGATTTTTAATATTCGAATTATTCGACCTCAAAGTATTCGAATAGTTGAATATTCCACAGGACTGGACAAACTGTCAAATATTGGGTTATTTGGGGTACTGCTATTTTCACAATATTTATCTGCGGAACCGAGTCACATTAAATGTAATACCTACAATTCCAAGTGCTTGTCAGGGTTCTTATGACTTCCTATCTAGCCAAGCTTTATAAACCATGAAGATATATATATTTTTTTAAAGACAAAAAAAATAAGCGAATATTCGACTTCGGTGAACAACGTCGAATAGTGACTTTGATATTCGAATATTTGGTGAATGCCCGAGTGTGTATACGCCTGTGTCTCTCTGTGTGTGTGTGTGTGTGTGTGTGTGTGTGTGTGTGTGTGTGTGTGTATGTGTGTGTGTGTGTGTGCGTGCGTGCGTGCGTGCGTGCGTGCGTGCGTGCGTGCGTACTTACTGCATGCGCTGCAGGTAAGCAGCTGTCATGGTACAAGCTGCCCATGGCCTGGCAGGCCTGGCTGGCTCCATACACCGCCTTGTTACACTTCACACACATCCCTGCAACACAACACACACGTCTGTATTACTAAACCACATCAACATTTTAGGACAGACCATGTCATAAATGCTCCAAGGAATTGCAAGCTCACACCACATCGGCACTGCGCTTTCGGTGCACGACATTGGCGCGCAACTAAGTCTAAAATCAGCCATAATTCCAACCCCAAACCCTAATCCTAACCTCTAAATATCCAATCCTAACCATAACCCCACCCAGAATCTTTTCCTTATTGTAAGCCTAGGCTACAGTAACTCCCCTTTAACCATAAAACAACCATTTCTATTGTAAGAACCGAGAAAAGTGTCCTCACAAGTGTCTATGCCAGGGGTTTTCAAAGTGAGTGACGGGGCACCCTGTGTTCGTGCCGTGAAGGCAGTCCAGGGGTGCCGCGAGAAAAAATATATTTAGTATCATTTAAAACTTGAAGTAAAAGTTATTTTCAGTTATCTCAATGTTTTCCACGCAACATAATCACTAAAATATGCTTTAAAGATAAGGTGCTGGGAGTGAAAATTATGAATATAATGTAGGGGTGCCTCGGATGAAAAAATATTTATAGGGGTGCCCTGAGCCCAAAAGGTTTGGGAACCCCTGGTCTATTCTACTATACCTGTGGGGTTATTTGGCAAGTACAAGTGCACACACACACACACACACACACACACACACACACACACACACACACACACACACACACACACACACACACACACACACACACACACACACACACACACACACACACACACACACACACACACACACACACACACACACACACACACACAGGGCTGTATAACTTTTATTTTAGGACATTTCATCTTGTTCCGTTCAACCGTTGACTGCACTCAGGCCTTAACCTGACATGAACTAATTCACCCTCACTGCTAGATTACTGCAACTCCAAACACTGATCGTAGCCTAGAGCCAACACTGAAGCTAGCGATGAAACCCTTGAAGAGTTACAGGTTTCCCCCTTCCATCTCTCTTTCCTTGTGAGAACATTTATACACACACACACACACACACACACACACACACACACACACACACACACACACACACACACACACACACACACACACACACACACACACACACACACACACACACACACACACACACACACACACACACACACACACACACACACACACAGTCCCCCACAATAACCACTTATGACTCATACACATGCATGTGTACATGAAAACAGCTCATTACACACTATTGCAGCTGTAGACTATACATCCAAACGTCCATTACTGAGGAAAATCCACAGTTATACTTAGATGTGCACAAATGAGCAGATCTACAAGCTCACAACATGTCACAGCGCGATGTGTTGTGAGCTTGTAGATCGGCCAATTTTCTGTGCGTACCACCCACTCGCATTTAAGTATAACTCAGGCTTGTAGAGATATGCTCAGGAACACATAGTCAAAGTCACAGGTAGCTATTGCTTTTTTACCCTGGGGTGCCGTAACGGCAGTGCCTCGATAAGGGGTGCCACGACATAATGTGATATTATTTGGAATGAGCCTCATACCAGTATGCCTCCTATGCCCAGATAAGTTATTAAATGCAGCGCTGGTGCCAAGTAATGTGATTTACTCAATAAAACACAAATTCATTCAGATGTTGTCATCATCTTATAATAATTAATGACAAAAAGTTAAATATTTTTCCAATCCAATCAAAGTTTTGATAAAAAATGTGTTGGATCATACTGTTATGCTAAAGGTAATAGTAAAATATGCCATAAATATAAAGGTGCTGGGAGTGAAAATTATGAATATAATGTAGAGGTGCCTCAAATGATCTTTTTTTTTTTAAAGGGGTGCCCTGAGCCAAAAAAGGTTTGGAAAATCCTGTTTTAAACCATCCATTTTCTCCCCAATTTAGTCGTTATGCAAATTGATTCCTCCCCCACACGTGTGTCACTGCTGCTGTATCCTACTGCCTCACCTGGCAGTGAGGAGCCCCCACCGGGAGGACGTAGAGCTATTTAAGGACAGCTGTTGCTTTGAGCAGAACGTGTCGACCAACGTGTCGTGCAACGAAAGTGATGGCGGAGGACCTCCAACCAGGGTGTCACGTGACGTAACCCTGGAAAAAAGAAAGGTCACAGACGAGGGTGGACCTTAGTACCGCCAGGTAGTAAAAATTGACGACGCCTCCCTTGGCCTGTGATGCACGGCGGAACTACCTCTCGCATAAGCCGACTGGTTTAATCAAATATCTATATTATTCCGTGGCGTTCAGAGACCATGGGACCCCAAACCCAAAGCTGAAAGTTCAAATCTCACTCCCTTTGAGACTCTTTGATTGTACTACCTGTACTGTTAATAATCATGTCAATCAATCAAACATACAGTGTGAGGTTTCGGTCGACACTTATTGCTCAAAGGATAAATTGGCCTTTAGACCCTTTTTTGTATCTGCTGCTATGACAGATGTGAAGTCAGAAATACAGAGATACTCACACATTACAAAACAGTATTATAGTATTATTATTAGTCAGATGAAGGGAAGTGTGGGGGCAGAGAGGATGTGATAAGGCTGATTAAAACGATACACAATGGAATGGAAAAAGATTTAAAAAAACAACAACACTTCATTACTGTCAGGAAGCTGGTTAGCATGCTGTGACGGGAAATATTGAGCTATTTACTTAATGAACACCGCGAGAATTCTGTCCTGTGAAAGTGATAACATCCTAGGGTCACAAGCACACATGCGCACACACACGCACACAGAACACACTTCAAATATTGCTGCCAGTTATCATGTTAAAGTACTCACTATAATGCAGTATAGTCCATTTAATACGTTTTCAAAATGTGTCAAAATCTTTCAAAAGTAGGGTTAACTGATTTGATTTGATATATACGTTTTGTAATAATAATCTAAATCTACTAGTAAGACACCCAAAAGACAAAGTAACTAGTAACCAAGTTTTTAAATAATTGTAGCGAGAAAAAAGTACAATTATTGCCTCTGAGATGTAGCGGGGCACTGGAGCTGAAGTATAGTATGTATCAGAAGATTGACATACTAGTAAAAATGTACTCCGTCACCTCACCACCTCTGCAGACACAGACACATACATAAATAAATACACGGCAGCTGTCTGACGCACCGACTGAAAAGGAATGCAGCCGTAAAACAAAGGAGAAGGGTAGGAAACGGAGATGAAAGATGTATACAGTGTACACATGAAGAGTATGTGAGTTACAACTGTATTTACACTGAGGGACCATGAGTGTTAGTTTAAACCAAATGAGATAATCATTTTACAGCATGACTAAGTATAGAGTGAAAGGTCAAGTTTATTAAGTATTGACGGTTCAAGTGGTTAAATATCTGAAAACACAAATTGACATGAATCCAAAATACACTGATGATTGTGCCATCAAATGATGAAACTATATGGATTCTATGAAAAGCTTGTGGGGGTCCCTGCTTCATCTCTCTCAACTAAGGGGTCCTTGGCCTGAAAACGTTGAAGACCCCTGCAGTATGTTACCATTGGTCACATACTGTACGTATACAGTCTTTACTCTCTTCAAAGGGGCTTTAAACAAAGTTTAAAGGCATGAGAAAACATACCGTACGTTTACATTGCCAAAAAACAGACACAAAACAGTCAAAACAAAACAATGTATGTATAATTAAAAGGGAATAAAGAGAAGTAAACAGCGCTGCGTTATATCGCAACTTAGATAAAACTATCTTACGAAACCATGATAATTGTGCATTTTCTCTGTCCCGTCTCCCAGGTGTTTTAACAGGCAGAAACCGCAGTTCAACAAGTTTAGCTTCACATAAATTGAACCATTGAATCATCACATTCTTGGGGAGGTTTCAATTTAATTCAGTTTTTATACTATTTCTGTCTTTCCATAATGAGCCCTGAGTCCTGAGTTGACCTGTGAGAGTGTAAAAATGGACCCACGGCTAACATTTTTGTGATTTACCACGAGCCCTGACAATAAAATATCTCATCTCTCACACACACACACACACACACACACACACACACACACACACACACACACCCCCCCCCCCCTCTATTTCTCCCCCTTTTAGACACTTTGTTAGGATGGTGAGATATAAAATAAAATATCTCATCTCGTATATCTCTATTTTTGCACGACAGCTGCAATATTATGATTTTTTTGCCCAATGAAGACCTAGATGGACAAAACGTTGCACCAGTAATATGTGTTTGGGAGCTTTAACACAGTGTGAGGCTGTGTTTGACCTTTTGGTCGATTCCCGTCTTTCTTGATATGCACATTATGCAGCACCTTGCCGAAAAATCAGATGTGCACACAATCTCCTCATTGCACGATATCTTCAATAGTTGCAACATTGATTAGGAATTTATATTCCAAAATAGTCTCCTCTGTGTCTTATTTGCCATGGTGAAACATCTCTCAAGGTCACTCTTTTTGCAAATACCATGAACACAAACACATTTTTATATATTGTCTGTTTCGGGTGGAAACCTCATTATGTTCAAAACTGTTACTTTTCAGGATTCACCGTTACTTTTCAAAAACAATAAAAGTAGCAGATCTACAAGCTCAAAACACGTCGCTACTTTTGATGCTTTTGTGACGCTGTAGAGTGATAAAGTGGGTGTTAATTTACGAGAAAAAAAAACACAATATGTAACATTACAAAATAAAACTTTGACGTCACGCAGAACCTGGTTTCGTAATGATATTGGCAGAACCTACTTGCACTTTGAAACCTGTTTCAGCATGCCATGCAAGTCAATAAAGGACACTACTTTGGAATATCAAGTTCTAATCAACAGAGAAAATTACAAGGAAACCAAAACCTCGTGGTAGAGAGAGAGAGAGAGAAGTAGCTTTCAGTTTGTCTGTGGAGATCATGAATCACTGTGTGATTATGATGGCAGACACATTAAAACTGGGAAATGGGACAACTTGAATCATCACTGGCAACACTAGATAAGCTGTCAACTAGCTTATAAATCTGACAGATTAGAGTTGAATCAAAAGACGTGATATAAAAGGGCCTTACAAAAGTTAACTTTATTAAAAGAGCTTTAAGTAATGACAGTAATCTGTCAGAGTTCCTCAGTCTAGAAGTGGTTAGTGGTTCTTTTGATGCTACTCTTAATGTTGTCCATACATCATCCAAATCGGCACAAGTATCTCTATAGTCATGTGATCAAGACAGATCTGTCGGATTTTTCACATTTCATCCTGATTTAGATTGGCTTCCAAAGTTTGCAGGAGTATCCCGTTTTGTAGAAAATGCCTCAGATTATGAACACAGCATCCGATTGCTGTGAAACTTTGTACACACATCCCCACTAGGCCAGTTTTAGGTAGCAAAAATTAAAAACACTTCTCAGGGGTTGCAAATCAGAGAGAGGGGCCTCCTTCGAACCTGCCCGTCCAGCTTAGCCTGGACAGTCCACAATGAGCCCTCTGTATCGTTCACATCACGCGTTAGTTCGTGCACACACACACACACACACACACACACACACACACACACACACACACACACACACACACACACACACACACACACACACACACACACACACACACACACACACACACACACACACACACACACACACACACACACACACACACACACACACACACACACACACACACACACACACACACACATCTCCCAGCCCAGTGTAACACAACACACAATTAGGGGCTATATTTACCTAATTTAACCACGCCTCCCAGAATGCAACAGTAGAGGATTTAACACCACTCAGCGCATTTTAGAAATGTCAGGAATGCACGCAGCACAAGTTAAATTAGGGGCTAATGTTGTAAAGCTGGAGAATTCACTTTGTTTAGTTTTTTAGGTTCGACATTTAAGGTTTTCCATGAAGTTTTGCTTTGGGTCACACTGCACTTTGATGCACAGAGAGGGACCCCCAGTGTGAGCCATGATTTTACATTTTACAGTGTGTAAAACAAGCTGGTCTATGGATGCTGTGCACACATTCTTAACCAGTTTCACCCTGGCATGCTTCCCATTTTGGGCATGACAGAAATATATACCCAAAAACTATTATCAAAACATTTTCAAAATATGTAAAAAGGATTTATACCTGGACAATAAGATGGTCTCTTTTGTTCAACTTTGGGGTCTATCTAAGTCAGATAAACTGGTCATCTCAGGGATGCCTGGGCGTTTCAATATCAGATGGGGGGAGGGACTGTCTGACTGTAGATCATAGCTTTTGTATCCACTGATTCAGTTCAAAGTATTTGCTGAGGTTGCACTACTCCTAAACTAAACTCAGTAGGATTTACACATTAATCTCTCACATGTGCGATACTGTAGATGTGGTACTGCTGAGGGATCTCTGACACTACTGGGAATGTCCAGTAATAGCTAACTTCTGGTGTAGCATTCAGTCGGATTGTAGGTTTGTAGTCTCCCATCATCCCCATGTTTCAGGAGGTGGCTCAACGAGATGCTGTCCATTGCTAGAATGGAGCAAATTCGTCATTGCAAACGGAATTCACGAAATAACTTCCAGAAAATGTGGAAGCCATTCGACCTGGCACTGATCAAAATAGATCGTCTATTTCCCCCTATTCGTCGTACGGTGAAGTATATACTGTAAGGGCTTAAGTGTTTAAACATCTGGCAGTCCCATTCCGGCTTCGTCTGCTGGCCTGCATGAAAGGTGCTCCAACCATCGCTGGAAAGGAGCAGAGAGACTGGCAAAACACACAGTATTACTATACTTGTGAGGACTTGTGAGGACTTGTGAGGACGTGTGATGACGGCAGTGTTTTAGGATGATGATTTCATAAACTAGATTTTGGCCCTCACACGTACGACACATCGCCCATCCGTCATAGCGCCGGGGGCTTTGTCAGAATACCTGTTGTAGTACGTCTGTCTGTCTGTCTGTCTGTCTGTCTGTCTGTGTCCCTTTTGTGCCCATATGAAGATGTCTGCATTTGTCAGACCCTGTCCCTTTCATGTTCATGCCCCTGATGTCATTAGTATATGCCAATATATTGGCATATATCCCTCATATCAGTTACTAGCAGTACTTGTCCGACTTAATTTCCATCCATCCATCCATCTTTTCATTCTTTCTAGATAAACGTTATTTTGCCGCGGTACACCTCCCACAGTTTTGGTGGCACACACTTGATTTCCGATTGACCCATTGTCAAATCCCGCCCATCGTCCCGCCCCTCTTCACACCCATTGGTTGATGCGTCTTGGTTGGACAATGATAGTGGTCTCCATCCACTAACATTGAAATAACATGTTTTTCCGTATCCGTATTCGTATTGTTATTCTGTGCATTCAATTCTCATTTTAAACTTGGTTTTCATCTCAGGTGCAGTATAGTGACTGGGCATGTTTTTAAATGTTTTATTTATCCAAAAGTTATGTTTTGGCTAATTCAACATAAACAAGGTGGAATCAGGGCGGAACAAGGCAGAAAGAGCCTGCTGGTTGGTCAGTCAGGACCAACCAGAAGGCTGACAAAGGGTCAATTGCATCTTTCTAGTTTATGGTTTGTTCTGAATCATGGTGACATGGCTGTCCATACAGTGGGTTTGTTTATGTCTGAATCACAGTGACATGCCTATATATGGGCGTATTGTTTATGGTTATGGCTGGAATTGTTACCCTAAAGCTGTGTTCCCACCAAAAGATAGAAGTAGGTCACCTCTGCCCTCAGTTTTCTCGTGAGGACCAGGAAAACTGTCCCCACAATGTCTATTCCTCAAATTCTACTATATTTGTGGGGACATCTGACCCTCAAAGGCATAGTAATACAAGTACATGTAGACTACACACATATACACACACACTGCATGGCCTCCTGTCTGCCATGTGACATCGGGTACGCTGGTGCATTTCTGCGTATACAGAACTTTTAAATAGCTTTTATTTGTACATTCTTCCTCTCTGTTACTTCCTGATGCGGGAGCTTGGTTTCAGGAGGAACACACACAGCTGAACTGCCACTGCCTGGCGACAACTAATCTACCACTGGCCAGGGTCCCATATAGCAAAACACTACCATTCTACGGGGAAAAATCTCTTTTTTGTGCCTTTAATCGGCTACACAGCACACACACACAGAGAAAAAGAGAAAGAGAAGGCATCAAAACGCAGAAGCCAAATATTCGGTTCTCCCCCATTCCACTTGCTCACCTTTCTACAGCTGTCAAAACTCCCCTCTGTTTGTCTGTCTGTCTGGTGCTCTGTTCTTCTCTTCTCCAATCCTTTATTCTCCTCCCCTCTCCCCTCTAGTTTACACTCATCACTTCTTCCCTCTTTTCCAGGCACGTGCACACATAGACATGAAAGGGGGCTTGAGCCCCTACCCTTTTAGCTGTCTGTAAAAAGTGCCCTCTCCAGACCATGAATGCAGTTTTCACTATGGTGAAAGAAATGCAAATACCCTGTTTGCATGCCATACCTGAAGGCGGCATTCAAGAGAATTTCCTGAACTCGAATGCAGCATCTTATGTTGAAAGAATTGCCCTCTCTGTGTGGAAATCCATCTCCTCTTGCCTTTTTTATGCTTAGTTTTGTGTGGTATCAAGTACTGCTATTTTCAATATTTTCACCAAAAGGCCCTTTAGAAATTTCAGCCCCTGCCTCTCTAACATTCTCTGCACGTCCCTGCTCTTTTCCTCTCCTTTGGACTATTTTCATCTCTCCTCCACTCTTTTCCTCTTCATCTCTCCTTTCCTCTCTCATCCATTCTGCTTTTCATTTCCTCTCCTCCTCTCCACTCCCCTCTTCCTTTTCTCTCCTCTCCTTTAGACTCTCCTCTGCTCCCAGTGGATTCGTGGTCTAGACGGCAATAAAAGGATCTAACCCTCTCCTCACCCCTCCGTTCTGCACAGAGTTCTATCACCATTGCTCCTCCAAAGCATCCACCATCCTCTTCACCCTCTTTGATTATTGGTTCTTTTGACAACGGAGCGATGAAAAGAGAAATTCTCTCCTTAAAAATCCATGAATTAATCCCATCTGTAGCCAACCAACCGACCACATGAGATGGGGGACTCTTCCAAAACTGACAAAGCTGGTGGGAAACATCTGGGGTGTGTGTGTGTGCGACTGTGCGTGCGTGCGTGCGTGCGTGTGTGTGTGTGTGTGTGTGTGTGTGTGTGTGTGTGTGTGTGTGTGTGTGTGTGTGTGTGTGTGTGTGTGTAAAAATGTCACTGAAATGTAATGAAAAGAGCCATCATGTCACTGATCATTATTCTCATTTACTCATTGTGCACGTGTGTGTGCAGCAACACCACAACAACAACAGAGTCCACACACACACACACACACACACACACACACACACACACACACACACACACACACACACACACACACACACACACACACACACACACACACACACACACACACACACACACACACACACACACACACACACACACACACACACACACACACACACACACACACACAGCTTAGTGCAGTGTTTGGATGGAGGGATTACTAGATCACATCTGGCTGGGGAGAAGAAAGCTTCATCTTAACTCTTCCCAGGGTTTTCTGGCTCCTGCTCTGGCAGCCTTTTATGAGCCAGGAGCTAGCTGTGTGCGTGCGTGCGACACACAGTAATACTCACTCTGTGTTGAGTATTACTGTACTTGTGAGGGCAAGTATAGATAGTAGAATTTGAGAAATAAAATAGTAATTTTAAGGATAGTTTTTCTGGGCCTCATATTAGAAATGGGATTTGCTTTATGGTTAAAAAAAGCATTTGGTAGTTAGGGTTACAATTATGCACAGATTGAGGTTGGGGTTAAGGTTAGGATTAGTCATTTAGAGGTTAGGTTTACGGGTTACGGTTAGGATTTGGCAGTTAGAGGTTAGGTTTATGGGTTAAGGATTGAGTTACAGCTGATTTATACACAAGCCTAATTCATACTTCTTCGTATGATGGAGCCATGTGCAGAAAATAGCCAATCTACAAGTTTATAACGGGTTGTAGATGCAGTGTGTTGTGAGCTTGTAGATCATCTATTTTTGGTGTTTGACGACGGAGCATAAATTAGACATTTGTTGTGCGCAGGTGCCACGCACCCGAAATCGACAAGCTCAAAAGCCTAGTGACAAAAAATAATAACAATGGCATTCGTACAATTGCAGTCCTAAAATGTCCTCACAACTATAATAATACAAACGTGTGTGTTTGTGTGTTTGCGTGCGTGTGTGTGTGCGTATGTGCATGTGTGTGTGTGTGTGTGCGTGTGTTGCACACAACCATGCAACCATCCAGTCATAAATTTCCAATCTACTCCAGCTCTCACAGCCAAGGACAAAAGAACCAACGGCCTCCAAGAAAACCTTCTCTAAACGTCTCTCGTTTGTCTAGTCGTCCATTCAGCCGCGCCGCAGGAACCTCTCAGCTCATCGGAATCCCCCAGACCCTAACCCCCCCCCCACCTCCCCTTTTATCCTAGCCTCCATTTCTTAAATTCCTCTCTCTCCATTCTCCAGACATTCCTCGCTGCTCCCCTGGTACAGCCAGATCTGTTGGCAGCGGACTCATTTTCCCAGAACCTCCAGTTGCAGTTTCTGCCAATCAGAGCAGGGTGCACGGCGGACAGACAGACAGACTGATGGGATCCAGTCCTATGTATATACTGCATATACAGAAACCTCAGAAATACAGAAATCTCCATATTCAAACTTTTTGCATTTTGTTTTTCGCATATGAACGCCCTACTTGATCATACTACAGCGTCAAAAGTAAGCAGATCTGCAAGTTCGAAACGTGACGCGAAGTAACGGTTTTGAGCTTGCAGATCTGCTGCTTTTGCCATTTCTTTGTTTGAATCCTGAAAGGTAACCGTTTGGAGTGGACTGTCCACCCAACAGAGATGTTATACAGCTAGGTATACTGTACTGTATAGTCACAGTGGAATGTCCAAGACTTTTCAGGGGGAAACAAATAAAATATAAACTGTGTTCCAATGGATCCAACGTAGTTAATATTTGGTCACAAGCTCTCAAACATTTTTCATTGGTTATATATTTATAACCCCCACAGGCACTTAACCACTCGCACTTTAAACACATTTCTCAAATAGCGAAAAACGATGGCTCATAAGCTTGTCGACCGGCTATTCTTCTCCAGGGCTCCCAGGACAGTGGTGCATTGTGCTCAAGACTTGGAACACATCCCAGTACATCTGTACATAATCTTATAAGGATTTGTAATCCCTGTTAAATTGTGTAAACATATAGATGTGTGTTTCTAACACCATGTGCCCTTCCTCCATATCAGGACCCTGCGGGCTCAAGGACACAGGATGTTAATGTTGAACAACTAGAATCTGCTTTTTAGACCATCATGATTTCTATCTATTCCTATTCCCTTCCGGTCTACTTCTGTATCAGTTGTGAACTTGTGACTCATAACTCCTATCTTCCCACCATTAAGGGCTTTGCAGACAGGCGTGATTATTCATGCGGAAAAACAGACAATTTCTTTTTTTTAAAGAATACAATGATTCTGTAATGACCTCATGCATACCGGCTCAGAATTTGCCGTGCGACAAGTGGCTGCAGCAGTGCGTTTTTTCCCCCGATTGAATCCAGTTCGATTCATGCGTCTTTCCGCATGCGGTAAAAACTCATTGGCAAAAAAAAAAAAACACTCCTGTGTGCAAAGCCCTTTACTGTGGGTTTGTGCAAACTAAGGTATATACAGTATCTCGTCAGGGAGAGACCTTGTGATTTCGACACACAAAATCTTGACATTATTGTTAAATATTTTGAATAATAGGATCCCTGGCGGAAATGCTTTAACTCATTCCCTGCCAGGCCCGATAGTCCCGAGATTATTCCAATGTCTTTCCCCGCCAGGCCCGATAGTCCCGAGAATTTAAAAAAAAAAAAGTCCCGAGAATTAAAAAAAAAAAAAAAAAAAAAAAAAAAAATCAAAAAATTTTTTTGACCCCCAAAAATGGAGTAGGCATGATAGCAATCGCGAAATTGCATGTTTAACCCCCATAGCAACCCCATCTTTCAAGCATGGCAGCCATTTTGGCAGCCATCTTTGTTAAACATAGTGGCTGTTATCTCATGAATGCCTGAACGGATTTCCATTCGGATTTTTTTGTTTGAAAGCTGTGAGCAATGTGGACACACGTGGTGCATTATCTAGGCATGGGTGTGCATGATCCGTGCACACCCAATTACATGGAAGTCTATGGAGACGAATGGCAGGTGGGAGTACGGAGGTATGTTAAAATGGCGGTCTTAATATGGCGTTCCACAACTAAACACAAATACTGTAAATGTGGGGGTTAATTTTTTCTTTTCCTCTACATTTTTATCCCACGATTTTGCAACCCATTTTTCACCCGGTGTCAATTATCTAATGTAATCCTGGGTGCTACACTCCCTCTGCCAACCTGGGGAGACAACGGACTGACCTCATGCTTCCTTCTATGCATGAGGAGTCCAAGTTGCTTCTTTTCACCTGACAGGGGGGAGTTTCCCCGGTTAGACGTAGCACTTGGAAGGAACACGTTATTCCAACCAGTTCCTTCCCCCTCCATCAGGCGCCCTGGTTGGCCAGGGGGAGGCAGTATATGTAAATGTGGGGGTTCTTGACATGAAAATGAGTCACTGGTTGAAATCGTCCTCTTCACTCCTTGATTGTTTGTGAGAGGTGTACACTGTACAGTACGTCTTCCCTGGTGATTTACAACCCATTGTTGGATAACAACTTGCCTGCGCCAACACTCTATCAGTGTGTCACGCGCGAGAAGGAGAAACATGTACACACGCTGCGCTAGGCCAAAATACTGCCTCTGTCCATCAAGCAGGCTATTTTTTGGCATGAAAGGATGACTCAGAGGATGAGCCATGCTCTTGTGGGAAACTCCACAAAGGAACAGTGTGTGTGTGTGTGTGTGTGTGTGTGTGTGTGTGTGTGTGTGTGTGTGTGTGTGTGTGTGTGTGTGTGTGTGTGTGTGTGTGTGTGTGTGTGTTATACTAAATTGAAAAACACTTTTTACAAGTGCACATTGTGCATAATCTCCCATGTCCGAGTGTATCTGATTCTATTACGCCTGTTTGCGTATTAATCATTTTCTTTACGTTTTTCGATAAATCCTTTGTGCGTGTTTTTTATACATCAAGAAATCCATGTATCAAGGCTATCTAATTAACCAACGATTATCCACTTAATCCCCAATTTATACTATTTTTAACAGTGTAAAAACAAAATAAAGAAAATAAGGAAAGAACGTTGACCCTAAAATCAATTATAACTGTTGCACCCCTAGTGACAAGTGACACAGAGCAGACGCACTAACTGAGCGCTCATTGAACGCCATCCTTGAGTTACGATCATGACATTCCAGTAGGACATTCCTTCAACAGGAAGGAGGAGGAGGAGGATGCTGCTTCACCCAGTAGCACAACATCCCTCCTCTCACGCTCTCTTTCTTTTGGCACATTACTCTCTTCCAAGGTCATGGATGGAAGGCCAGCCTTGGTCTGCTTGGTCCACAACATGCCAGGCCCACGCAAACGCACGTTCTCGCATGAAAGCCGACTAGATACACAACTAAACAGCACTTCTCAAACAATTCTCTTTGTCAAGGGCCCGTCAAATTGATATGTACTTGGCTGCGATTCTGGATTCTGTCCCAGCAGGGATATCCATGAGAGAAAGATTTTCAAAACGATAGAAAATCTACACGGTAGATTTGCCGTTTTCATATATAGCCCAAGCATAAAATAGGGTTCTAGGTTTCAAATCAAACTGTTCCTCATTTCACTGTCAACAACATTTCACTTCCAACCACTTGGAACCCCTCGCAAGGACCCCTGGGGGTCCCCGAACCCCAGTTTGAGAACCGCTGGACTAAACAATGAAGCACTGTGTTATCAGAGCTAAGTCCGTGGCAGAGTTAGCCATGGACATATTGGACTACAACATTTACAGCACCGTGTCAGCCGGTAAAGGTAGAAAGAAAATGGAAAAAAGATAGGCTCACCTCCTCTTATGACCATCTTATCTTATGACCATCTTAGAGTGTTAATGGCTAGTTACCAGACTGCTGTCAAAGAGGCCAGAAATAACTATTTCTCCAACCTCATCTCCTCACATTCCCATAACTCCAGAGTTCTGTTTAAAGCCATTGACTCAGTTATCAATCCACTGCCCACCCAGCCTCTGGAGGCCTCCCCTGAAAAATGTGAGGAGTTCCTCCATCATTTTATAAACAAAGTTGAAGGAATAAGACTGCAGCTCCCCCCTGTACCTAGAGCCCCTGATTATGGTCCACCACTAGCCTCCCATCTTGCCACTTTCCAACAAATTTCACTAGTGACACTCCTGGAGACAATAAATCAGATGAAATCCACCTCATGTTCTCTTGACACCATCCCCACCTCATTCTTGAAGGAGGTTATTGACACCGTTGGCCCCTCTATTTTATCCATTATAAACAGCTCCCTGTCAACTGGTATATTCCCATCCAGTCTTAAAACAGGGTTCCTGCACCATTTTAAAAGTAAAATTTAAGACTTTTTAAGACCTTTTTAAGACCTCAACAAATGTAATTTAAGACCCAAATCGCCCTCCCGGGCCGTTCGCCCTACCTCACGCTCACCGCGCTGACGGTGGAGATGACGGAGGCGCGCCGTCTCAGGCGACCTTGATCCACGTGAGACACTTCCGAGCGAGCTAAAGCAAGCGAGTAGCCATGTCGAGCGTTGCGAAGGTCGCATGAGCCGACTCAGCGCAGTCCGAGTTATGTCACGATACGGACAGAATAGTAAATAATTTCACCCCCGATTATCTTTACGCTGGATAGACACCCAGGGCGAACGGCTGGGAGGGAGAACAACAACTTGGGGATCGTGTGTGTATTCGGACAGCAGGTGGGTCAGCAGACCACCGTGGCCTGTCACCATTATTCAGAATTGGAGATGCACAATATTGTCTTTTGAAACCATAAACCCAGCTTCTGTGCTGATGATACACAACTTTACATCCCTCTAACATCTGGTTCCGGAAACATGTCCCGCCTTCTAACCTGCCTTGCCGACATCAAACATCAAAATCTGAAATAATTATTTTTGGTCCCCCCAGCTCAACCATTTCCCTCCATTCACAACTTGGTCCCCTCTCCGCTAACATCACACCAGCAGCCCGTAATCTGGGTGTGATTTTTGATACTGACTTGTCATTTAATAAACACATCACAACTGTTGTACAATCCTGCTATTTCCAGTTGCGGAACATCAAGAAAATCAAACCATTTCTGTTAGCCCCTGACCTGGAAAAGGTAATCCATGCCCTCATTTCATCACGACTTGACTACTACAACTCCCTCTACTCCGGTCTCAGCAAAAAAAAACTATCCCGCCTACAGTTAATTCAAAACTCTGCTGCTAGATTACTCACAAATACAAAAAAACGCGACCACATCACCCCGATATTGGCTTCTCTTCACTGGTTACCTGTGAGCTCTAGATGTGATTTTAAAGTACTATTAATCACTTATAAAGCCTTACATGGATTGGCCCCTACCTATATTTTAGATATGCTGCCCTCTTATGAGCCAGGGCGCACCCTTAGATCATCAGAGAAGGCCCTTTTGAAAGGCCACAATACCAACCTAGTTACCCGAGGTGATCGGGCTTTTGCCGCCCGAGCACCCAAGTTATGGAATGCACTGCCAGTGCACATTAGGTTAGCAACTTCCCTGCCATTATTTAAATCATTGCTTAAAACATACTTATTTACTAAATCTTTTTCTTAATTGTAGTGATGTGATAGTACACATTTTTAATTTATGATTTGTGTTTCAATTTGTATTGTGTTTTTGCTGTGTTTCTGTGTTTTTATGTTGTTTTTTGCTTTGTTACATGATGTTTTAATCCTGCCTTGTGCAGCACTTTGTGACTTTGTTTTGAAAAGTGCTATATAAATAAAATTCATTATCATTATCATTATCATTCATTACACACAGTCCAGATGGCCTGAACAGAGCTGATGCAGGTGTTCACATGAGGCACTACAGCCCCGGCTGGACAGGGGACACTGATTGGGGCCTTCCATAAAAAGCCTGATTCTGCTGATGATGTACATTCCTAACCGGCCCTACCTTCCTCTACCTAACATTCTGTCCGTTCGATCTGCTATTTTTGGAAAATCGATGAAATGTGTACAAGTCTTTGAATAATATATTGACCTGATTCTATAGAGGTCTTCTAAATCCTTCTAAATCAGTGTTTCTCAAACTTTTTCATGTCAAGGACCCCCAAAATTACATGTATTTTCCCACAGACCACCCATCTCAAAAAAGGTCAGAAGCAGAGATTTGAATTACAAAAGTTTGCATTGAAATATATATATTCAAAAGATTTGCACACATTTTCAAAAACTTTCAAAAATAGCAGATCTACAAGCTCAGAGTACGGCACTCGGTGGCGCGCTGTGAGCTTGTATATCTGCTATTTTTCAATAGCTAAAGTATGAAATAATTCCAGGTCCTAATGGGTCTTGCTCAAGGACACTTGGCCAGGAGGAACCGGAGGGGGGAACCTTCCAACGATTCCAAGACGGCCCTCTACCTCCTGAGCCACAGAGCCACCACCCCTGTTGCCCATACAGTCAGCAGGCAACCACAATATTTACATTTGTTACTGCTGCCGACATGTATGTACTGTATAGTTGCATCTAGGTTACACATCACAGAAACTAAATCATAATAACACTAGCTTCTCCCAGGATGATGAAACGACAAGATGGGAAAATAAAGAGGAAACGGCTCTTGGAGAAGCAGAAGTATAGTTTATGAACACATTGCACTTTTTGTCCCCCAAAAATTTAAATTTTAAAACAAAACAAAAGGCCTGCAAATCATAAAGCCTCCCTTGTATGGCTATGGCTTAATCCATCCAACACCAACAGGTGGTATCATGATAGTCTTATTGCTACATTCCCTTCTCTCTGCATGTGTGTGGGTTGTGTGTGTGTGCGCGCGTACGTACAGTGTGATCATGTGTGCACACATGCATGGCATGCTCACATAATAAAGGGTAATGATGTGGAATGTGCAAGCGCAGGTCTGTGGCGGTGAATGTGATGTCATTTGGAAAGCGAGTAGCAGCGCCAGCCAAGCGAACGCGAGCGCACATACGCATTTTGTTTTCTTCTTCCAGTCACATCTTCACTGTTCATTTGTAACTCTGAGTATGTACGAGTTACAAAACAGTGCATCTCGGGGAGAAAACAAAAAACAACAGCAACAAAAGGCCAGGGATCAACAGCCAGTTACTAATGAGAGTAGTTATTGCCACACCTGCAGTCTGTCATGTTCTCCTAGACTGGCAGTGTCTACTGTTAAACACTTTATTACATTCACATACACACAGAGAGAGACAGACAGATTTGAGGAGAACAAGATGAGACAAATACAGACAGACAGAGACAGACAGACAGAGAGCTCAGGCTTGCTGGAGTGTAAAGGGCTGGTATATATCATGTCAGCCATCAAGAACACAGACAGATAAATCCTGAACATACATACATACATGTATGTTGGCACACATCCACAGCAGTGTCATATAATCTGTCTACAGAACCTTGTGACATACACGGTGTGTATGTGAAAGACAGGGAAGGCTATAGGGGAATGTGTGTGTGCTTTTATCACTATACGTGTGGGGGCTAATTGTCCCCACAAGCACAATAGAAATTGAGCAAAAGTCATTGTGAGGACAATTCTCCTGTGTGTGTGTGCGTGTGTGCGCGGCGCGCGCGCGTGGGTTGATGTCAAAATTAACATTGGCGTGCCGAGCTGTGGGTGGGCAGGGTCTCTCATGCATTAAGTACTCCAGTTCAGTCAGCCCAGCTGATGATGACAAGAGGGCCCTTGTTAATCTCAGCTGTAAAAAAAAAGAATCTTACCGAAGTAGTCGGCCCTGGGCTGGGCATCCATCTCCTTCTCCAGGCGGTCAGTGATGGCCTCCAGTTTGATCTCGGCGGCGGTCGGCCCCTGCTCGGGCTGCTGCACGTGGAGAGTCTGGCAGGGCAGCTTGACAGGCCTGGAGGTGGAGGGAGACGAGCCCTCGGGCTCAGTGCGGCACTCCTGACCGGAGGCGGCCACCTGGCTCGGACCCGGACCCGGGCTAATGACATATCCGGGGGCCAAGGCTGTGGCTGCTACTGGGACCCGGGATTCAGAGGGCATGGTGGGACGGACAGAAGATGATGATGGTGATGATGGCACTGCTGCTGTTGCGTGAGCCAGGGAGACGGAGGTCTGTGCCAGGCCGTTCTGTTTGGCAGAGGAGGGCCTGGAGGCCGTGGAAGGTGGAGAGTAGGTCGCTGCGGATGGTGTTGCTGACGTGGGCTGAGTGGAAGGCAGGGTTATTATGGTTAAAACTGAAATGTAATGAAAAAATTGGAATTGGAAGAACGTTTTAGTTAACTACTTACATAGAATTAATTGAGGCTTTAACAAATAAAACAATTGAAACAGTTTTTTGTATTTACAAAACGAAGTATAATCATAGCAGGGATATTGTCCTTAGTTTTCATCTGTCAATATTTCATTCATAAGTCAATTAGCTGTGTGCGTTTAAGCCCTGTTGTCCAAAGAAATTGTCAACAGCGAAAATAGCTGATCTACAAGCTCACAACACACTCACAGCTCGATGTGTGAGGCATTGTGAGCTTGTAGATCGCCTTTTTGAATCTCACCCCCATGCAAGTACCCCATATTACAGTGACCATAACAACCTTGGTGGAAGGCTGGTGATGGTGGAGGTCACTCAGAGGCATGCTGGAGATGAGGTCGGCCTTCCCCACCGGGCCAGACGGCTCTCCCCCTCCTCCTCCTCCTCCCCAGGCCCTGGCCAGGGAGCCGGCCACCGATGAGGGAGGACTCATCCTCACCGGAGGGGTGACTGCCCGGCTCTGGCTCTGGCTGGAGCCGGTGGAGCTTGGAGACGGGGAGATGTTTCTGGATGATGATGATGAGGGAGATGGAGATGGAGACAGCCGCTGGGGCTGCTGCTGCTGCTGATGAGAGGGGCTGCTGCTCCCAGACCCATGAGGAGAGGCTATGCCAGACGATGGCGGCGAGGGCTGGCTTCCCCTGGAAGGGGCCCAGGCAGCACCAGGCGCCGGGCTGAGAGGGTGACTGGCCGCGCTGTGGTGGTGGGGCGCGTTTCCTGGGCCGGGGGGGCTGGGAGTCGGGGTGTGGTGCTGCTGTTGGTGGTAAGAATGTGTCTCAAAGCGCTCCTTGTTATCGTAATTGTTTCCGTAGCCGTATGCCCTGCTGGCCGGCAGCTCTGTCTGGGCGGCCGGGTGGTGTTTCTGGGCGTCATAGGCTGCGTACTGGCCCCCAGCCCCGCCCACCACGGTGCCCGGGACCGGCCCGGAGAGTATCGGGGGTTTGGCCGTCGTCTCACCCGCCTGTCTGTAGCTGTTGATGGGCGGCCGGTCTTTGGTGTAATACCCGCTGCTGCTGCTGCTGCTGTTGTGGCCGCCGTTCATTCTCAACGCCAAGGAGTTCTTGGCCATTTCTTCTTGTTGCTTTTGCATGTGGATTTTGGTCATTTTGGAGGCGAACACTTTGCGGGTCTCCTCGAAGTCCGGGTTGTTTCCCGCATCTCTCTTCATGCGAAACAAGCCGTCTCTGGACGCTTCATACATGTTCAAGTCTTCAATGAATTTACTCGCCTCGAGACCCAAATCCTCGTATTTATCCATCTTGGACGAAAAAAAAGATAGGACACTGTGCAGGTTGCTCGAGTTACGGTAGTAAATAATCACAAAGCAAAACTTTGGTAAAATAACAATACAACTAAAAAGTCACAACAAGTTAGACAGATATCCACAAGTTCTAGTTCCCAGGCGGCACTCAGTCCCGTCACGGGGTTTTATTATTCTGACGTACGTGGTCCAAGTTGAAGTGCGGCTGTTCTCCCGTAGCCTATACTGTCTGTCTGAGACTGTGAACAACTTTCACGCACGTCCTTTTAAAACCGGGACAAAAGAAAACAAATAAAACGCTCGGCTCACCAGGACAGGACAGGATGCTGTGTCGTGTGTTCCGTTTATAAAAGCCAGCTCCAGTCCAGATCCGATAGCCTGCACGACCCCCGAACTCTCACTGAACTGAACTGCCTGGCTACTGCCCCCCTTTACTAACTTTACAGTTCCCACTTTTTCGCGTGTGGAGAATCTTCATTCAAAACTTTCTTTTCCCCCTCCTCACTTTGTAACTTTCTAAAGCGCAGTGAATGAGTGTCTGTGTCATCCCCCGCAGGTCACTGAAATCCACTGGCGACTGGCGAGATGATCATTCACAGCTGAATAAATAGTGATCCAAACTATGGAAGCCGGAGTGTGGAGCAGAGAGAGTGTGAAAGAGAGAGAGAGAGGACGAACCCAACGTGGCCAGTGGACCGTACATTGCTGCTGTGTGTGCGCGTTTAAAGGCGCAGCGCTCCAAATCTGCAGTTCTGCACTGTAAAATCCTCAACTCTCACGAAAGAGTAGCTCTGCCTGACTGCCTCTGGTCCATAGCAGCGGAGAACTCCTCTAACGCTATGGACTAGAGCTAACGACAGACATGGAACTACCTGTATCTAAACATTTTAGAGAGACTAAATAGAGTTCCAAATTTGAGACTGTTTCAGGGTTCCAAATTGTCTTAGTTCTAAGTCTGTTTCAGAGTTCCACTTCCAAATCTGCAACACAGGGAGTCAGGGTCAGGGGCAGCTTTTAACTTTATTAAAATGATCAGTTCTCAAACTAAAGTCATGACAAGACAACACTAAACAATGAGTAATATGAATGAATGAGTACCTTTTTAAAAGGTAGGCCTACTGTAACTTAAATGATTTTTTTTTGTTTTGTTTTTGTTTTGGGTTTTTTTTGTGGTTTTTTTTTGGGGGGGGGGGGGGTGAAATAGGCCTAAGTGTTAAATAGCTCTACCTATTGTGATAGTAATCAATGAAGAGCTTAAACTCTTTAACAAAAACTTACAGCAACCAGTTTAATAGCATTTTATGGGATCCCATCCCAGTCCAATCTTCTACACTGTCAGAGTTATTACAGAGCTGTTTGGAGCCCTATAGTGGGCCCCAGACCCCATGTTGAGAAACAGCAGGTTTATACTTTGTTTGTAGTACAGTGGTGTCACTTGTCAAGAGCACATCAACAGTCATGTGTTCTTTTTGACAATTAACCTAAGACCTGAGGCTGATTCTACAAATGCCTTCAAAATCAGTAGTCAAGATTTACAAGCTTGCAGTGCGGCACTGTGAGCTTGTACTTGATGTTAGGTCATTAACCTAAAACAAGGTCAAGCACCACCAGGTAAATTAGGTCTATCCATGGTTCAGCTATCAACGTGCCATCAAACACCAGTGGTGGTCAAAATGTTTAAGTCAAGATCGCCCAAAGTTATATATAGTCTATTTGCTGCAGACCCCCATTTGAAATTAAAGAGTGGTGACCCCCAGAATAGAGGCTTGTCAAATAAACCCTAACCCTACAAGTGTTGAAACTGTTCATTTAGCCAGTCCCCCCTTCCCCCCAAGGAACCCCCTCAAGGACCCCGGACCCCACTTTGAGAACCTCTGCATTAGACTACAAAAAAAGAAAACAATCAGGTGATATCGCTTAAACATGTTTTGTATGTTTGTAGGGAGATGGGTAGGAGGAGGGGAGGGGGCATATTTACACTACCCCCCACCCGCACCCTCGTTTCGGGTGAGTGACGTCACACATTCCTGGCTCTCTCTCTCTCTCTCTCGATGTCCATGGAAAACAAACAAGCTTTTTTGGAATCGGTGGTCCCCTCTTGAGACCCTCCTTTCCATTGTATCCTGATCCTGGTCGGAAAGTTTCGCTGGGAGGGAGGGGGGTGGGGGGCAATTTAGTCTGTGCATAGTGCAGGAGGCAGGGTTATGTTAGGTGGGCTCTGGAAAAGACGGCCCCCTGCAACAAAGGCACAAGTGGCAGATTCCCTTTTATGTGTATCCTTGATGGGGGTAAAGGTGCAATTACTAGTATTTGGCGCCTTTATTCAAAGTGCTTTACAATGTGCATTACATTCAGGCACACATGCAAGGCACCAGGCTGCCTTGCATGCTACAATTGGAGTTCATTCTGCAGTCTGGGCGCCAGGAGGGCGAAGAGTCTGGGACGAGTAGATCGTTGCTACTACACAGGGGGAGTCAGGGATCGAAGCATGGCCTAATGTAAATCAAACTGGGGTTCTTGCAAATAGAGAATCACTGCTGTATATGCGTATCGGCCTCAGGTCTTAATGGGATATAAAAAAATGAACTGTTTTGTTTTTCATCCGACAGCAACAGTATACAGTGGTGGCAGTGTGTAAGGAAGCATCATGGAGCCAGTGTGTGAGGAACAGGGGTCATCAATATGTGTCTGTGGAAAAGACCTGTCCTTGATTTTTGATTTTCTTTTTTTACACACAACACACCATTATAATGTTCTTAGTTTGATCATAAGACCCAATTACTAAACGTCAAAGTCACTAGGTTTTCTTCAAAATATGTATTACACTGATTTACTACGACACTATGGCATATTAGGAGTCCACTAGGACTAGGGGTTCTCAAATGTTTTATTTGCAAGGACCCCCAGAACTCAGTGCACAAATGGACCCGCAGGGTCTTTTTGTTCTCTCTCAGAGTTACAGACCTGTTATGGTCAATCTCTTTATGTGTTTTTTATGTGCACAAATCTTTGGCAAAAATTGAATTTTGACAAAAGTGTCCACCACAAGCCAGCATGGCGATGACCCCTGGTGAGGAACTATCAAGGAGCCAGTGTGTGAGGAAACATCATGGAGCCAGTGTGTGAGGAACTCTCATGGAGCCAGTGTGTGAGGGAGCATCATGGAGCCAGTGTGTGAGGAACTCTCATGGAGCCAGTGTGTGAGGGAGCATCATGGAGCCAGTGTGTGAGGGAGTATCATGGAGCCAGTGTTTGAGGAAACATCATGGAGCCAGTGTGTGAGGAAACATCATGGGGCCAGTGTGTGAGGGAGCATCATGGAGCCAGTGTGTGAGGAAACATCATGGAGCCAGTGTGTGAGGAAACATCATGGGGCCAGTGTGTGAGGAAACATCATGGAGCCAGTGTGTGAGGGAGCATCATGGAGCCAGTGTGTGAGGAAACATCATGGAGCCAGTGTGTGAGGAAACATCATGGAGCCAGTGTGTGAGGAAACATCATGGAGCCAGTGTGTGAGGAAACATCATGGAGCCAGTGTGTGAGGAAACATCATGGAGCCAGTGTGTGAGGAAACATCATGGAGCCAGTGTGTGAGGAAACATCATGGAGCCAGTGTGTGAGGAAACATCATGGAGCCAGTGTGTGCAGCCAGTCGGCCTCCAGGCTCCAGGCTGTGTGATGGGGATGTAATTGCAACAGACTGTTTATAAGGCACAACCATCTGTACATTGAGGAAGCTGCTGCCACAACACAGCCCGTCCTCCCAGTGTGAGGCCCACCTTGTTTATGACTTTCTCACGCAGACCCTATAACCAGCCATCAGCATCATCAGACACTGTATGTGTTCATTTAACCCTGAGAATGGTACAAAATGCAACCAGTCCTTTCGGTTACATTTGTACATTCTCAGTGTTATAAATGGATATTAAACCCTGGCTCTAGACCAGTGTGGTTCCCAAATTAGTTGGAATTGCCTTTAATTGATGGAAAGTTGTGATTTTTGTTTAATGCTTTTTTTTATATTTTGAAATACCGGTAATATACATTTTAAATGTAGGAAATGAAAAACCCATATAAATTGGTCCGACCCACTGTTTGGGAAACAGTGCTCTATCGACCTGAGTTGGCACTGTACTTTTGGCTCACCGAGCTTGTAGAGCTGTTATTTTTGGCTAATGTTACCCACAGAATATTGAAGCTGGGGTTGTGGTTAAGGGGGTCTTCCCCGTCTCCCCAGGTCTTTAGTAAACAAAAAATACAATTTCTGGATGGGATACCAGTTTTATCCAATCAGGAGAGAGAACTCATACATGTGAAACCAGAAGCAATGAAACAAAAACTAAAAATTGCCCTGGTTGGATAAAATTCGTATGCGGAAAATATATTTTCTGCTTATACATAGTTTACTGAAGAGCTGGAGAGACAGGGAGACCTCCGTTAATGAACAAATGAACAATGATTATCAGAATATAAATCGTTAATTTTGATCATAAAACATTTCCTTACAAAAGCACTGAGGATTGTAGCCCCCACAGTTTAGACAGTGGAAAACGTGAGGTCACCCTGGTTTTTACTGCTAATGCTAATGAGCAGACAGGAACACATGTCGACGCTCATTTTCTGTTGGCTAAGTGTGCTGTTAACACCTCATTAAATACCAGAGTAAACATGTTAGCAGACTAACATGTAATGACATAGGAGAGTATACACTTATTTCCCAAGTATTCAAACTCGTTTGAGCTACTGTACACACAGTGGTTGTCTGGATGTGTTGAGTTATGGTTATTACATTCGGTATGGGCAACACAGTGGCTTTATATTTGTCACACCCACAAAAAGACTAGCTTCACTGTGTTTGTAGCGAAACACTCATTTACAATACCTATCCAATGCTGTCATCACCAAATTAATAAATAGCTCGGCATCCCCCAGGGGTCTATACTCTATACCAGGACCCCTCCTGTTTCTGCTCAACACTAAAATGTCTTCACTGGAGTGGACATAGGCAATCTACAAGCTCAAAACATGCTGTGACGCACCGCGGTGTAGGCTTGTAGCTAGGCCTGTAGGCTTTTTGCTGAACATTCGCCCCCAGAATAGGGATGCTAGGATGCGACTGCGGGTTGTTAAAAGTTGCCCTGCCAAAGAACCCACTGTTGGACTCTGGGTTGGACTGGGCCCCATCTGTTGTGACACACAAGCAGAATCATATACAGTCACCCACTTGGGTGACAATGTGTTAGTGATTCCCAACACGAACAGAGCCATTGTTTATCAGGACTACATTACACCTTCACATAATAGCCATCAAACCCTGGAGCATCCAGCCTGGGCGACTGTTGCTAAGGAGAGGTAAACAACTAAACCCACATACTGTATAGAGATGACTAAATAAAAGCCCCATCCATACAATGAGCTCACACAATACTGTACTGTATGATCCAATTACTGCTCCTGACATCACTAACATTTACAATGAGTTCCGGTGTGATTCTGTGTGTGTGTGTGTGTGTGTGTGTGTGTGTGTGTGTGTGTGTGTCATTGACATAACTGTGAACCTCGCCTTTGATTCCTACAGCACAGTCAGACCTCTTTGAATTCTTCTCAGGGCCTACAGTACGTGACTACGACTCCAGGGTAGATGTTTGTAGGAGGAACAGCACAACGTGAGTCACAGCTACAATACTTTTTGCCTATTCAGTGATCTTCTGGTAGCCATGGCAACTGCCGGGCCTGACGGAAGTCTCAAATGTCTTGAGGGCCCGTCAGTGGTCAAATTTGCTTATTAGTCACAGGAAACGTGAAATCACACCAGACCGCTCCACTAACACTGTCCAAACACACGGTACGTACAAAGCTGCTAGTTTAGAGAGGAAAAAAGAAAATCCCTGAGGCACATTTTCATGACACGTCTGACTAAAAAATAAATACAAAATCTCGTGTTTTTCAGAGATGCAGCAGTTTTCTCTGTGGAGGCAAGCGTTACCATGTCTACTTATTATAAGCAAAAGGCAAGCAAGGACTATATACATTTAATTGTCCGCGTATCCTCATCTGAAAACATTTTGTGCCAGGGACCACCCTAACAGGTTTGTGTTGTTAATGTGATGCGACCAACTTGGGACTCCTGGATCGCTGCCCTCCACACGCTCCTATCTAACACATCAGGGTCTTGAGCAGTGTTCTACAGTGTTGTTAGCTAAGCTGTATTTAAAACATGTTTCACTTTTTTCCCCAATAATTACTTTTGGCATTAAGAAGGACTTGTGGCTTCTGAGGAGAAGAGAGGAAAGCTGAGAACGAACGAACAAACAAACCAACAACAAAAACGCACTGAGGTGACGGGATCAGGTGTTGGGAGGAGGACAACGTCTCCTTTCCCACAACACCACCACTACATCTCAGAGGCAAATATTGTACTTTTTACTTCACTACAATTATTTGAAAACAAAGTTACTAATTCATTTGCGGATTTTGATTATTAATATAAAACAAACATCCACTGCAGCCCTATATACTGTACATAGACTATCTATCTACAAGCTCACAACTTGTGCCATTTCCAAAATATATTTATACATTTGACAACTTATGAAATGGGACTTGCTACAATAATAAGTATTTCTATATTGTGATATTGATACTCAATTAACAAGTAACAAATGTTTTTTTTTATTGATGCGTTCCTTCTTTAACCCAGTGTTTCTCAACCTGTCCCAGATGATTAACTTATTGTGCAATGTTTTTAATACCTCTAAAATGACAAATTAAACATTGGCCAAATTGTCAAAATATTACAGCAAGAGCCAAATCAGCGGCTGTCTCTCAAATATTAGAGGCAGAGTTGCGAGGCGTTGTGAGCATGTAGATCGGCTATTTTCACAATAGAACCGTGTTATACAAAATGTAATTCCTCAACTCTAGTGCTCGTCCAGTTCAAATATGCTAACCCAGCAGCCCTGGCTGGACACATCCCACCCCCACACACAGCCCTGGCTTCTCTTCCTGTTATTCTGTCTCTCCGGTGAGCCGTTTCCTGTCCCCCGATGGCCAGAGATAGAATATAGAAATACGGAGAATAGGTTAGAGGTTCACAAAGTATACAGCTTCCCCTTTCTCTCTCGCACCGACGCTACTCATATTTCACTCTTTATTAAGAAGACTCTGCTTCACCTCCGGTATCCCGTCATGTAATCCCATATAGTGGCATTATTTCACATGACATAGGTTTAATCATCAGAAGTTATCAAAGCATTTCTTCTTGAAAAAAAGGGAGAAAGGCCGGCTACACCTTATTATTCGTGGAAGCGGAAGGCACCTCCAGGCTGTGATGTACAGGCCTGGTTTCAAAGATATGAAATTCTACCTGGCAGATACAGATAAATAGAGCGAAGAACAGACATAGAGTGACATGGGATGGTAGATCAGTGTTTCCCAAGACAATGGGTCGGGACCCATTTTTCTATGGATCGGAAGTACACATAAAAAAATTATAAATATCGTCTGTCGGGTGAAAACCACGTGTTATGTCCAAAGCTGTTATTTTCAGAATTCAAATACAAAAATAGTAGATCGACAAGTTCGAAACTTGTAGATCCGTTACTTTTGATGTGTTTGTGTGACACTGTATTACAATCAAATGGGGCGTTAAATTGCAAAAACAACTAGAAAAGTTCGAGTATGGGGTTTCTGCCTGACAGCGACGATATAAAACATAAAATTAGAAATAAAATGTAATAAATAATATTATTTTGCACTAAAGATATCTTTGGGGCTTTTTCTGACTTCATTAGATAGCATACAGTAGTCTAACAGTAAATGGTGAGGGAGAGATGGGGGGTGACACGCAGCAAAGGTCGTCGGGAGCGGATTGAAGCGAGAGAGGTTGTTGTGAAGGAAGATAGTGAGAGACTACCGGCGGTGTGTATATCAAATGACAAACAACTGCTGCTTACCCTGTCGGTTCTCACAGAGAGTCAGCTGGTTATGTGTATGGGTACGTTTCATGGCTGCTGGCATTAGTGTGCTGCCAGGATGGATGATGGTAATAACTGACTCACACTGGTCCAGTAAAGCAGGGGCAGTGCGGTAAAATATCTAAATCCAATACTGCTAGTTGCAGTGCTGCAATTTCATGAATGTGTACACTGACAAACAGCTAATGAATGGGAGTTGTGAGTGACGAGGCAACAGCATTGTGACTGGATCAAGCCCCCGAATAGAAACGTGATTGACGACAAGAGATATTTGTGGTCAGTTTAAAAATGCTCCCCGGCCGCATTAGGGGCCTCCGCCGGCGGCCTCCAACACAGAAGCTCTTTGGAACCTGAGAATCGCAGAATACAATGGCGGTTCTGTGAGCCAGCCGTTCCCAAGCGGCTTCAGATCAAGAAAACCCCCCCCCCCCCGACCCAAACTTACAAAAATAAGTTAATTAACTTAAGCACTATTTAATAATGAAAATAACAAATCTACATTGTATAGCAGATCTTGTGAGCTTGCTGATCTGCTATTTTCTCTATTTCTAAGGGTTTCCTTTTAATTCTTTAGAAAATATTGTTTTGATATTTAAAAAAACAAAAGGGGAGATTATAAGAACGGGTCCGCGACCCGTTATTTGGGAAACAGTGCTGTGTAAGCCAAGCGGACAACCACGGTCCACTGCCTGCCGTGCTGGACTGATCACACTACAATACAAGTCCATGTATGGCTTCTTCAGACAGCTCCCTGTCTGATAAGGGCAACGACAGTGACAGTGGCAGGCAGACAGGCACTACCGATAAGCCCGGGCTAAACACCGGAGATTGAGCAAGCCAATCCACTTCCACACTGAGTAGACACTAGACAGACGGGCACTGAGCAGACAGACAGACAGGCCCGGGTCACAGTGGGCAGGCAGGGCAGCACAGGGAGCAAGGCGGGAAGCCTTCATGGTGCGTTAGGTGTTTGTGAAGCGCTGCGAGGATGCTGTAACCCGAGTTGTGAGACGATGGAGGAATGTGACTCATGTGTGGAATCTCGACGGGGGTCTCGGGTGTTTGTCTGACGTCAGGAGGGGCCCACTGATGTCACACATGTCGGCATCACTGATCTAACACCTCCATTAAAAATTAATTAAAACTAGTAAGACGCCTCAGGGCGACATGCCGATTCTTGGCTATCTGGCCAGTGATATATATCGGACCAGTTACCCAATCTCAACAGTGCCTGTTGAGATTGGCAGAACATTACCAAATATGGGCATTCCCAGATATGCCCTTAATATTGATGACATCGGGACAGGGATCTCCATATATGGGCATAGACGAACAAGGAAGTAATTAATTTGCAAGTGTGATCTGGGATGCCCATATATGGGCATGTCAGAACATGCCCATATATGGGCATTCCCAGATATGCCCTTAATATTGTTGGCACTGGGACAGGGATCTCCATATATGGGCATAAAACGGACAACAATGTAATTAATTTGCAAGTGTTCTGACATCACATTGTCAACTATATATGGGCATAAAATATATGGGCATAAAAGGGACATGAAGCCAGAGCAAGATGTCAGAGCAGCAAACCCATTCTGTTAAGAGTGGTTCCCCTGAACAGTGACATCAGAGCATGATGTCAGAGTGATGTCACAGTGACAAGGGAACCAATAGACTGTACAAATGTGTACTGACTGACTGAATGACTGACACAGACAGACGGAGACAAGCTGCGACATTTCTCATGGTATACTGCTACCTTCGGTCGCAATAAACAGAGCTTAACCAAATTAACACTTGTACACTTGTAGCGTCCCTTTTTTCCCCCTCTTTTGCTTTTTCAAAAATAGCAAAGCGCAATACATTGGGTGTTCACGGGGAGCAATAACCGCTGCAGTCTTAGAGAACTGGACTTGAGGTGCAACTGTACTTTGTCCGCTTTCTTCCGTCTACACAAAATAACAAAAGCTAACAATGTGTTAACACGTTGTGAGCTTGTAGATCTGTATTTCTGTGTAGCAGATGACATTCCCCCCAAAATGAGCATGCTGCGGTTCACGTGTTTAATATATCAGTGTGTGGACTCCTGTTTATTTTATCTGTCTTGACCAGTCGGTCCTGCCTCATACAGTATTTATAGTGGATGTGCGAGCTCTTTCGACTTCAAAGATGAAAACATTAAAAAAGCATTAATAAAACGTACATTTTATTATATTTACATTACATTCTTGACATTCTGTACAAAAAAATTGAACCTCTGTTCGAAGTGGAGCTGTGTGTGTGTGTGTGTGTGTGTGTGTGTGTGTGTGTGTGTGTGTGTGTGTGTGTGTGTATTGCAGTTGATGCTCAGGGCAGGCTAGACTCAACAGCACCTCTCTGGTCACCCAGGGTTACTACATACAGGCTACATACAGACCCACAGACCCACCCACATACCCACATACCTACACACACGGCCACGTATAGGGGAGCTTGTGTTCCACACAGCTCCAAAAAGTGGGTTCATTCTATCGTACTGTCCAACAAAAAGAACCGTAAGTCCACCTTTCCTGACTGCGCATGTCTGCGGGTCGGTTGTTTTCGACAGGCCTTTTTTTGTTTTTTGTCTGCAGACGTCACTCGTCGACGAGGAAGTTGATGAGTGCGGTCCTCGGGGACAGGATGGCTCTCTTGATGCTGCGCTGCCCTAGGACACTCTGTCCCAGATCGCTCTCCACAACCAGCTGCCGAACCCGCTCGGCATCCTGGGATATCTGCACGGGCACCGTCACCGTTCCACACAACTGGTTGTTTACCTGGGGAGCAGATGGTGGTTTACAGTTTACAGGGTAACAGTTTAGAGCAGGGGTCTTCAACGTTTTCAGGCCAGGGTGAGTCAGAACTTAGTTGAGAGAGAGACGAAGCAGGGATCCCCACAACCTGTTCATAGATTCCATAGTTTCATCGTTTGACAGCACACAATCATCAGTGTATTTTGGATTCATGTAAATGTGTCTTTTCAGATATTTAACCACTTGAACCATCAATACTTAATAAAGTTGCCCTTAAAAGGAGATTTTTTGGAGCGGTGAAAGCGCTCCCAATAGACAGGTATGTCCGTGGGTATGTGGGTGGGTGGGTGGCTGGCTGGCTGGCTGGGTGGGTGGCTGGGTGGCTGGCTGGCCATGTCCGTAGCCTGGCAATACCTTGAGTGGCCACACACAACACACTAGTTAAAGGAGGGGCGCTGTTTTGTGCAGGCCAGGCACACTCACCACTCACTCACAGGCACAGTTTACACTCACTCACTCACTCACATAGGGTACAGCT
>NC_137811.1:59101152-59198652 GCF_963921795.1 Nannobrachium achirus
TTTGGACTTATCAGGTTTCCACCCGACAGAGACGTTATCCTCGCCAGTACATTGCCTCTTCATCACTATAGATCTAAGCCAAGACAAGACATTGAGGGTAGGGGGGGGACTGCACATTGTCGCTGAGTATTATGAGATAGATAGATGACGGTGATAGTGAAAATAGCCACCACTACATTAAGTTGTCATGTGATGAGATTAAAAGTAAGATTGAAATGGACTCCTGCCTCCTTCTCTCCTGCCTCTCTCATTGTGTCTTTGTGTGAGTGCAGGTGTGTGTGTGTGTGTGTGTGTGTGTGTGTGTGTGTGTGTGTGTGTGTGTGTGTGTGTGTGTGTGTGTGTGTGTGTGTGTGTGTGTGTGCTTTGTGAATGACACCCACCTGTCCAGAGTTCAGAGGTCAGATGGGGGGCCATGGGTGCTGTCATCACACACAACACAGCCAGAGCCTCCTCGAACTCCAAGCTGTTCTGAACCACCCTGACTGTCGCACTCTGACCACACACACACACACGCACATACATACACGCATGAATGTGTGCGAGGTTCATTCAGTGTGTGTGTGTGTGTGTGTGTGTGTGTGTGTGTGTGTGTGTGTGTGTGTGTGTGTGTGTGTGTGTGTGTGTGTACTCACAGCCAGTGTGTTGGTTAGACCCATCAGACGGGAAATGGCCGCGTTGAACAGGAAGTCCTCTGTCAGGTGGGCGGTTACCTGCAGACATTACCGTGACAATCGTCAGTTGCTACGTACCTGTTACACCTGTCTGTCTGTCTGTCTGCCAGCCTGCCTGCCTGCCTGCCTGTCTGTCTGTCTGTCTGTCTGTCTGATACACCTTCTTGTCTTCACTCAGGAAGTGACCCTACGCCATGGGTATTCATATTCAAGTTAAGTGTTAAGTGTGTGCACTGTCAATACGGTCAACATCTACTCTAAGGCCATGTTCAGACGACAACGCTCTGTAGAGAAAACGGCGAGGTCCCAGGACATCGCCGTTGCGTTTAGCTTTTTCCAGCGTTCATATGAAGCCCCATCAGATCATGAAATGTCCGGCCCCCGGCCCCTTGGGTTCCTGACAATGTTGCCCCCTGAACAATTTCATTGAATACCCTGCCCTACGCCCAACGTACCAGCTTTGATACTGTACGTGCAAATGCATGTCTTTTCAACGCACACATTTATCAACAACACCCGACCATACACTGTGATTGTCAGGATGCTATTTGTTTGAGAAGAATCACTCGCCCTGTGGTGAGATGTTTCCTATGCTCAGATCTGTACTGGTTCCTATACGTTCCATTGATAAAATGAGGGCCCGGCTCTGTGTCTCAGAGGAGGGAAACCTTGCCTACCAGAGAAAAAAATGACAGCGGGTTCAGGAGAAAGGGGCCGGTTTGCGCGTCATCGCAATTATGTAATGACTGAAAGTAGTGATGGGTCCATGGCGAGCGATATTTCGTTTCAAAGTCATTCTGTCTTTTGTGTGAACGAAACGGGAACAAACTCAAACGTTATTGTTACTCGAGTATATGTCCCTTTTCCTCTGTGTGGAAAAGCCAGGGGACGCATGGTACGGTCAGTCGGTGACAAAATGCAACATGTTGACAAGCTGAAGAGAAACGTTCTGTCATCACAGGACTGTCATCACTGTTCTAAAGAACAGTGAACGAATGATTGGAACTAATCTTGGTAGTGAACTAAAAGAACTGATTTGAGTCACTGAAATGAATGATGATTCCTACCACCACTAACTGAAAGGACACCGCTGCCGCCGCAAGCAATCCTTCTGCTGCTCGGCACTGCTGGGAAACGACCCTTTTAGTCAGAGCCCTTGGGAGGAGAGGAGGAGGTCATCATTGCTTTTTTGATCGGGCAGATCAAAGGACTCCTGTAAAAGCCCCAGACCCTCAAGGGAGGGAGGGTGGGATGGGGGGGAGGTTTAGAGTGAATTAAAACCTGGCGGTGAACAGGAGGCTATTTATACAGACGTGAAAGCAGCGAGGCTGGATTTAAAATACATTTTCGTTCCCCGCGTCTGACGCCCTTCACTCCGCGGGTGTCGGGTTACCCAGAATTCTACAGCCGTGTCAACACTGTCAACAACAGGCCTGTGTAAATGACGCACAGCTTACCTCTGGACCAGTGACACAACTATTTCTCCCATTTATCTTTTTTACTTCATTAAAAGTAGCCATTCCACAATACTCTAACCCTGCTGTCGGGTAGAAACCTCTCATCTCCACGGCCTACTTACTCATGCAGCAGATCCACAAACTTGAAATGCGACGCAAAGTGACGTGTTTTGCTATTATGTGCATATATATATATATATATATATATATATATTTTTTTTTTTCGACTCGACTTAAAATAATACAATTATTGGCAGCAAAATACAATACAGACACAGTTCCAAAGTAGCCTAAATGCCTCAAAACATTCAACATTTGGAAAACAAAAACAAAATTCCAGCTCTACATGCTCACAACACAATGGAATGCGTTGTAGATAGTAGATTGGCTATTTTCAGCATTTAAAAATGTTTTCAAAATAAATTAATAAAAATCCCTAATAAGATTAGGCATAAGGGATAAGGCTCTTTGCAAGATAGGGCCCTAAGTATATAATAGGGCTTAAGTGGTTAATGTATTGTACTTACAGTAAGTACAGTACTTGATTAAATTGTCTCTGTCGGGTGGAAACCTCATGACCTCAGGTCCAAAGATTCTTTTTAAACAATATTTTTATTGGTACATTTTTTTGTTACATAGACAGGTCCAAAGATTTTACTTTTCAGGATTGAACTTCAAAACTATCAGATCTACCAGCTCAAAATGTGTCGCTTCATGCTGCATTTCGAGCTTCTGGATATGCTACTTTTGATGCTTTTGTGTGACAATGTACGCCTGTAGTACAAAGAAACACAAAAGGTTTGAATATGGAGATAAGAGTTTTCTGCCCGACTTGAACGATATATAGATATACTGTACTAGTTACTTTCCACCAATGGAATGGAAGGGCTACAGTGAGGTCAACATCAAGGCTGTGTGATGATGACTGACGTTCCTCCACAGACCACTGTCCTTGGTGGAAGAATACTCATATTGCTCCTGTCGGGAAGAAACCTCTTATCTCCACATTTTCCCCCGTAAATGAATGCCCTAATGCCCATACTATAGCGTCACAAAAAAGCATCAAAAGTAACAGATCCACAAGCTGAAAAACGTGCGAAGCAACAAGATATGAGTTTGGAGGGAAAAAATTAATTAACTTGAGTAAAAGTACACAAGCATTGCCATCAAAATATAGTTACAATACTGGGGGCACCCGCTGGCATACTGGTCCAGGTACATACGTACCACATAGGCTCGGTGTAGCCTGACAGCGTCAGTCGCTGGTTCGATTCCCAATCCCCACCAACTTTGCTGCGTGTCACAGTCACTCCCCATCTCTGTCCCCATTTCCTGTCAGTCTACTAACTGTCCTATAGTATTCATTATGCAGAATGATCCAGTACCGAACGTAATAGTATTCAATATGCAGAATGCTCACAATCATATTATTGGATTGTAATTAGTAATGCATTAATGTGTTCATCACTTTAATGTTGCAGTTGGTAAAGGTGGGGAAGATTATTTATTGTCAAAATCGGCAAAGTAACTAGAAACCAAAACTGTCAAATAACTGTAGTGGAGGAAAAAGAATATAAATGAAATACTAAGGTAAAGTAAAGACAAAAATGTACTCAAGTACAGAACTTGAGTAAATGGGGGGGCTCTTTTTAGGCCAAAAGCCTAAAATCAGCATTTTATTGCAGAAGCCATATGATTTGTTTCTGGAAAAGGGACTAAAGTCATCTTTAAGTCTGAATTGAAACCTTACCATTTAGATAAATATAAACATGTCTTACACAATGGGTCTTCCCATGAATCTGCATACTTCAGATTCTTGAAAAGGAGTGCACCAGAGCCCTCTAGTGGTCAGAATTAATAGCACAACACAAACAAACTGTGCACTGGTTCTCAAGTATGCTACTGTTTAGAATGGAGTTATGTTAGTGACACACTCAACATCTAACAGTACTGCATTTGCAATCAAGACACTGCTTCAGGAATCCAAGAGTGGGTAATCTTTGGTGAGTAAGTAATCCATAAGAAAACCACTTCGGTGAAAGTGTTAACGTAACAAAAGTAAAAGTATAAAGACCTTTTCAAAGAACAAAGAAACAAAACAGCCATGTTGTCTACTTCTACTACTTCTCTACTTTGAGTGCAGGTCATGCATCACAAACCATCCATTTGTTACTATTTGAGTTGAGTGGATGTTGTGTATAACATCACATAAATTATTCTCCTTATGCATCCATCAGCTTGTATGTGTTTGCTTTTTGTGGATTTTGTCCACATCAATTCTCCATCTTCAGCCACTTCAAACACATCATAAGAGCTTGTGCTCTTATCACCCGGGTGCTCAAAAGAAAAAAAAAACTCCATTCATTCGAACGTGTAAACACTTCCATTACTATTCTCACAAAGACGCTTCCAAGCCAAGGACCTCTGCACAGAACACACTGAAATATCAACTTCCTATTTTTCTTAACTTTTTCCCTGCCAGATTATTTATTTATTTATTGGGTCTGGTGCCATCAAAAAGCGGCTTACCTTTGCGACGTTATAGTAGACAGATACTCTGCGCTTTCGCAGACCAGGCAGCAGAGGGCGGCGTCATGCAAGGATTAATGTGAATTTGGCTGGTCCTGCTTCCCTTACATTGAGAGCACACTCTGTGTTGAGAAAATCAACACGGAAGAGAATTGGTCTCCGTTGATGTTAATGCATAATGGATTTTTAAGACCATCCCTGCAGACAATGTGATTACAGTACACGGCGGCGCGACCCCTCATCAGCTTAAGGACATCAACAAGGTAAACGAACGAACGGCTGTATTGGCGCGGCTCACTCTCGAGAATTGGGGCGAACAGGAACATCCAAAGCAGTATAAGAGTTAATATCAAAATCTAAGCCTGTGCACTATAAAGGACTGGCACAGAAATCCCATCAAACGTGTCCTATTCATTGGACCAATAGCACAGCCGGATGCAGCTCCACGAAAGATAAGGCTATTTAAAGAAAAATAAATCTTGAAAAGTTGCCAAAAATTTGGAACAGCTTTGAAAACCTTTCACGACACAAGTCCTCTCTTATGAGACGCCGAAATGTGTTCCTACCTGTTGAATAGCGTAGTTCTTGTTGTTCCAGATGCGACTGACCTCGGCCTGGTCTTTGTTCTTAAGCCTAGAGGGACAGGGGACGTCCCCCAGCTGCCGGGCTCCTCTCAGCTTGGTCACCAGCTGCCACAGGCGAGACTGCCAGCGCAGGACACCAGGCAGGGCGTCCGCTGCACAGACATCACACATTTTAACTATTTATTTATGTATGTCTGAAACATGCATTCTCTGAATAAAACCATACTGTCTCTTATGACCAACCCGCAGGACCAAAGATCTACTGAGTGAACAGATTCAGAATGATTTGCTTTCAAACAAACAAACTAATATGTGTTAGGCCGTCCCATTGGCGTCCCAATCTGTGATTTGTCATACAATGTGAAAGGAGCTCGCCAATACTAGTGCAGTGTTTCCTAAACTATTTGTGGAACGTTGATGTTTAGGTATTATCATCTACCATATCTAAAGTTTAGATGATGGTTGGCTTCATGTAGGAACATAGGTTTAGATTCTAAACATGTGTTCCTACATGAAACCAACCAGTTGAATAAATTGCAGATCGCGGCTTTTTAACGATTGATTTTTATGGAAGATACTTCTGAACGTGTATTCTTTCTATTACTATTCTAAATAATGCTCTTTAATGCTCTGAAAAGTAACAACATGTTAACCTACAGTACATGTCTGGTGGGATGACCTCTCAGTTTGTTTCTGGTTCCGTGATTTAATGCATGCATTTAAAATTATTATGCTTTTCTTTATGTTTTTAGTCTGCTTGGTTGTCTTTTTTGTCCATACACCTTTATGTTATAAAATCTATAAAAAGATGGTTCACGAAAAAAACGAAAGAAAAGTGACTAAAATAAGTCATGGTGACTGACCACCATTATTTTATGTTGTTGTAACAATTAAAACATAGCAGATATACAAGCTCACAGCACAGCAATTGTCAGGTCTTAAGGTTAGGTTAAATAACTCACTCTTGACGTCCCAGAGGATGTCCTGTTCGGGCGGAGCGGCGTACAGGATGTAGAGTCGCACGGTGTCGATGCCGTACTGTGAGACCACGTCCTGCGGGTCCAGGCCGTTGTGCTTGGACTTACTCATCTTCTCCCAGGTCACCTGGAGACGCTGCTGGCCGTCCAAAGACATCGGCTCCTCACCTGGGGACACAGGTAGGGATGGGATGGGATGGGACCATAACGGCCATTATCGTTTATCGCAGGGGTCTTCAACGTTTTCAGGCCAAGGACCCCTTAGTTGAGAGAGATATGAAGCAGGGATCCACACAACCTTTTCATAGATTCTATATAGTTTAATTGTTTGATAGCACAATCATCCGTGTATTTATTTCAGTGTTTTCCGATATTTAACCACTTGAAAGTCTGCTCTTTTTCCCAAATGTCACATTTCACTATGTACTCTATGTACTACTTCATCATACTGCAGCACAGTGGCGTAAAGTAACGAAGTACATTTTCTCAAGCACTGTACTTAACTCATCTAGTGCCTATCCCGAACAAGTTCGGCTTTTTGTCGGCAAAAAACATTTTTTTTTTTTTTTTACTCACCCTGAGCTGCTTGGACCAACGTGGGTGGTCCTGGCTCGTCCAGCGCTTCCCAACGAGCCATTTTAGATGGTCCGACGATTTATTCCATTGAAAATGGTTTAAAATAAAGTTTAGACCCCCCCAATGTTCACCGAATGTTCACTGTCGGCGGCGCGATGTATTCCAGTGTGCCTATCCCGAACTAGTCCGGCTTTTTTAATAAAATGAATAAAATAATCCGAGGCCGCACCAAGCCTGGCTCTAAATTTAAAATCTAGGCGGCCGACCGAAAGCCCTTTCCACCGGCCCGTAATCGGGCAACGCGGCCGCATCGCGCCGCCGAATCCAATAATAACTCACATCTTTGAAGCCCTGTTTCTCTGATCTGTGTTCTGTGTGAAGCGCGAAGATTTTATTTACATCTAAATCACCGAAAATAGTGCTTCTAAATGCGTGATAGCTTATAGCTATCCTGTTGCTATTTTCATCCGGGTCTCTTGCGTCTCATGCACAAACGTGTACACGCACGTCACTGCCACGTGGGCGCCTGTATGTTACTATGGTTGTCAATGAGAGATTCCCTGGCCACTCAACAGACCTTGGGCGCCCCCAAGGGGCTGGCACTGGAAGCGTTAAGTACAGGTATTTTTTTACTTTACAAGAGTATTTCCAATTTTACTTCACTTTTACTTCTACTCCAAAATAGCCGACCTACGTACAACCTCACGTTGTGAGCTATTTTCAAAAGATTTGTATACATTTTATACAGTTGAAAACTTGCCGCCTCCCATCCAGCTGTGAGAGAGAAAGTGAGACGCGAGGCCGAATTTGTGACTCAAAAACACTTTGAGGAAGATGAAGGGCTTCCCTCACTCTCTGGCACTGTCTTCCAAGCCGTCCACGTTTATTTCCTGTTACCAGGCAACAGAGAGTGGAGGAAAAAGAAAGCGAGACGGTGGTTCAGAGAGATGGGGGGGTAGGGGGTGCGGATGAGAACAAGACGTCTCCCTCCAGACTTCAAAACGCCTCCTCCTCCTAATTTGAGTTTTGTTTGAAATTGCTCTTCAACTGGAGGTTCCTGTCTGGGGGACAATGCTGTGGTGCTGATGGGTTGTTAGGTAGGTGATGGTAGGTGGGTTATGGGTTGTTAGGAGCGCTGGGTAGGAGATGGGTTGTTAGGAGCGCTGGGTAGGAGATGGGTTGTTAGGAGTGCTGGGTAGGTGATGGGTTGTTGGGAGTGCTAGGTAGGTGATGGGTTGTTAGGAGTGCTAGGTAGGTGATGGGTTGTTAGGAGTGCTGGGTAGGTGATGGGTTGTTAGGAGTGCTAGGTATGTGATGGGTTGTTAGGAGTGCTAGGTAGGTGATGGGTTGTTAGGAGCGCTGGGTAGGAGATGGGTTGTTAGGAGCGCTGGGTAGGTGATGGGTTGTTAGGAGCGCTGGGTAGGTGATGGGTTGTTAGGAGTGCTGGGTAGGTGATGGGTTGTTAGAGTGCTGGGTAGGTGATGGGTTGTTAGGAGTGCTGGGTAGGTGATGGGTTGTCAGGAGTGCTGGGTAGGTGATGGGTTGTTAGGAGTGCTAGGTAGGTGATGGGTTGTCAGGAGCGCAAGTACTGTAGGTGATGGGTTGTCAGGGGCGCTGGGTAGGTGATGGGTTGTTAGGAGTGCTGGGCTGCCTGGCATAGCAGGTACTAGCCACTGTGGGCCAGTGCCTCTCAGGGGTGGGCAGCTTTGATGATGTAGAGGGCCACTATATTTTTACACTCACTCCAGAGGGCCACAATGCATATACAATAAAAAAGAATAGCCGATCTACAAGCTCAAAACATATCGCATTAAATCTGCTATTTTAGCTGTTTCTTAATTGGAATCCTAAAAAGTTAAATTTGATTTAATTTCAAATGCATTTATATGTTCTTCTGTTAACTTTTTGTAGGATAGGAACTAGGAATACATTGGACATTAAAAAAGACTACCGGTAATACTAGTCATTAAGCTACTAATATTGACTGAATTAATTAAAGTGGCTCATGTTTGAATGTTTGGAATTGTAAGCTGAAATCAATAATATATCAGTAATGTATCAGTATAACCCTAACCCTAACCCTAACTCTAACCCGGCCCCCGGGCCACCAGTTGCCCATGTATGCTCTAGTCTAGAAGGTACTAGCCACTACCTCCAAAGATGGTGAAAAAAATTCACTTCACTGTACCTGTGAAGTCCACGTCTTCTCTGTGGAGGTACTGGCCACTGTGGGCCAGCTTGAACGTCTGGCCCTTGATCAGACCCTGCACCAACAGCTTCTTAAAAGGTTCCCTGAGGAGTAGAGAGATGGGACACATAATTAATGAAGATCCTTGCATGCACACGTAGCTAACATTCTAGACCAGTGGTTCCCAACCTATTTAAATTTCAAGGACCCTCGGGTTGATAATGCAGTAGGCCACGGCTCCATTTCCTGTGATACGATACGATAAAATAATAAAATGTTATTATCTCTCGGACCACAATCTACAGTGTTAATTTAACCCTGAGGTATAACCAAACAGACCCTGTAATCTACAAGCTCACAATCTGAGTGTCATTCTGCAATTGGGGGGTCGCAGCCAGCTGCTGTGGTTATTTGGGAATCTTTGGTAGGACCGTCCTAATTATTGCATAATCAACCAGTCACAATTATTTGAGATAGTCAACATAATTTTGCGGCCTGATTGTTACCATGCTGAATACATTTACAAAAAAACAATAGCAGAAATATCCAATTTATAAGCTTACAACACGTCGCATTGCGATGAGTTGTGAGCTTGTAGATCGGCTATTGTAATTAAAGTTAATAAATATGTCAGTAATTTCTTTATAAATTATTTAGTTATTACCGGTATATAGTTTTCTGAAAACCTTCAAATTCTTATTCAAAACATTTAAATGAAATGTTCTTCCTATAGCAACAACTAATGAGACACAGAGGTGTTCCCGGTTTGAAAGGTATAACAACGTGTACTGTACGTTACAACATGTCTATAAATGGTTAGTTCGTCATATCTGCCCTGAGCATTTTTTTGTTTTTGTTTACAGAGCCATAAAGGCAAACAGAAATATAATTTCCATTCACATGTCCTAATGTTCAATGCCAAAAACACAAATAAATGGCAACTCATTGTGACAATTAACGGTCAAGTAAAATGGGATGATGGTGACATGACAGCCCTAGTCCTTGGTATGGAAACGTTTGGGAGCTCCTGCTCTGGAGTGACCACCCTTCACTGGAACGCCTGACAGTACAAGACTAAATATTAAAGCAGCACAAAGATATTGGACCACAGTGGCAACCTTATTGTTGAAGAAAAAGAACCCCCCCCCCCCAGCCCCTCACTACCCTGGGTTAAATGAATGTGACAGTAAGTAAGATTGGACTTATTCTGATCTCTGTGCTTTTTGTCTTCATTTTTACTTTAGGGTTTCAGGTTGTTTACTTTTTGTTTTACTTGTGGCCACTTTATGCTGTTTGTATTCGAAAATTGCAGACCTCTTTGTTGGTTGAATATCGATTGCTTGATGTCTTTTCTGTCCGCTTAAAATCAATAAAGAGGTTAAAAAGAAAGAAAAATAAAAGGAAAAAGCAGCAAAAGATGCTCGTGCACGCACACACTTAAACACATGCATGCGCATATTGCGCATACACCTTCCTTCAGTGATATCACAGTGCGACCACATGAGTACGCAAACTAAAGGGATTGATACACTCCCTTTAGCAAATCAATTTGGGTGGGGGGGGGGGGTGCCCAGATGATTAGCTTAATGTTCAGCAATGTTGTCTCACTCAACTGTAAACAAACTTTACATTATATTATGTAAGAAAGAGGCTACAGAGTCAAACTAAATGTAATGCCTAAATTCCAAGTGTTTGTGAGGGTGGGGTGGTTTTCAGTTCAAAGATTATTATTTTGGGGGGTCGTGGCCAGAAAAGTGTGGGAACCCTTGACCCCTTGACTATGAGAAAATGACATTGCCCTAGAGCATACATGGGCAACTGGTGGCCCGGGGGCCACATGCGGCCCCCACCTTCACTTAATGCGGCCCTCAGGTTAATACCGGAATACTGCTATTTATTATTGATTTCAGCTGTTAAAATTCCAAAGAGGACCTGATTTAATCAATCTATATTAGTAGCTTAATGACTAGTATAGTAGTATTACAATGTATTTTTTTCATGTTCAATGTATTTGTATTTAGGTTCATGAAGTTAACATGAGTAAATAACTAAATGCGTTTGAAATCAAAATGTTACATTTCAGGATTACAATTAAAAAATAACAAAAAATTATTCAGGATTCCAATTCAAAAGAGGCAAAAATAGCCGATCTACAAGCTTGTAGATCTTCTATTTTTGCTTCTTTTGTATGAGACATGACAAAGTAGGACGTAGCAATATGTAATGTGGCCCTCTGGAGTGAAGGTGGAAATATAGTTGCCCTCGCCATCATCAAAGTTGCCCACCCCTGCCCTAGAGTCTCTAGCCAAATTCCAATATTCAGAATTTAAATACGTGGCCTACATACCGCTAGGTTGAACTCTGCCAAACAACAAACGGAAATGATTGATAGTACGTTCGGACACTGACGTTATGCTTGTAGTTCGGCTATTTTTAGTCACCAGCACAAAACTAAGACTTTAAAAGCTTACCTGTGAGTGACCAGGCCCTGGTCCTTGCAGAAGTGACTGAAGAAGCGTGCGTAGTACAGGTGCATGACGGCGTGCTCCTTCCCTCCTATGTACACGTCCACGGGCAGCCAGTGGTCCACCAGGGGGCGCTCAAAAGGCCTGCGGGCGGGTAGGGGTCAGGTTAAGTACCGTAGTTAACATTGTATCATATCGTAATCCAATTTAAGCTTTCCCTTCCCCAGAAATAGCTAATCTACAAGCTCAAGCATGTGGTCTGTGAGCTTGTAGATATGCTATTTTTGAAAAATCTTTAAAAGTGACGTCTATTATTATAACAACACCCCCAAAAATAGGGACGGCCATGTTGAAAGTGGTTTAATGAACACTTGCATACTGTGTATATATGCATATTGTCATTGTCGGGCACAAACCTCATATCTCAGTTTTTCAAGTTTTACATTTTCTTTAATAAATCAGTGTGTGTGGGTTTTTTAACAAATGAAAAGTATTAAAAGGGGCTTCTGACTAAACCTCCTAACTCCATTGGATCCTCAAACTCCAACTTTTCTCCCTGAATTAATACCCTAGTACAGTAGTTCATTATACAAGAGTGTCGCATGAAAGAAGTGAAAATGGCAAATCTGCCCAACCCAAAATAGTGAGAAAAGCAGATCTACAACCTCACAACTTCAATTATTTTCATTGCTTATGTTTGTATTTATGGAAATGATTAGGATTTTGTTATTTATCAACAATAAAAAATATGCCCACACACTGTCACAGGAGCAAAGATTTGCTTAAAGAAGCAACGTTTCGGTCAATGATGACCTTATTATTCTAGGTGTCTGAAAGTTTTTCTAAACAGTTGATTTTATTTATAAAATACTTTGAAAAATGTTGGAATTGGTTTTAATTGATGAAAATGTTTGACTTTTGGACAAATCAAAATAGTTAAAATCACTAAAACGATAGAAAGAAGTAAATGAAAACATTTTAACACTCATTTTTTCTTTTCTCTAATGACTATCTAAAATATGAACCCTTGTTGTAAAAAAAAAACAAAGTTGTCCTTTAAACTTTTTTTAAATCTTTAGAAATAATAATAAAGTTTATGTAGGAAACAAATCAATATTTACTCACAACCCATAAAAACTGGTTTGCGTCACAAGCATGGGTCCCGACCCATGCTTGTCCCGGCCCACCGTTTGGGAAACAGTGATATTTACAGTGATATTTCAGTCGGCCAGATGTTTGAGGACTCAGTGAGGATGTGAACACAACAGATGATAGTCTATAAGACAGGGGTTCCCAAACTTTTTTGTCTCAGGGCACCCCATAAATATTCTTTTTAATCCGAGGCACTTTCACTCCCAGCACCTTATATTTATAGCATATCGTCGTTGTCGAGTGGAAACCTTGTATGTCCAAAACCGTTCGTTTTGTATTTATCATCTATAAAATGTACTAAACTAGTGAAAACAGCAGATCTACAAGCACACAGTGTGCTTGTAGATCGGCTGTTTTCACTAGTTTTGTGCGACAGTTTGTATGATGAAGCAGGGCTTTGCTTTACCAAAAGACGTACACATTTGAAACTTGGAGATACGAGGTTTCTGCCCGACAGTGACGATATTTTAGTGATTATATTGCGAGGAAAACGTTGAGATAATAGCCATTTTGGTTAGAATTGACTGAAAATAACACGGTACTTCAAGTTTAAAATGATACTGGTAGCCAAGGTGGCAATATTTAATTCTGGACATGGAGTAATGAAACCCAATGTCCTGGCAGCTACTGTAACTGCCTTCTTCGGGAACGTACACCCTGAAGAAGGCAGTTAGCTGCCGAAACATTGGTTTTCATTACTCTGCATCCAGAATAAAATATTGTCTCCCAGTGTGTGCGGCCACCTTCTCGTCTCTTGAAGACTATAACGCTTGGATCCTTCAGCCTCGGGCCGACAGACACCACTACAAGGACTGTGGTGGGCGTAGCATGCCTGTGCAGGATATGAACAGGCCAGCTGAAATACCCTTATCCTGACCCGAGCAGGGGATTGTACCTTTCATGTCAGCCTCCTATCTCTGTGTGACTCCTTACACAACATCTGTCTGTCTGTGTCTGTCTCTCTCTTTCCATCTCCCTCTCTCTCCATCCGTTTCTGTCTGTCTGTCTCTTTTTAGTAGTTTTTAGACATACAAGGTTTCCACCCGACAGCGTCAAATTGGCTTTTTCTGTTGTGTCATAATCTGAGCGGCAGAGAGAACAGAGAGAACCCCCAACCCAACCCCCCACCCCCCTCTCTTAAAGCAGCTTTACAGCGAGGTCAGGCCACTGCCGGGAAATTAATCTCTTTTGTCGTGCTCTGGATATCAGCAGCATCCCTGCAGGTGACTGTCATGGCTTTATCATCTGTACTGGCAGGGAATGGAATGGTTGTACGTACGTGTGTGTGTGTGTGTGTGTGTGTGTGTGTGTGTGTGTGTGTGTGTGTGTGTGTGTGTGTGTGTGTGTGTGTGTGTGTGTGTGTGTGTGTGTGTGTGTGTGTGTGTCTATGTGCTTTTATTACTATACTTGCGAGCGGCTAAATGCCCCAACAAGTATTGAAGAATTTGAGAAATAGACACGGTGAGGAACATTTTCTCGGTTCTCACAATTGAAATGGTTGTTTTATGGTTGATTTTATATCACAATGTGTCGTTGATAATCAAAGGTTTGGAGTGCATTATTTTAAATAACCTTCTTAGTAATGTGCAACATGAAATGGACCCCTTACAGTTTGCGTATAGGAAGGGGAGGGGCAGTGATGACGCTCTTCTCGTTATGCTTAATAAGATCTATCATCACATAGATCAAGCTAAAAACAAACTATATGCTCGGGTACCTTTTATAGATTTCTCTTCGGCATTTAACACTAGTATACACCAATATCATCAGACGGGTGGAGTCCTTCCTGACTTATTGGGTCCAACATGTTAGGGTGAACAAATCAATATCTCGTCCTGTTACGACCAACTGTAATAGATTCTATGAAATGTAATCTATTTGTTTTATATGTGCAGTCACGTGTCTGTCACTTTACCTAAGAATACAGTAAGACTGACTCAGCAACAGCTGTCGGGACCGTGGCTCCACGCGCGCTCCGACGTCATCAGTCCATACATGGAAGACTCTTCAGAATTGTATCTTTAGACATTGTTTAGGATACACCCTCTCAACTATTCTTGTCACACTGTCCGTGTATATAATGGGACCATGCCTGAGAAATGGGAGCGACAGATGGGGATGCGTGTCGCTCAGAGCTCTTGATAAGATTGTTCAATAAATGTTGTATTCATTATACTCCACCCTCTAAGAATTCGATTCAATTTATTATGTTATTATTTATATAAGTATGATGCTTAAAGAATTCTATTACAGTGGCGACTCTGGTGGGACCGGCATAATCTGTCTGTCAGCTTTTCTCTTTTTCTGTACAGGACACACTGGCTATTGATTCAGAGCAGCTGACGGACAGGGATCGCCGGTCGAACTTAACGGGGTGAGAGTATCGTGAATACAATATGATTTGGGAGGCCAGACGTGGTCATTATAATTGCATGTACCCGGGACAGGCCACGACATTTTTATGCGGCTGTCGTACTTGCATGAACAAAATTTAATAGAGAGATGCCTTGCATGTATAGAAGGTATCTACCGTATCTCGGAAGTATACTGTTTAAACGTACAGTACCCGTGTAATTCGGGGTGAAAGCTAATACGTAGCTCCACGTGATCGTGGGTTGTTTCTGTTAAAGTACAGTACCTGTAGGAAACCAGGGTTAGGGTTGATTATCGATTGGGGAATCGCCTTTCGGCAATAATCATCTCGGTATAGGATATTGCATGACGAAATATTCTCTAAAACGCCGCATGTGGGCGAGTACTTATGAACGTAATCAGGCGATCATAAATGAACGTAACCAGACGTGAAATATGTAATTATGAAATGGTCGTATATATTTAACTGTGAAAGCCAGACTTGGTTGTTAAATAACTATTCCATGTAGTACAGTTGATACAGTACAACTAATGTTTTAATTCGATGTGTTGTGAGCATCTTTCTGGTAGGCCATGTTTTGGGGTGCCTTTATGGGCATCCGTCTCCTGTGAAAGTTGCTTACAAAGGGGGGGTAGGTATGAATTTAATTTATGCATTTATGATAATCAACTAGAAGTGGGTAGTTGAAACCAGAACCAAAATAGGAATCGGGATCATCTTTTCTTTTCTCTCGCTGGGTTAAAATGGCCTGGGAGAAGGTCTTATGTCATTAAGACATTGGGTAGACTAAAAATATAGGTTTTGACCTTACCTTTTTTGTGAAAAGCATAAGTCTCGAGCTGCTGGGGGTGTGAATGTGAGGCCGTGAATGTAAGGAAATGCATTTTCGGCCTATATCAAATAACTGATGCTATTGGAAAAAATACCAGGCGGACGGGAGAGTCCGTTACCTTGTATAACTAGTCAGTCGTGGTCGAGCGATCAATATATCTGAAATGAAGAAACTGTTCCGTTGATTGGTAATAAAGAATCCACGACTACCATGGTCAGCTGGGAAAAGAAAGATTTTAGGCTATAATTTAAGCCTATAAAACTACAAATTACACATTATTATTTGTCTAAAGTGGTAAAGCTACAACAATACCTAATTAATTGAGGTCTATGACCTGTCAAACTCTTGTGAGTCTGTCTGATACGGCAGCTGTCTGCTTCTGTTACGTTCTATTCTCGCCGTACAACAGTTACGCGCGGTGGGGGGGTGACAGAGCGCCTATGTGAAATGAGCAGAAATAGCGTTAGCAGAAATAAGGCTTCCGGCGCTGGTCTCTTAAGAATAAGAGTATCCCTAAAGCCGGCTATAATATACATTATGTAGGCCTACTGCACCTTTAGTTTGAAGGCTGGAGCCTGGCATATTTCTGCCGTCTCTCAGACCGGAAACGTTCTTTCTGCTCACTTCACTTCACGGACCCGTCAGAGCTACAAGCTGACAGCACGGTGAAATGCGCTGCGCTGTGGGCTTGTAGGTCTGCTATTTTTAAATGAGATACAGGGTCACAGCAGGCAAGGGTTCCTTTGCTGGCTATTTTAGTAGCGTACCGCACCGGCCATACGAAGAAGCGGATAGGCCTACATTGAGGAGACGATTGTTCTCGTGCGTCAACGCTTGCATAATCATACAGCAAAGGAAACCTCGGCACAATTAAATAGACATTATTTGATTTAAATCTAAAACCCAGGGACACGTTGGGGTCAGGGAAAACCCATGAGAGTAGACCATTGGAAACTTGTGAGTCTGTTCTAGCAGAACGGTAGATCATCGGTTTTCAAGGCATGTTGGAGAATATTGATTATAATTTATAATGGTTAATGAAGGCTTAATTTTGTCTTAATATTTAAGTAGGACATAGAAGTCAGTTTGACTATTGAGACTGTATACTGTACTGTGAATGTTAGCTGCAGTGATTGGAAACTAGGCTATAGTTGTGACAGAGTATCTCATTGTTTGGTAAACAGTGATGTTTGAAGGTTAAATGGATGAATTTACATGTATGTGTTGACCAGATCATTCTGGGTTGACCTCTAAAGCTTGACTTAGATTATTTTACCAGGGTTAAATTAAGGTTGGGTAGCAGTCTATTCTTAATTATTAACACTACGGTAAAATCGGTTGGCATTGCTTTGTGACAGGTATTAAGTGAGGTAATTTGTGGGTGAGAACCACAGCATAGACATGGTAGTGGACGTCAGTCTAAATGGTTTAGTAGTTCATTAATAGACAGCTTGGGCTGTGATTGACATTATGCTATTTGCTGACTTGGATAGGACAGTGTAGAATAGCTGGACATGGGGAACAGGTGCCGTGCTTTAGGAATGGTGGGGGCCTGTGGAAGACAACCCCTGCTGTGAGAATAACATTTCTGTGGTCCATCCCAAATGTGTGTCAGTCTGGGTGGAATGGCTGTTTCGATATTTGGGCCTATTTGGCCTTTGTACGCTCATTTAAAAGGAGAATGTAACTTATTTCAGCCAGTGGACTGAAGAAGAGATTGTCCAAAATATATCTTTAGCTTTGCAGTTTAGCAGTCGTCAAAATAAAAGTGACCATATGAACTAATGAACATTGATTTAAAATAGGCTGTAGTCAGCTTGTTGTCAGGCTATTCTCTTCATAGGTCAAGCAAGGACTAAGGGTAAGGGTAGGAAATAAACAGTAGTGCAAAATATATATGGTTGGCTGAAAACTTTATTGATAAAATGTTTCTCTAATTCAGTGAAACTCAAGCAAAGTGATGGTGTAATCTGGTTACACAAGTATGTCACATACAAGAAGTTAAATGTTTCAGTAGAATCTAATTTTTCCTAATGTAGACAGTAAAAAAAAAACGGTTGCCAACCTGTCAGTATATTTTCGCATACTTCAGCTTGTGTGGAGACCAGTGCTCGGGGGAGCACTGCTACTAGTTTATTTTTAAAGTCTTAGCAGCCAACATAATTTCTTTGAGAAAGGATAAACAACCGATTGGTTGGATGACTAGCTTTTAAGTGTAACCATTTTAAATTCTTAGATGTGGCATGTGGCATGTAAAATGTATCTAAAGAAAGGGAGCTGAAAAACGGGCACTAAATAGTGGTGAATGTATGTACTTAATATTGTAAGATGGGTAGTGAAATTATCCAATGTACTGGGGTTTTCCCATGTGAAAAATAGACATAATATTATAATATTATATTATTTGTTATTAATGGAGGACATGTGGTCAGATCTAGAGAACTGTTTCCGGACAGTACAATTACTGTAAAATGTACAGGGCCTCTAGAAGTAAGTGTGACAATTCTCTCACACAGCTGTTCAGGAATACACTGTCGGTTCATGACATAGTATTGACAGAATTGCCTTAAGAAGGATTATGTGTAAATGTAAAATACTTTTGAGATTGCAGGGCATTATAATTAGATAGCAGATGATTGTAGCATTAGTATAAGGATAATGTCTGGTTGTGTTGTTTTATCATATTGGGAGAAGCCAGGTTTTTCAAACATAGACTTTGGGAAATCCTTTACTCTGCTTACTGCGTGTCCATCAGGGGTTCACCTGTCACTTGAGCTATACTGGGAGAGGGCAAATGCGATCACATTGACAGTCTGGTCATCAAGATGGACTAGTTCCGCATCTGGAGAACAATGTTGGACTGGGGACAACATGACACTGAGAATGTTACTCAAATGACATTTTGGGACTGCAAGAATTCCAAGGACTACTAAAGCCAGGTGCATGGCTTTGGTTCTGTGGGGGGCACACAGAACCTTTGGTGAGACCGAACATTCCTAAGGAACATGAAGGATACATCGTGAACACTTTGGATGGCTAATCATGATGTTTTTTCCTGTGTGGTGGTTGTAGTAATTCCTCTCTCAGTGGGGCACTGACGTGACGGGGGAGCGGTGGTGGGGTCATAGTAAGTTGGTGAGTACCCATGGCTCTGGGAAGAAAGGATTGATTAGGTGATTAATGGCTTCCATATGATAAAGATGAACTATACTATCTAAATGTCTACTTGGCGTAACAGAGGATGAATATGATCCTAAGCCAGGGTCATACATACCGATATGGAAATAGGACATTTACTTATAACTCAGTAACATTGTTTAAAGAGCAGGTAGAATTTGGTAGAGTTTCTGAAATCATGATATGTTGTGTTCAGTAAATTTTGACCCTATTTAAAATACTTTGTAGTTAGAGTGCCCATAACTATATATATTGGGATGGTTTTAAACCTTTCAAAGCACAAGACAGTCTGTGGAGAGAATTGTCTCACTGAAAATTATTTAACCCATCAGATAAAGTGTTCCTTAACCCTGCAGTGGCCATATTAGTCCTTTGAGCTTAAAAGGGGGGTCACAAATGAAATAAGTTAGATTTGTCTAACAATAGAAGCCACATTTTTACACTTACATAGGATAAGGGTCACATTGTCATTAATATTGGACCCAGATCATGTAAAATAGTGCAGTGGCATGGAATTTAAGAACACAACAGTGGTATCAGACTGACTGTTGCCAATATAATTAAGGATAATTATAACTGATTTAAAATCGTATTTGAATAGATCCCTACTGTAGGCCAATAACACATTTTGTTCTCTTCCAACGTGCTAGAGTGAACACAAATATAATCTCTTAAGTCTATTAAAGATTAAAATAGGAATAATGCGATTCTGTGTGGGTGGTGGGGTCTTAGGTCTAAGATAGAATAAAATAATAGTGTTTTTAGGTGGATTGACATAACAGATAACCCAGGTACTCCAGTAGAAGCCTACTAGTGTGTGGTACTGTCCAACTCTGTAATAGCCAAACATACAGGCAGGCAGCACAAAGAGCAAATATATTTTTGGGCTAAATCTCAGCTGTTGTGGCCACTTGCAGATCAACTGTCATGACTTGGTTGGGAAACAGCTTGGGGAGGTCAGTTCAGTTGTTCAAACTTATAGTAAGCACACAAGAATAGACGGAAATGGCTGAGTGACAGGAACAGTGTGGTCGTCAGGTGACATTAATTGACACGGTTGAGATGATATCTGCTGTTTAGCATTCAGTGATTAAATGAAGAGTGCACATGGAGTGGAGCTCTGCGATAATGTCCCTCCACTTAGCCTTATAATTCTGTTTTTTCTCACAGGATATCTATAGGAGTAATGTTGAAACTTGTTGGATAGTACAGTACATTGCCACAGCGGATTGATCTATGTATTAAATGTATTACACTACTAATAGGCAATAGGCAATATGGAATCATAAAACAAGGAAAAGAATCCTGTGCCTGATAAAATAATATATGGTTCTAGGGAAATATATGATTCTTGGGAAAAAGGTGTGTTTCTATACATATGGGGGTCAGTGTGGGGTTTAGTATTTTAAGTTGTTAAATTAATTACAGGCTTAACCAGTACGCTGCTTTGAGGATTTTGTTTATATACTTGAATTTTAGTTAGTAGTGAAACACTGAGGACGGATATATCAGTGCTGAGAGGATAACATATGATTAGCAAATTAGACCCTCTTATTTAACTAATAAGCACTATCCATGAAGTTCCTAGGAGGTTACTGGATGGAACCCGCGACATGGGTTCCTCGGTTGTCCCTTCCTCCTCCCACCACTCCCCAACAGTAGCCCTATGGGGGTAGGCCCATGGGGGGTGTCTATATGTATTTTTATCTCCCTGCTCCTAATAGTTATTGATGATCTTCTGTGTTGCGCCGAGCAGGGTGAGCAGCGCGTCACAAACGCAACCGTTGTGAGCTTGTACTGTAGGTCATGCTCAATTGGAAGACCGGAATGCTTCGGTTTGGAGAGAGTGAGCTTGACCAGTGCTTCTCAAAAAGAGGGGGGAGGTGATAGGAATTATAAGAGAATTATAGATATGAATTAGCCTTTTTATGAATTATAAGAGAATTATGAGCATTAGGCTATTAATTATAAGAGGACTAGAAGTAGTTACAATTTCCAGAGTTGTTGTCTCTAGTCTCTAGTAGTTACAATTTTGGAATGGCTCTAGTACATTTTCAGGTTAGATTATTAGGCTATTATTATTCAGAATTGCTGTCTCTAGTAGCTACATAATGTAGGTTTGGTTGACATTTTTAGGTTTGTTTTTGTTTGGTCACCTGTTCAGTTCTCTACTGGCCAGAGGGACTCCTGCTGGGTTAATGACCAGCTGATAGAAATGGGAGGTACACCCTTGGAGTCACTGTATGTTTGGGAATAACAGGAGCCTGAACCACAGGCCACTGCCCACTGAATTGAAATGCAAGGAGTGCATGTCTGAGGTTGAGTGATACCCGGGTATATTGAGCATATATGGGTCGAATATATGTGTATGTATGAGTGAAGACAGTGTTTTTTGAGAATCACTGGTTTGTTGGAGAATAATGTTGAATGCATTATACGGAGTATGTTTTCAAAATTAGGATGTTTTCACCTTTGAAGGTGAAAGAAAAGTCACGCTAACTATACTTTTGATTTCTCTCTATAGGGATCCTGAGTCCCATTTTGGACGGAAATGAAATATATTGTATGTCTTCTATATGTCATGGGATTGTCTAATGAAAGATTGTTTTCTCCCACGAATCACTTAGCTATGGGGAAGGTGTCAATGTGTTTTAATTCAAAATTGGTTTTTCCCAGGAAAGGATTTTCCAATTTTTAGGTGCTGAAATACTATGGGGGTCTTAAGAGAGGAGAGAAAACACAAGTGGTGAAGGTTTTAACAGATTTATTCTTTCTTCCCAACATACTGTATGTGTGGTTAACACAAACTAACTAACTAACTAAACCCATAACAACATGTCTATGCTATGGAATGTCGTTGGGAAGATGAAATGTAATTACAGGAGATGTCAAAATGTTTCCAAAAACATTGAGTCAATATGGTAAAGGAACACTCCTAACAATGGAAAAAATGGAAGGAAAGATATGTCAAATATGTCTAAACCCTATGGTAAGAAAATACTTCCACACATTAAGGTATGTAAAAATATAAGATATCATTCATTATTGCACTATTTATGACCATTTTGTACTACAAATTGAATATTGTTTAAGTGATAAATGCTCCCCATTGCCATGTTGGAAAATACAGAATATTGATGGCTGTATAGATTATAAAAATCATTCTAGGTTAGGATGTGATAACCCTTGGTGCTGAGTTTTCTATTTCCAGTTTTATGAAATCCAATAAATTAAACCATACATGAAAGATGAGACGGAGCCATAAAAATGAGATGTATGGAAACCAAAAGATGTCTGGGAAATCACCATGGAATTGCCGCCTTGCATCCCAACCAGATGAGATGATAGAACTGTGCAAGGGACATACCCTAACTGCCTTGCATCCCATCCACTATGAAGGACGCTGTCAATCCAACTGCTATGAGGACGTTGTGATCGGAAAAGGGGCATGGAAGCCCTGTGTCGTGACATTGCCCAAATAAGGGAAGAAGAGACATTACGAACCAACCTAAGAAGGGACTCATTCATTCAAGTGGAAAAGAGTGCAGGAGAAACACATACACAAACAAAATGCTGGCTTTACGAAGTGATCGCTCAAACCTGAGGGTCGTAGGATGGAATTTTACCAAGATAAATGCTTAATTGGATTTTCGCCCCTACCAGATTTAAATGTGTTTCAAAACTGATGTTTGATCCTCTTGTAGATTACATTAACTGTTAATGACCATATATGATGATATATGATCAAAGGGAGGAATTGTAATAGATTCTATGAAATGTAATCTATTTGTTTTATATGTGCAGTCACGTGTCTGTCACTTTACCTAAGAATACAGTAAGACTGACTCAGCAACAGCTGTCGGGACCGTGGCTCCACGCGCGCTCCGACGTCATCAGTCCATACATGGAAGACTCTTCAGAATTGTATCTTTAGACATTGTTTAGGATACACCCTCTCAACTATTCTTGTCACACTGTCCGTGTATATAATGGGACCATGCCTGAGAAATGGGAGCGACAGATGGGGATGCGTGTCGCTCAGAGCTCTTGATAAGATTGTTCAATAAATGTTGTATTCATTATACTCCACCCTCTAAGAATTCGATTCAATTTATTATGTTATTATTTATATAAGTATGATGCTTAAAGAATTCTATTACACAACACAGGAGCTTCACAAGGGAGAGTGATCTCGCAGGTATTGTTCATTCTGTAGTCTGTACACAAGCGACTGCAGGTGTGACTCCTTTAACACCTGTATTGTTAAATTTGCAGACGACACAGCGATTGTTGGTCTGATTGAGGATGAGGTAAGCTATCGAAAAAAGAGTCGATAGTCGAAAATGAGTTTGCTGGTTGGTGTAAGAGCAACTACCTTCAGTTGAATATTAAGAAAAGGACTAGGGCTAGTGCTCATACACACCAGCAAATAGTCATTGATAGGGATGAGGTAGAAACTGTTGAGGAATACAAGTACTTTGGCACAACGATTGATTCCTGGCTGACATGGAGTCAAACACTGATGCGATCTATAAGAAAGGTCAGCAGAGGCTGCATTTTATGTGCAGACTGAGACATAATAACGTTAGGTATAATGTAATGTTGATAAAAGTCTAATGGTACTCTTCCATCGATCCTTCATGGAGAGTGCATTGACTTTTTGTTTTGTTTCCTGGTATGGTTCATTATCATAGGTTAAAAGAACAAACTGGATAAAATCCTCAATGTACAGTATCCAGAAGGATAGCTGTGGTACGGCTTGAGAGTATGACATTGATATGTGCAGACCCAGGTACTTAGGAAGGGGAAACTATTGCTAGGGATAGAACGCACCCATTTTACAGTCAATACCGGCTTTTACCATCAGGACGACGGTACAATGTACCAATGTCACAGGCTGCAAGATCGTTTGTCCACACACGTATAGGACCTCTGAAAAATGTGTAATGTGATGTCTCTTGAACTATGACAGGTAGCCTATTCTGTTTTCCTCTCCGTAAGATAGGAGCTAAGTAGTATTGTTAATGTATTATGTGACCTGTCTATGTATTGTGTATTTATGTGACCTGTCTATGTATTGTGTATTTATGCGTAGTGATTATTTTTTTGTATCCTGATGGCTGCTTGGTGCAAAATGAATTTCCGGAAGGACAAATAAAGCAAACAAGCATCCATCCATCCACATCTATATATCGATCTATCTATCTGTGTGTGTGTGTGTGTGTGTGTGTGTGTGTGTGTGTGTGTGTGTGTGTGTGTGTGTGTGTGTGTGTGTGTGTGTGTGTGTGTGTGTGTGTGTGTGTGTGTGTGAGTGTGTGAGAGAGATAATCATCTCTGTCGGGTGGAAACCTCACGTGTCCAAAGCGTTACTTTTCAGGATTCAAATAAAAGAATAACAAAAGTAGCTTTGCAACGTGTTTCGACCTAGCAGATGCGCTGCGGTATGACCAAGCAGGTAAGCAGGCAATTTACAAGGAAAAAAACACAAAAAGTTAGAATATGGAAATAGGAGGTTTCTGCCTGACAGCAACGCTATAGTGATGTGTGCAAAGGGAAGAGTACGGAGGAGGATGAGTGTTCTGGTTCTCATGTAGCTCAGATTGAAAGGCCAACAATAAAAGCATTTAATGTGTGAAAATACAGAGCTTAGTTTAACCATGCAGCCACTCTGATGCCTTCCATCCCCCTTAATGTTCTCGCTGCCACGTATTGTTTAATCTTTTTATGTCAGTTAATAAAGAATTTCATCGTACAAGTGTGTCGCACAAGATTAGCGAAAAGTGCCAATTTAAGAGCTGACAAGCATGCCGCTGCTGTCGTGCAGAAACCTCTAATCCAGATACTTTTTGTGAAATTAATGCCCTACTTGATCAGTAGCTTGTAGATCTGCTACTTTTGCCATTTTCGAATTTGTTACGTTGTATCCTACAGACTCCCCTGCCAGTGAGGAGCCCTCACCGGAAGGACATAGACTAGAGCCTTCGTCCTACTCTTCCCGCCCAACGCCCTTGCTCACAGGCTCTGCCCCCAGCCCGTAGGGAGTATGTGCAGTGACCCCCCAAGTGTGTTTGTATTCCAGACGCTTGAAAAAGCTGTGGTAGGCAGGCACTTAAGAACCATGGTAAGTGGTCAACTGAAAAACACAAGTGCATGCATGTGTGTGTGTGTGTGTGTGTGTGTGTGTGGGGTGGGGCTGGGGGTCTCAGCTTTTGTCAAATGTAAGAAGGGGTATGGAGGCTTATGAAGGTTCCGAGGACAAAAGCTTGCGGAACCACTGCTTTAAGTCAGGCTGACCTGTGGACAGATAAGGCGGGGGGACGCTTCGTACCTGTCCTGGTTGTGGGGGTCCGTGTATCTGAAATAATACCAGGCTGAGTCCACAAACGTGTCCATTGTGTCCGTCTCCCTCCTGGCTGGCCCTTTACACCTGCAATAAGAAATAGAGAGTCTCAGTTTGCATGCAATACACACAATATCATGGCTTTAGAAGGTCTTCTGCTGAAGGGAGATGCAGTGTAACGTCTCTGTAGGGTGGAAGCCTCATACAGTATGTATAAACCTTTCAAGATTCAAATTCAAAAAGAGCAAAAGCAGCAGATACACAAGCTCAAAGCATGGCGCGAAGCTGTGTAAATACAGCCAGGGTCATGCACACAATAGACAAGTAAATTTGATGGGACTGGATAAATGTGTCTTGTTTATTGTAACACCTCAGCTGCATTATTAACACTGTGTGTGTGTGTGTGTGTGTGTGTGTGTGTGTGTGTGTGTGTGTGTGTGTGTGTGTGTGTGTGTGTGTGTGTGTGTGTGTGTGTGTGTGTGTGTGTGTGTGTGTGTGTGTGCGCGCGCGCGTGCGTGCGCGCGTGCGCGCGCGAGAGAGAAAGAGATCATGGGATTAGCCAGAGAAGGGCAGAAGGCTCTTCAACATATGGAATGGTAATGGAAGCAGCTGCCCACTCTGCAGAAGAGCCTCATTTCTGCTATAGCCAGAGTGTCGAACACCACAGCAGATGTGATTTTGATCTTTTATATGTGTCAAGTGCTTCTTGGTGTGTACAGTATGTATGCATGTCTAGCGCTTCTTCTGCATTTCGCACTCCTGCTAAAGATATCATTCTGTAGTTATCTTAAAGTGATCCCTGACTAGTAAGCCATGTAGGCCTTAATATGTTATAAGAACCCTCTTTAACCAAAATATACCATTTAAAACACTTACAATATATTCCTTTGAGAGAAAAGCATGCAGTGATGGCATAGAAGATGCATTTTGGGTGGATGGGCCCATAGGGTTAATATGGAACGTCAAAACAACGTTCTCTTTACAATATTTAAAACATTGTCTTGAAGCTCAGATTAACTGTAGTTAGTAGTGTGGTGCTTTTCTGTTCTGTTCATATCAAGTAGGATGTTTTGCCGTGCCTGTAAAGTGTTTAATTCAACATCTAAAACTTGTTTACACCGCCATTTTAAATGGGCCCGTCCACCCAAAATGCATCTTCTACGTCATCACTGCATGCGACGAACAGTGCAATGGCTCCCCCCATGGGTTGAAAATATAACTTTTTTTCTCTCAAAGGAATATATTGTGGTATAATAATGGTATAATATAATGGTATATTTTGGTTAAAGAGGGTTATTATAACATATTAAGGCCTACATGGCTTACTAGTCAGGGATCACTTTAAGAGCTTTATTATACAGTACCTGCTGTTCTACCTGTACATTAACCAGGTTTCTATCTCATCTATCCATATTGTCTCTGATAGGTATTTTGTTGTGGTTTATATCATCTTTTATAAATTCATATTGATGACTAACTGACCATCTGACACCAATGTCCAGCTTGTGACTGGGTGACACTGACCATATTACAACCTTGGCTTTGTGGAATTCGGTGCACAGCATTCACAAGGCCAGGTTTCTGTCTGGTAGAAATGAGGCCTTATCTACTGTCTAGTCTCTACCTAAAACTATGAGAATTGTTTTGGTTTATAAGGCTCAGGCTGGACATCTGGTGTCATGCAGACACCAGCAAGGACATCTCTTCCCCCAGGAACTCTTTGTCTTGTCATTTGTGGTAACTGTTTAAACGTCATTCAGGATTGACCAAATGACCATACTTATACTTATGTCAAAACATCATTTGTCAGAGAGAGCATGAACCATTGAACCATTGATTATTCTGTGCTGTACCCGTCTTGAATTCTCTCTCTCCATGGTAAACATTCCATTCTCACTCTGAACCACTCTCCTGTCTTTTTTCTTTGTGATGGATTATTGTATCTCATAGGGGAATAATAAGGTGTTGTTGTTTACAAATAATATATCTACCAGTCTCTTTCGGGTGGAAACTGTCCAATTTTTCCAAACATTTTACTTTTCAGGATTCAAATGACGCTGTAGTATGATCAAGTAGGGCGTTCATTTTCGACAGCAGGCATTTTCCTTATTTTGTAGGTGCACTTCATTACATCCAGTATTATTGCCTTATGATTATAACATTATATTGTTGTGTTAGCACAGTCTCCATGGACATATCACGCCGACATGTCACTGCTTGTACTCGTCTGAGTGATAGAGTAAATAAACCCCTTTTGATTCTTAGCATGCAGAATAGTGCAGGAACATCAGCGTCAACTGGGAGACTTGTACTGTACTGAATGTACTGTGCTCAGAGACCACACCACAAAGAGTCACACAGTAGATGAAGCTACACAACACCACTTGGCTTCCTCGGTACCAGATGCTACACTCTGAGCGGTACAGCGCTGAGTGTTCATTTAAAGCCTGGGAGTGTAGCACAAATGGAAGCAATTGTACGTTCCAAGAGCTCTAAAAGGTGTCGGAGATAGCGGTGGGAATTATTCCTTCGCTTCAGTGACACGAGTCATTTCACAGCGTGGTGTAAAGTAACTAAGCACATTTCTTCAAGTATTGTTAAAGGAGTAGTTCACCCTCAAAATGACTTTTTTTCAATCAATTACTCACCCCATGGAGACTTGAGTTCAATAATATTTTTTGTTTTTTGTTGCATTCCTAAGACTATAAAAATGTATTATAGTAAATTTACCTCCATTGATTCCGGATGGGGACCCGAATGCATTTGGGTCCCCATCCGGAATCAATGGGGGTAATTTTTTTGTGATCAAATTATTTTCTTAGGAATGCGACAAAACCAAAATATATTATTGAACTGGGCCATGGTGTGAGTAATTGATAGAAAAAAAGTCATTTACGTTTACTCCACTACATCTCAGATGCAAATATTATACTTTCAAAAAACTGCAATTATTAAAAACTTTAGTTACTTTGTAGATTTTTATTATTTTTGCAAAACATAGATTATCCACGCAGCCCAGTATTCATTTCGGCCTTTGAAAATAGCCGAACTACAAGCTCACATTGCGAGCGAATCAACGCTCGCGGATGTCACAACACTAGTAGGAGACACTACAGGTTGCTACTGACAACTACTGAGAACTTATATAAGAAATAATTTCCCTCAAGTGCATTTCATCCTCCTCCTCCTCCTCCTCCTCCTCCTCCTCCTCTTCGCCTCCAGATGTATTTTCAATTTTTCATGCACAACCATCAGATCGTGCCATCAGGACGGTCTGTCACTTGTGTCCTTTTAACCTTTCCAAACGTTGTTTCCAGTGTCCACAACGTGATTTACTGATATGTCCTTTTATGTCTATCTATGTATTACCATCCCCAAGGGGATCTTTCCCCCCTCGTGTGTGTGTGTGGACATGACAATAACGTTGTATTGAATTGAGGAGGAAAGAGAGAGGAGAGAGAGAGAGAGCGAGAAGGAGTGAGAGAGACATGAAAGATATGTGGGAGAGAAGATCGGAAAAGAGAGACAGAGGAAATGAGCAGCACAAAATCTATAACAGAAAAACAAATAAGAAAAGAAAAATAATTAATGATTGCATAATTATTCCATCTCATATTCCTCTGGAGAAGTGGCCTATGATTTTGTGTGTGTGCGCGCGTGTGAGAGAGAGAGACAGAGAGAAATCAGACGAGTGAGTCCATCTGGATTCTGTGGAGGTCACGTCCCTGTCGATATGGCTAGCCGATGCCAGGCTGGCACCAAATCTCCTTTCCCTGTGCTCTGATCACCAGCTGTGCCAACAGGGACTAACTGTCCCGACGAGGCCTCGCCTGGCACCAGCTTCGCACGTTGTTTGCGTGTTTGTGTTGGAAATGACAGCCCTGCCCTCCAACACAACTCCCCCCCCCCCCCCCCCCCCCCCCTTATCCAAATCAAACAGTAGCCTTGCTTAGTGTGCACATGACACATTATCTGTTAACCACTTACATGTACGACCTGGAAAGCATCTGTGTCACTTTTAACCACTTTAACTATTGTTTTATACTTCAGCTATTCAAACAAAAACTAGACCAGGTCAACCTGGTTGTGCCAGACCCCCTGTCTGTCATCATCATTTATGACATCATGCCTTTTGTAGGCATGTCATCATCATGTCATCATCATATATACCCTTTATATAGAAAACCCGGACCGACATTTGCTTATGTAGGCCTACCCATTTCATGGGTCTGGCAAATACTGTATTGTAGCCAAATTGTCATGTGAAGCTCGGGCAAACCTCGAGCTAGCACCACTCCCCCACTGAGCTCATTGAACTTACTATTTATAGTCTGGATTGTTTATCCAAGAAAATAATAAAAAATCTAACTATAGTGTGTTGCCCACTAGGCAACCACACTAATAATCACATAAATAGAATGCAGAGAGAACTGTGTAGTGCCTCAGAGAAACTAGGATGCTAGGTAAACAAGGAATCTGTCTAAAAAAAAACATGCCATCTAAATCACCTTTTTGAATATTAGTGGTCGAGAAAAACTAATCTAAGAAAAAGAAAATGGTAAGCATGTCTTGGTCAATCGCTAGCATCAATCAAAATGAATCTATTTTTTCCCCCCTTCTTTCCCCATCGTAGGCAAATTCCTTCCGCACACTTAACGGAGCTGAGTGCCTGCAAAGGCGTCAATTGGGTATGGCAAGCTATGGCAGCTGCCATACCTTGGCTACAGGGGGAAAATAATAAAATGTACTTTTCATCGTGCCTGTTGCTAAGGATGGCAACATGACAATCGTCTTGGGCGCGCGTGCAAGACACCAGTCATGTTGCCATACCTTAGTTTTTGCTGAACTGACGCCACTGAGTGCCTGTGAGACTGTAATGAGTCTCACTAGAAAAGTGAGCCTCCTCCCAGTCATTAAGGCAGTGCTGAGATCTGCTCCCATATGTGCAAAAACCAACTGACATCCTGATGTTAGCTGGGTTTATAATGAGATAGTCACTGCGTGAAAGGAATTGATTGTGTGAGGGTTTTCCACAGGCAGACCCATGATATTTAAGGGCGCCTCCAGCAGGCCACAATAACATACCTGACCTGGCGGAGACCCGTGCTCGGAAGAACACTGCTTCTAATCTTTTCAAAAATTACCGTCCTACGATCATACTACAGCGTCACACAAAAGTATCAAAAATAAACGTGGCACGAAGCAACACATTTTGAACTTGTCGATCTGCTACTTTTGCTATTTTAAATTTGAATCTGTTCTGGCCATATGGTTCTATGCCCCCCCCCCCCCCCCCCCCTTGCCGAACTGATCCGTGCCAAGGGTGATGGGGAGGAAGTATGTAAAGGCAACAGGTTGCCTGGCAACAAGGCTAAGGTGTAGTGGGGTTAATATTTGAAAGGCAGGTGCTATTTCACACTGGATTATTATAACCTCCCCCCCACTCACCTCCTCCTGCCTTGCATCACAAATGCTAAAATAAAAAGAAAAAAAGAAAATGCACAAGGAATAAGATAAGAGAGGAGTTGCATCCAGGTGTCATCGTAGCAACAACAGCGGTGAGAATGGGCAAGAAAAAACAAACCAAGATAAAGTATATACAAAAATTAATATAATATCTGTTCTTACAGTCTTGTCAATAAATATAGATTTAGTAACAGTCAGTGTAGGTTTTAACCACATGAATCCTACTGTGGACATACGCACACATCCGGCAAAAAGTTGGGTATAGACCCCAGGCAGACCCCGGCGGTCAACTCAAGTACATAGCGGACTTAAGTGGTTAAAGAGTGTAGATGAAACTAAACACAGAATGTGTTCCCTCTACTGAACGGCTTTAGAATTGGATGCTCTCATGCAGAGCCCAGGGAAAGAAAGGCTTAAGTCTCGACTAAGTACCAAACCGGAGACAAATGTACCGTGTGTGCACGTGCAGTATTGTGTCTCTCAAGAAAGCATAATCTCTACGGAAAAACAGACCTTGTTGGGTACCTAGTAAATGTTTGTGAGTTTATGCTTCTGAAAGTGTAGGTGTGTGCGTGTGTGTGTATTTCCAGGGCCAAATGCAGACAAATATAGTAGAATTTGAGAAATTGACATTGTGAGGACCATCGGTAAAAAGATTCAGGTTGTGGTTAGGGTTAGGCATTTAGAGGTTAGATTTGTAAATCGGCTACTTCCGGCTTAAAGAGATCCATCCATCCATCCATCCATCTTCAATCGCTTATCCGGAATCGGGTAACAGTTCCACCTGAGATTTCCAGAGTTCCCTATCCTGAGCAACTTCCTCCACTCCCTCCGGGAGTATACAGAGGCGTTCCCAGGCCAGTGTTCCATCTGGTCTTTGGTCTGCCACGGGGTCTCCTCCCAGTTGGACGTGCATCGAAGACCTTCCTTGGAAGGCGCTCTGGATGCATCCGTACTACATGCCCGAACAGCTGACTCAGCTGAACAGCTGAACTTCTCCCCCTATCTCTAAAGCGAGATACCAGCCACCCGTCTGAGAAAACTCATTTTGTCTGATTGTACCCACAACTTTATACTTTGGGTCATGACCCACACTTCATGACCATAGGTGAGAGTAGGAACAAAGATTGCTCGGTAGACAGAGAGCTTTGCCTTCCGGCTCAGGTCTTTTTTTCTTCACAGTGAGATTTAGCAACTGCAAGACAAGGTTAAAAATGAACAAAAATAAATAAAAAAATGAAATTCATAAAATCACCGTCCTGAAATATTGTCTGTGTGTGTTTGTGAGAGGGTGAGAAAGAGATGAAGTGCATGCAACAGATCTGGCCTCGCTCCAGCACACAGCTGCTTGGCCTTTCACGGCCGGGGGATAATGTGAGACTGAGTTCAATATTGGCGACACAATTCACAGACAGTGGTGCAGAGGAGCGGAGACCAGATCAGAACACAGGAAATGACTTCCTAACCCCCCCACCCCCCCTCCTCCACCAACGTCTCATCAAACTCTTCCTGCGTGTTCCGGTCAAACTTTAATTGGCTGCAGTCCGACGAAAACAACACATTTCCACTGCCACTTAGGACAGAGCGAGGGAGAGTGTTCGTGCCTGTGTGCGTGTGTGTGTGCGTGCGTGCATGAGAGTGGTCTTATTTGGTTGTAATCAACCTGGAGTCATGAGCTGTGGTGTAAAGTAACTAAGTACATTTACTTAGTAAAGTAAAACATTTGAGTACTTTTTCCACCACTGGTGATTAGTCTTATTCAGAGGGATTCCCTCCGTCTCTGACACTGAGGGAGACCCTGCCTTTTAGAAGCCCAATGACACCACCTTTTCTCACAGACATTTTACTCAGCCATGACTCACCGCCGGTTGTGTGTGTGTGTGTGTGTGTGTGTGTGTGTGTGTGTGTGTGTGTGTGTGTGTGTGTGTGTGTGTGTGTGTGTGTGTGTCTGTGCGTGCGTGCGTGCGTGCGTGCGTGCGTGCGTGCGTGCGTACATGTGTCTGACTGTCTGTGTGTACGTGCCCACTTTGCCCACACACTTTATGCATGTGTGCATGTGTGTGTGTGTGTGTGTGTGTGTGTGTGTGTGTGTGTGCGCGTGCATGCGTGTGTCAGGTCGCAGCTGCTTATGTAACCTCAACCCATCAACATCATCATCATCTCATACGTTCACAGCTGCCACTCATTACATAATTGCGTCAGGACACTCTGGCAGTTCACACTCGCCCTCGCAGTGCTCTGTGTTCTTGTAAAGCTGTCAATTTTCACCAGCAAGAGCCTCTCTCATTTTCACAGCAGGATCCATATGGACCCATTTCCATCCACTAGCCCTCTGAGGGGAAGCAGACAGTAGAGAGAGAAGGAGGAAGACTGTACATCCTTCATATAGGAGGCATCAGGCACGTGTGCACACACAGACATTAAAGGGGGCTTGAGCCCTTGCCCTTTTATCTGCCTGTAAAAAGTGCCCTCTCTCCAGACCATGAATGCAGTTTTACTATGGTGAAAGAAATGCTAACGCCCTCTTTCCATGACATACCCGAAGGCACCACTCAAGAGAATTGCCTTGTCCAAACTCTCCTGAACTTGAATTCAGCATCTTATGTTGAAAGAACTGCCCTCTCTGTAGAAATGCCTACGCCACATTTCCAGTATTGACTTGATTATGCTTAGTTCCAGTGTGGTAACAAGCACCGCAAATAGCCGACCTCCAAGCTCACAGCGCGCCGTGTTGTGAGGTCTGCTATTTTCGATATTTCCTACAAAAGGCCCTTTTAGAAATCTAACACTCTCTGCACGTCCCTGGGAGGCATGATGAAGAACATTGTGCATGAACTCAGATGGCGTTTAGAGTGTCCACCCTGAGACTGGGAGGTGTTTTATCACAGCTGTCAGAGCCGGTGTGTGGACTTCACGTCTGCTACACAGTTGCAATAATACCGGCGGACCACCATAACTCTGAGAGTGTACAAATGGAATCCGCACTGGTTTGGTTCCATTTATACTCTCTAAGAGTTACAGACCTACATATAAGGGTCCATTCATTTAGGACATTTAGTACAAGCCAATCACTTCCTCTTCAAAGGCTTGAATATACATAGCGATAGTGTGCCTCACGGCTATTCAGCCTCTGATTGGGCCGACCCACCCACATGACAGGAAGCAAAGCTACCAAAAGCAGGTGAAAGAATGCACTTGGCAGATCGCTGCATATTATTTAAAGGTAACTAGATTCAGCCAAGCCATCTACCGTAGTTGTATAACAAATATAACACTCACTTTCTGAGAATTAAACCACACTTTGGATGTGTGAACTGCAACTTTAAATAGTGCTACAATGGCTGTCCTCACCTGGGACAGGTACAGTTGACCCAGTCGTGTGCGGCCTCCAGAGCCGAGGCTCCTTTCCCCGTCAGAGAGGCCAGCTTCGGCAGGGCGACAGGGAGCTCCTCCTCGGGGACGGCGACGGGACCGCAAGACCCACAATGCACCACGGGGATGGGTGTGCCCCAGTACCGCTGTCTGGAAATCAGCCAATCCCTGAGCTTGTTGCTGGTGAGGTGGCCGCCCACTGCCTTCTCTCTGGCATTCTGGGTAATGGAGTCAAACGCCTGCTCTCTGCTCAGCCCGGTGAACTACACAGGGACAGTGTGGCGGGAAAAGTACTCAGATTATTTTTTCTACTCAAGTAAAAGTAGCGATACAACAATGTAGTACAAGTAAAAATCTTATACTCAAAAATATGTGCAGCTGTATTACCGTATGTAACTTGTTTGGTGAATACAATGTTATTTAGTCTAATCTGAATAGCAGAGTATGCTTATAGATTATATAACTTAAACAAATTGGGGTGGTTGTATTCTTCTATTGAGACATTTAGATCGTGTCTGGTTTAACACGACTTGTTGACAAGCCTGATGGTACAAATTACATTTCCTTGCTGAGCAAGCAGGCAGGCTGTGTTAGTGGTTTAAAAAGAAAAAGTATTGAAAAACTGGAATTGACAAAAAAAGTATCTCAATTGTACTCAGTTGCGGTCAGGGACAAGGGCAGTAGGATTTACAGGGACGTGAGCGCCATTATCCCATCGCAATTATGGCTCTTCATTCATAATTAATTAGTGGGGTTATGCTAGGTCACAGTTTAACCATTAAGCATCAAGTATTTCACTGGTTTGTTCTAAGCCACTGCCAGTTCTCAATGTGAGGTCCGGGGACCACCAGGGGACCCTAACGGGTCTGTTAACTCTTACCCTCAGGGGTCCATTTTGGTTGCATTTGAACAGTAGAGAGTTAAATGAAGATTCTGACAATGTAGATTGGGATCCCAGAGATAAAACATTTGTATTTAATGGCGGTCTGTGGCCTAATGCACAACTGGGGGTCCTTGAAATGAAAAAAAGTTGAGAATCACTGAACTAAACTAATGGTGGAACCCAAAACTACTAAGGGACCAGTAAGAACTCACTCACAAAAGAAAAGAAAATCACACCAGTGTGAACTGAGTGGTACGTGGTGTCCATTAATTTCAAGGCTGTGTGTGTGTGTGTGTGTGTGTGTGTGTGTGTGTGTGTGTGTGTGTGTGTGTGTGTGTGTGTGTGTGTGTGTGTGTGTGCGTGTGTGTGTGTGTGTGTGTGTGTGTGTGTGTGTGTGTGTACCCGTTCTTACTACCCAGTGAGCACCGGAAATAGTTTTTAACCAACAGAGTGAGGACATTTTTGGAAAGTGAGGACTAAGTTGCGGTCCTCACTAAATTTAGGGGTTGTGTTAAGGGTTAGGTTTAGGTTTAGGGTTAGGGTTAGAGTTAGGGTTAGGGGTTAGGTTTAGGGTTAGGGGTTAGGGTGTGTGTGTGTGTCTTTGGTCACTCAACTGTATTGCAGGCCAGGCTCAGATCAGGCTACATACAGACAGAAACACACACACAGACGCATACACGCATACACACGGCCACACTATGGAGACAGTGTGACCACCGCTCAAAAAGACTTTCACCCACTGCTTTACGCCTGTAAACCTGTGATGTGGCAATAAGCATGCAGACCTCCTCAGAGTTGAGCAGAGTGTGGCTCTGGTGGTCCTGGAGTACGGAGGTCCAGCTCAGATCCAGCCTGCTGGCCACGCTCCTGTCCTCCTCGCTGCTGTCTGGGATGCCTGGCAACGGGTACAAAACACCACATCAGCATACATTACTCCTTCCCCTGATTCCACAAATACACAACTAACTTGAACCTTTTCCTAATTGTAGGCCTAACTCCCCCACACATACACAATTCGTTTTGGGATGGTGCACAGCACAGCACACTCACGTAAACACACATTTTATCATATTAAATGATGGCAGATTAATTTAAGACTTAAGCCGGAATAATACAAAAATTGTCGGTCACGTTGGCCAGGAAAATGCCTAGCAGAAACCCTGGATCAGATGTGAGTTTCTCCATTCCAAAAAGAGATGGAGGAGTCAGTGATTGATTACCTGTTGCTGTTATGAAGCTTCTTATCTGTAGATATTTGAAAAAGTGTCTATTTGGGAGATCAAATCAGATTTCCGTCTTGGAACATATCTTCGATTTTAGTTAGACCTTTAATAGCCTTGAGATGGAAACCCTGGTCTAGTAACTTTGAAGATTTAGATGATTATTACTACAGTAAATATACATTTACCACTTCAGCCACATAATATATACTTTAGCTATTTAAAAATAGCCGATCTACAAGTCGTTGTGAGCTTGTAGATCGGCTATTTCTAAAGGTTTGTAAACATTTGGAAACGTGCAAAATGGGACATTCTGCATAATGAGTAGTGAGTACTTTTACTTTTGGTACTCAAGTACATGTTTATGCCAATATTCTTTTACCCCAGTAATACCAGACTTTTACTTGTAACAGAGTATTTCTACATGGCTGTATTGATGCTTTTACTCAAGCCAAAAAAGGTGAGTACTTCTTCCACCACCGAGTGTAAAGAAGTGAGCCTACATAATGGCATGTACACACATCATTGTACACACAGGTGTACACAAGCTCCCTGTGGTGTGGTTGTTGTTGAACATGTGATATGCCTTCACAGGACTGTTAACCATGAACATGGCCTCCATACAAACAACCCCTGCCCCGGTGGATTTATTTTACACCATTAAGGCACGCATGCAATGTACATGCAATGTACCGTACAGCACACACATACATAACACAGGCGGCGGCAAAGAGCCTGACAGATATATCAGTCTTGCCTGATATATTGGTGATTATTTGACTTTTTCACAATATAATGTCGGTCCAAATTGTGATTATAATGAAGATAGCTTTTTTCAAAAACGTAATGTTCTACAAGCATTGTTGAGCTTGTAGATCCCGCCCCCCAACCAGAATTATTTTCCTAATTGTATACAGTACTGCAAAGGTTGTTGCACATTGCTGCGGTTTTTCGGCTAAATACAGGAGTGAATTTCAGAGCACGTGAATAAAGAAATCAACCTCAAGTTGTGTCAATCACGTTTGCACACTGCCGCCCGTTTTGTATTTATTTTCGGGCCGTTGAGTCCCTTGCTCTCTCTATCTCTCTCTCTCTCTCTCCATGTCCTGAGAAACGCATTTCGCAACAACAAAAACGCAGCAGTGTGCAACCAGCTTAACTCCCTCAAACCTTTTAAAACCATAAAACAAACCATTTATCTCGTGAGGACCAGGAAAATTGTCAATTTCTCAAATTCTAGTTATTCTACTAGGACAATTGAGTACCTGAGACGAATAACAGTATAAGTCCATATTTGAATTTTTTTGAATATATATATTTTTGGATTTACCAGACTGTAAACCACAAACTAGTCATTTTTAATCTGTTAAATTGTTAATGCAATCCCCCCTCATTTTGTTTAATTGTCGGCTTTAATGTTATCTGCTCCCTTTGTCTGCTGAATATTGCTTGTACGGACTTAAGACTGTTGTTCCACAAACTGCTGGAGATATACTGTTTTTCCACTTTCCATAAGTATTATGTCTTAAAATTTCTAATAGATATGAGTGAAGTAAAATAATATAATTCAACAAAATGAGAGAGGAGTACATTAAGACTTTAAGAGAATAAAAACTTCTAGTTTGTGGTTTAGTCTGGTAAATAAAATAAAAATCTTTATCCAAAATTTTAAAGTACGGACTTAGACTGTTATTCGTCTCAGGTACTCAATTGACCGTCACAAATACAGCAATACAGGTACACACAGACAGACACACACACACACACACGCAGAAAACACAATGTGCCTCACCAATTACCGTGTCGAGGTGACCATCGAACGCCTCCTTGTGTGAGATGACCATGGGAACCTCGCGGCCGGTGAACAGGTTGCGGACGGTGACCTCTGTCAGTGTGTCTGCGGGGCAGAGGTCAGGGGTCGTGAGAGAGGCAGCCGTTGACGGCGGTGCATTGACAACAACCACCCACTACAGAGAGACAGAGTGAAACCTGAGGGAATCCCAATTAAAACTCCCCTCTCTCACACCCACGCATGTGCGCGCACGCACGCACGCACGCACGCACGCACGCACACACACACACACACACACACACACACACACACACACACACACACACACACACACACACACACACACACACACACACACACACACACACACACACACACACACACACACATACACATACACACACACACACACACACACACACACACACACACACACACACACACACACAGTACACACACGCACACCCCTCTGTTCCAATGGATCCAGTGTTGTTATTATTTAGTCACAAGCTCTTGTTAATACTTTTGGTTGGCTAAATATTTATAAAACCACACCACCACTTTCACTTTCACTAAATCTTTCAAAAATAGCGGACATAGCCAACCTAAATGCCGACAGAGCGGTGATGTTCATGCCCGGCTATGGTGCTTTCTTCAGTGTGCTCAGGGAGGGCTGGGCTGGTGCCGTGAAGCACTGCATTCTGGCAAATATTGTACTTTTTACTGCACTAAGGTTGTTTGACAGGTTTATTATTACAAACATAACTTGACCACCTAAGCCCTGTTTTATACTTCTTCTATTTGAAAATAGCCAATTCACAAACTCACATTTTGAAATATTTTGTGGAATGGGCCATTCATAATGAGAACTTTTACTTTGGTAGTATATTTTTATGTCAATACATTTGTACACTTTACTCAAGTGTTTGAATATAGCCACCATCAGGCCGATTTTTACATGCGACCTAAACGGTCGTTTATTTCCCGATTAGGGAGTCTTACTGGTTGTACAGAGTATTACTGCATTGTGGTATTGCTGCTTTTAACCACCACAGTTCTTGCAGCCTACAGCATACAGTACCTGTGCCTGGCTGAAGGGCTTCCTCCAGGGCAGAGCGCACAGGGCTGGTGCCATGGAGCAGCCGGTGGGAGGGCAGGATGGCCAGGTACGCTGCTCCATAAACAGCCTCCGGGGAGGAGGTGTAGGCAGCCAGGGTCTCCCCGGTCTCCTCACCCTTCACCTGGGAGGGAAACACACAGAGAGACAAACATTACCCAGCAGCCAGGGTCTCCCCAGTCTCCTCACCCTTCACCTGGGAGGGAAACACACATAGAGACAAACATTACCCAGCAGCCAGGGTCTCCTCACAAGGCAATGCAAGGGAGAAGAGAAGAGAAGAGAAGAGAAGAGAAGAGAAGAGAAGAGAAGAGAAGAGAAGAGAAGAGAAGAGAAGAGAAGAGAATCTCCCAGGGACTCTGATGCTTGCCTGGCTAAAGTCAACAGCAATAAATGCTTCTTCCGATGTAGAAAAATCTTCTGGTTCGGAAGATTGTACTGGAGTAAATGTACCTTGTTTCTTTCCAGCATTGTAAACAGTCACCCAGTCTCTAAACTCCTTCCTTTTAAAAGCACATTACTAACTACCCTCAATTAAAACTGTAAATAATAAATGTTGCTCGAGGCTACACGGTGTTGTGCCATAGTTTTGGGGAATGATAGGCTAGTCAATCTATGGTTTGACCCAAAAGAAATTGCAATAGTAATGGTTCAAGGTTTTTTATGATCCTTAGGGTCATCAAAAAAACATATTAAAAGTTGTGAAGTATATATTTAGTGGATCAAGGTAAATTCAGGAGGTTCAAGTTTGGGTCCATTCACTTACTAATGTTTTTCGTGCCAAACAAATGCTTGCAATGGATTCAGAATCATGAAAAACCCCTAGTTAGACCCCTCACATGCTACTTAAAGAAGATCTTTTGGGTGGTCTTTTTTTCCTGTTTAGTAAGTGAATTGGGACCCAAACTTGAACCCCCTGAATTTACCTTGATCCACTAAATATATAATTCACAACCTTTAATATGTTTTTAGGATGACCCTTAGGATCATAAAAAACCTTGAACCATTACTATTGCAATTTCTTTTGGGTCGGGCCCTTTTTTAGCTTAGATTGACTGGCCTATGATGCCAGGGGTTGTGCAATGTGTTGCTTTCTTCTTATTACTGGTTGTGCAATATAGGGATGTCAATTATTATGAATTGCCTAAGTGGGCACATTTGAATGAATTATTGCCCCATCAAAGCAGGCGTAATGTGCACCCTTAGGTAATGACCATTATTAGGCATTGGGCTGTGCTTCTGTAACACAAATGTATTGCCACTTATTAAAAATAAATGAATAACTTTGTTATGGCAGCTTAACGGGGATCAGAAAAGGTACTTTTTCCCCCTCAACATTTGAACTGATCTACAAAGATAAGTTAAAACGTTTTAACTTAATTGGGCCTACTGGCCCCGTAAGACCTACTAAAGTCAAGTTACTGTATTTTTGTATAAACATAGTAAACCTTGTCCAAGACTAGACTACTTTATACTAGAAAGATGCAATTGGAAATTACAAGTGTGGTTGCCTTGAGGCAAGTCACACTTGTAAATATCTCTGTATCTGTATCAGTCCTTGTTCCTGTTCGAGCGGTGCTAACCATTCCGTCCTTGTCCCTTTTATGCCCATATATGGAGATCCATGAGGTCATCAATATTAAGCCCATATCTTGGACTGCCCATACAGTATATGGACATACTGTGTCAGTCTCATGTGGTCTATGATGTCAGACATACAGTATATGATGTCATGTCAATCATCTCCATATTTGGGAAAAGTTAAAATTCTAATTAAAGTCAATGGAGAAAATGATTTCACAAATACATTTATATAAACCAAACTATATAACATATAAAGATGGATGGAATAAAGTCAGATAAATACTAGTCCGCAATATGTTGTTTTGTTCTCATCATCGATATCATGGCGGCAGACATAGTGTGTAGCAACTGAGTCCATGACAACAAGAATGATTTTAAATTAGAAAGATGTGGTTGCCGTGACGCAAGTCACACTTACTAATGAATTCCGTCTCATGTGGTCTATGACGTCAGTACTCCAGACTGGTTGCCCTGTTAGGGCAAACACACTAATAACTAGAAAATGTGTAATTTGGGGAAATTGCGAGTGTGGTTGCCCGACTCACCCCGACGCAAGTCGTGGGGTGCGCCGCGGGGACCCGAAGAAAACACTGGGACCCGGGGAAGACGGAGGCCGTCGGAGGCCATGTGAGTTTGGGTGGATTGTTCACCCCAAAAAACATGTTTTGGCATGAAATTGTTACATCTTGCGCATTTGAGGCACCCCCTATGGATCAAAGTGGAAATTCTTTTGGGGTTTCATTGAGTATACAACCCTCGACATGTGATTCAAATTTGTTGTTGACATTTTTTTGTGAAATAGGCCCCTCCCACTAACTTTGGAAGCCTATAACGGACGAACGGTATTGATTATCAAAATTCCGCTTGAATATGTTTATCGGATGGGTACAGAGATCACGTGTAGCCACCAGGACACAAAGTACAGGGGGAACTAAGAGTTTGTACAACAGACGGTGCATGTTCCTTACATATTCCTTTTGGAGTGGTACTTCCCTGAAGTTGTTTCAAAGTGAATTCTACGAACGGCAGTTCTAACAGACAGCGTCACCAAAGAGACTACTAACATGGAGTGCACAAAGGGTGCCTTGGCTCTTGGGACACCGACATGACTTTGAATCTGACGTCTGTTCATTATGTTTGTTCTTAACTCTTTTACTGCCTATTAAGGATTTGTATAGTCTGTTCACTGCCATCAAAGTACCTTACCTTTGCAATTTTATAGAAAAATAAACATCCATTCTTTCCAGTCGCAGTCTTTGTAGAAGGCGGGCGTATCTCTCATAGTCGCGAAAAGAATCAGCCTAGGGGAATTGACGAACAATCGCCATGGTGGTATGGGAAAAATTACGACCGCTCGTCAAGCAGTTAAAGAGTTTTAATGAATGTGTTACACATAGATTTAAAAGAAGAGAAAGAAAGACCTAACTTATTTGAGGACGGCGTGTGACAACAAAAAGGGGTTGAGATGCTAAATAGATATGTTGTTAAACTGACAGATGTTAATACACGAACAGGCTGAGGGTAATAACAGAGGGAAGAGAACTCTTGACATTATTAAAATTGTAAAAGGAAGCCTAGCTTCTCTCCCCTCTCCTAAATGGCCTCTGGGCTCAGCTTTTAATTACCTATTCCTCTAGGCTTTACACCTGATTTATGGCAAACCCCTTCACGCACACGCACATGCAAATACACACACACACACACTCCGAGACACACAAGCAGTCAAGCACACAATTTCATACACACACACCCTCTCTCCAAAACGTAGACATACTCATTCACACATTCTCTAAAACGCACGCACGCACTCATTCTCTAAAACGCACGCACACACACACACACACACACACACACACACACACACACACACACACACACACACACACACACACACACACACACACACACACACACACACACACACACACACACACACACACACACACACACACACACACACACACACACACACACACACACACACACACACACACACACACAGAGAGAGAGCCTCGTTGCCCTTTTGTCCCCGCCAGAAATATGACGATAAGATGTTTTAATGAGGAACTGAATAAGTCAACAGTGAAGCCACAGCTCTTCTCCAGCAGACTGCTAGAATGGGGCTTGATCAGAGTGCCTTCCTGTTGGGTTTTCAAAGCTTTTTTCTCGCTCCGCCAGGGAACAAACAAAACGCTGGAAAATAACACCTTTAACAAGAGCTCAATGGAAACTAATCCCAGACGTCACTTGTTGGTGTAAATTGCCTCTTCGGTGTGTTTTTGTTTTTTGTTTTTGTTTCGGCTCAATATCTGCAGAGGAACTATAGCTACCTAAGACCAGTGGTGACAAGTACATTTACTCAGGTACAGTACTTAAGTACAAATTTGAGGTACTTTCACTTGAGTATTTTTCGATAATTGATATGTTTACTCCACTACATTTCAGATGCTGTTGCACTTTGTCAAGGCGTGAGCACACCATGTCCATGGAATCGGACAATAGACGTATAGAACGCAATTCTGTCCACCACGGTTCCGGCAAGTATAGGTGTGTCTTGGGTAGTGCTGTTGTTGTTTGACAGTCACGCTGTTTGGATCACTGCTCTGTTATTTCTCACGGCCACACCTACAGCACAGCATAAACAGAGCAGAGTTGCTTTCATTGGCTTCACAGATCCGATGGACGGATCCGATCAGAATGAAGCTGGTCGAGACAAACTTTATTGAAATTAGATCTGTACGTGCCAGTAAGTCAGATACATCAGCGTGAACTTTTCCGTATCGTACTCGACGGACTGCCACGCACATACAGTATCCCATTGTAAATTAATGGGATCCGTGGGTTTACACGGATTGTACGGATCCGGTGTGCTCCCGCCTTTACTAGTTGCTTTGCAGACACGGGGACCTATTTTGTGGCCAAGTCACCTTACCCACTATTTGAGGATTTAGCATGGCGCACGGGGCGTTCCTGTGGCCAAATTGCCATCTTCCAACACCAGCCTCATCCCTAAAACCCCTGCGCTAACCGTTAAATTATGCATAGGTGTGGTTTGGCTGTTACATTAATAAAACAGTAAATAAAATCAGTGTGCCAGATGCCATTTCGTTATTGAAGGCTGCGCAAGCCGGTATGCCCAGTGCAATCATACGCTCTCTCCCTCTCTGACCATGGAAGAGCAACGTTGTCTTGGAATACATTTATATTTCATACCCAGAATTATCACTCACAAATTGCTAGTTATGGAGAACTTTAAATTACAGCAATCACTTGTGTTCTGGATTAATTTAACAGAATCGGTTATAGCAAACGAAGATCAAGTGACATTTTATTAGTTTTTTGACAAGCTTAACTGGCAACTGTTGATAAAAACACGTATTGACCACAACACTTTTGTGGATTGCAGTAAAATTGTAATGACAATCACATGTATAATCACTTAATTCAGAAGTGATGTGCTGTTTACTCTGCTGCCGCACTGAGGTGCTTATGTAATGTCGGACATTACCCGACAATTGCTTCATAAACTCTAGCCTTCGATTGCCTTTCAATAAAACCACATTTGATAGACATAAGCAAGGAGAATATTATATTATTGTAATCCGTTCTTTATTTTCTGCGCAATGGATTGAAGTGTGTAATTTGAAGCGAATGGCTTTGTGCAACCCAAACCATTGTCTTTCAATACACTAACATCATATATAAACACCATTGACACAAGGAATTGACACCCACACTTCTGCTGATTATAGGAACATTTGATTCACAGAGATTCGTTGAGAATTAGGAGTGAGGGAGACCTCTGAATGTTGTGCTCCCGGGCATTGCAGGCGCACTCTACCCAACGAATTTGCCAACCAGCCAACCAGTTGAAGAAATTGCAGATTAAGCCCATTTTTAAGCCCATTTTACCCATTGCTTTTATGAAACATCCAGGACCATTTGGGTTTTATGGAAGATACTTCTGAACATGTATTGTTATTGCTAGTTTGTTCCATTCTGATAATGCTGATGATATCACGGTGCGACGACAGAGAGAGCGAAAAAGAGAGCGCGAGAGAGAGAGAGAGAGAGAGAGAGAGAGAGAGTGACAGCATCCAAGGTGTCTCATACCTTAAGCTTGAAGTCAAAGAAGCATCCGTTGCAGTCTCCGATCCAGTTGGCCTGCATGGACTTGACCCCGTACCACTCTGGGAGCTCTGCCAACGCGTCCAGGAGAGGCTGCAAGGAAGGAAAGACCACACACTAGGGATGGAACGATAATCGCTATTATGATGATTTAAAAAAAACACTCACAATAATCCTATCGTGGAGATTTGTTTATCGTCAAAGTGTCCTCCGTCATGCACTGGGATCAAATCACCTTTCATTCCTATATAATTGGTAAAACGAACCTGTAAATAACATAACCGATAGTCTTTTTTTCTCTCTACCAAATCTCTTTGCCAAAGAATAGCAGATCTACAAGCTCACATGCTATTTTTTGGTAAATGTTTCGCCCCAGGATAATGGATGTTGGGGATATTTTGATTATCGAGATAATATCGTAAATCATTTTTGGTCACAATAATCGTGACATGAAATCTTCATATCGTCCCATCCCTACCACACACACACACACACACACACACACACACAGGTCAGATACCTTCCTACTGCACTTCCTGTTTGCTTTGTAAAAGACTGGAGTTAGAGATTAGGAAAGAAAGAAAAAAGGTTGTCTCTCTACTTTCAGAGTGAACGGGAGAACTAATTCCTAATCAGCTGTCTGAGTATGTAGAATAATGTCTCTGTCTCGTTGGGTTTTCTTCCCCCTGACTGTGGCTCTTATAGAAGGCCAGCCAATTTATTTGGACAAAGCAGCCGACTGGACCGGGTCACATTATGAACTCAAAGAGACAATCTTCAAAAGCCCTGACCTCTACTCAACCCACTTAATCACCAAATAACTACATATAAAGCTCTCGTTCTCTCTCCCCCTCTCTCTCTCTCTGTGTAACACACATGTAGTCTTTTCTTCATATTTGCAAGCCAAGTCAGATCCACACGAACACACTCACATGCACACGTGCATGTCCAGAGACAATGAAAAGTTCTTGTGACTAAATAATAACTATGTTGAATATACTAAAACAAAGAAAGGTTATAATTGTTTTAATTGGCTGAACATAGCCTACATTTTGAACAGTACCAGGTTTCTGCCCAACAGTGCCGACATGCTAATGAAGACGATCGAGTCAGTGTGTGAGATGAGTGACACAGCAGGTGGAATAAACACTTTTTCAGGTCAACGCTGGGTCGCGAGGAGTCACTGTGTATGAGTACGAGTGCAAATGGGTGATTATGCGTGAAATTGAACATGACAAACACTACTGCAGCACAACATCATGTAATGGAAGAGTCGTCTGAGATTTGAATGAGGTCCTTTTACATTCAGGAGGAAGTTCACAGAAGAAGCCCAGTCACCATAGATCATACATGGGCAACTGGCGGCCCGGGGGCCACATGCAACCCCCACCTTCACTTAATGCGGCCCAAAGGTTAATACCGGAATACTGATATATTATTGATTTCAGGCAGCTGTTACAATTCCAAACATGACCTGCTTTAATTCCGTCAGTCTATTATAGTAGCTTAATGACTTTTTTTTTATGTCCAATGAATTTGTATTTAAGTTCATAAAGTTAACATGAGTATAACACTAAATGCGTTTGAAATTAAACCAAAATGTTACATTCAGGATCCCAATTCAAAAATAACGAAATAAATTATTCAGGATTCCAATTCAAAAGAAGGAAAAATAGCCGATCTACAAGCTCAAAACGCATCGCAACGTGATGCATCACGTTGCGATGCGTTTTGAGCTCGTAGATCGGCTATTTTTCCTTCTTTTGAATTGGAATCCTGAATAATTTATTTCGTTATTTTTGAATTGGGATCCTTGAGCCTGTAGATCTTTTGCTTCTTTTGTATGAGATACTAGAATGACAAAGTAGGACGTAGCAATATGCAATGTGGCCCTCTGGAGTGAAGTTGGAATCATCAAAGTTGCCCACCCCTGCTGTAGATAGACAACGCCCTGGTGACTTCGGTTCCAACTGCTATGGACCTTGGTGTTGTCCTGGACAGCCGGCTCTCATTCAAGGCACATATTGTATCAGTCACCCGATCCTGTAGGTTCACACTCTATAACATCCGTAGGATCAGACCCTTCCTCATCCAGCAGTCAGCCCAGCTCCTCACCCAGACATCAGCCATATCAAAACTTGACTACGGTAACTCTCTCCTCACTGGCCTCCCAGTATGTGCACTTAAGCCTCTCCAAATGATCCAGAATGCCACAGAACGATTGCTCTTCAACCAGCCAAAATGTTCACGTCTCCCCCATTCTCTGCTCCCCCCACTGGCTCCCGTTTGCTGCCCGCACAGAGTACAAAACACTGATGCTGGCCATCAAAGCAGCCACAGGTGCTAGACTCTTCGCTATCCTTTAATTTTAATTAATTAATTTAATATTTAGAGAGCATTTTTTATATGTTTTGATCATTTATAGTTTTACTGAACACACACACACACACACACACACACACACACACACACACACACACACACACACACACACACACACACACACACACACACACACACACACACACACACACACACACACACACACACACACACACACACACACACACACACACACACACACACACACACACACACACCAATTAGAGTGTTTTTGTGTGGCACACTCAGCCCTAACAGCCCTCCTGGTTTCTTCTCCCTGCCTCACACCTCCTCCTCCTCCTCACAGTAAATTAAACTCACAGGAACATGCAGTGACAGCGCGAGGCTCTCGCCTCCTCGCGTACCTCTGACACGGACATGCATGCATGTGGTGACTGGCTGCTCGCACCTCCTGACACTACAAAACGGATGCCAGGCTTTGATTGTAATTTGTACAAAGCCTTTTTCTTGAAGCGCTATGACACTTAAGAGGTTTGGGTTGTGTAGTTACTTTGTCATGATGCAACTAATCCAACTGGAGAGTAATCTTTCTCCGTTGCCGCCTTCATTAGAAATTAATGATCCAAGTAACTAGAAAAAATGTCTCCGCCAGGTCAGGCAGGTTATTGGGAGCCAGCAATTTCTTTCTGAATTCAGTCATTATGAATCTGCAGAAGTTGAGGGATTCAATTTGATGAAGTTATTGCACAGACATGGACATTTTAGATGCCAATCTTAGCCAATCAGGACGGAAAATGAAAAATCAGACAGATTCTTCTTGATCACATGATAATAGAGACAATGTGTACAGATTTGCGTGATGTTTGGAAAAAATAGAACTACTATCCCCAAAAAATATATATGTTAAAAAATCGGGAAAGGGGTGGCATTTCTTCCTCGGTCTAGCGGGAATGTGCGTACAAGGTTTCACGGCAATCGGGCGCTGCGTTCATGATTTGAGGCATTTTGTTCAAAACGAGCCAACGAGCCAAAATTTAGATGCCAATTTTAGCTAATCAGGATGGAATATGACAAATCTGACAGATCCGTCTAGATCACATTAGTAAGAATGTGTAATGATTCGCATGATGTTTGGACAAAAGCTGTAGGCGTAATATCAAAAAAGTAGTTTTGCCTTTGGCCTGGAGGAGACAATAATAATCATTTAAACGTTAATAATTGTCAAAAATGTTCAAAAACAGCTAAAAAGAGCTGATACAAGCTCAGAAGGCTGACTGGCTCTGTGTGCTCTATGCTGTACAGTATGTATGATGCATGTGTGCATGTGTTACAGCTACAGTACATAGAATATGCTCTGTGTGCATGTGTTACAGCTACAGTACATAGGATATGCTCTGTGTGCATGTGTTACAGCTACATATGTATGAAGCCCATGCGATTACATAACCTCTACACATGTACACCTTTTATGTATTGGCACAGAAAGTGCATGTGACGTTTCCACTTGCATGACTGCTGTGCATCTCAATGGGATGTGAGAGGGTCATTTCACCTGCGAACGTGTGTCTGTTGACTCCTGCATCCTATCTGTCTGTCTTTTTAAGAACTTTAATACATTCTGGGGGGGGGGGGGGGGGGGGGTCTAATAGATTACAATTCATTTTTGCACTTTTTTGAAGAAATATTGGTCAAAGCGTCGGTAATCGGTGGGCTAGCACAATTTGGATTGGACTCCAAAAGCTGCCATTGGTCAGGCCCTAGCCTGCCTGTCTGTCTGCCTGCCTAGCCTACCTGTCTGTCTGACTGCTGGAATATCAGCCAGAGCATGTCTCTGTCTCACCACCACATGGCTTGGGGAGGCCAGTCTCCTCTCTGGGGTTGTGATTGCAGAGCTTGCTGCTCACCACTGAAGTGTCAGCCTTGATTGACGTCATAGGAGTCTACTGCTTGATTTGATGCCAGTTATCGCCCCCCCCCTCCCCACACACACACACACACACACACACACACACACACACACACACACACACACACACACACACACACACACACACACACACACACACACACACACACACACACACACACACACACACACACACACACACACACACACACACACACACAAGCACACTTGAGGCGCACACACATTCACGAACGCACACGCATGGCACACACAAGCTGAAACAGGCGGTCCATTTGGTAAATATGGCAACCAGACTCGACCGAAGGAGCCATGTAAAAACTCCCATTTTCGAATTGTCCCTCATGGTAAAACGTCCTTGTCGTCACATTTCTCTGAACCGAGTGCCTTCATTTTTATTGAACAAGAACGCTACAAAGGTGTAGGCTATTGAGTTGGTGTGATTATAATTTCCCGTTTCATGTCAAGGTAAAGATTGTTCCACGACTTCTATCATAGCATATCGTTTGGAGCTCTCCATGCATGTTTGGCTTGTATCTAAACCATTTCATTACCTAAGCTTAATAAAATGAGTCTGTAGAATAATACGATCAAAATATGAATCATACATTTGATCTCACAAGCGAACGTTGGAGCCGCTCAGCACCAACCACAGACGTTGCATAGAGAGGAAAAGAAAGAGAAGTCTGTGGAATATTAAAACATTTTATATTCAAATGTTTCCATTTGACAGCTCAAATTCACTCACAGCCTACACATCAACACATATGCACACGCACGCAGCAATCAGAGACCCCCACCTTGGCATAATTGGTGGTCTTGATAAACCATTGTTTGAGCAGCTTGTGTTCCACCAGAGCCCCAGACCTCCAGGAGTGTCCACTCTCATCCACCTGCTCATCAGCCAACACCGTGTGATCCACTGGATCCCAGTTCACCAGTGCCTAAAAACAAAAACAAAATGTGCATGGACATACAATTTACAATTTAGTCATTTAGCAGACGCTCTTATCCAGAGTGATTGTAAGCAACGCATGCAGAGACAGTGTTGTGCCGCAGTAAACCAGGATCGCGGGTAAGCTAGGACCCTGTCAAAAAGAATCATCTATAAATTGAATTTATACGATACCAGGTAAACAATAAACCTAACCTAGTATTATTAACATGCTATCTAAATTATGTACATTTTAACATTGTGGTCAAGAAAAGCAAGCCTAAGTAAAAATAAATTAACAAATAACCAAGGTCAGTCTGAATGGTCGTACAGTAATATCTAGGTCAGTCGCTAGTATATACGGGTTGAACTGGAGTCTGAAGAGGTGAGTCGCTCAGGTTACGAGGGAAAATCTGGAGTGAGTCTGTATGGTACATATGCAAACCCAAAAAGAGTCACAATGAAAAAGACATACAGACTAGTCTCTTTATCCGAGAAGGCATTAAAATGTGCTGATTTAATCAGCAGTCTAGACATCTGCTCCCCACTGATTATGAATCAAAGATGTGGCACGTTGCCAGCATTCTGAATGTTCAAGTTCTTCAATCAGCAAAAGCTGAGCTGGTCCATTTGTCTTCTGTGACGGTACCTCGCATCTAAAGCAAAGATTCATTTATGAAGATACACCATCCAAATTGGAGCCACTAGAGGCAAAATGGTAGACAAATCCTAATTAGCCCTATTCACTGCCCGCCCACTCAGCATCCCCCTGGTGCTGAAGTCACGTTTTGAAGGGTAAAACCCTGCTAAACAGAAATCGCAAATTTAAAGCAATTTTCGAATAGTAAAGAATAAAATACGGCTAGCATGATCAAGAACACAAGATAGTAAAAGGCACAAAGCATTATAATTTACTTTACCGTTCGAAATAATGATTTGTTGGCTTTAAGTCCAGCTATTTCTGTATTAATTTCCCCTTCAAAACAGACGTCAGCACCGGGAAGTTGCTGAGAAATTTGCTGAGTGGGCGGGCCGTGAATAGGGCTAATGGTCCCCTAGTGGGCACCGGCAGGGAGAGACGGGGAGAGACACGCAGGAAAGGTCATTGGGCTCGGGAATCAAGTCTGTGACTGCTTTTACAGTAGGCTATATTAGAGGCTAATATATGTGGTATGTGCCTTGACCACTAAACCATCCATGTCCCAAGACTTACCTCTTTCTGATAGGCCAGTCCTGCTTTGAAGAGCTTGACGAACAGATACTGGGTCCACCGGTAGTAGTCTGGGGAACAGGTGGTCACTTCCTGTCAGATAGAGCTGTGGTCAGTACGTAACTATTGCACACACATGTATATCCCTGTTGTTGAGCAGAAACCACTTTGGGGTGGAAACCATGTACTATGTGTTTCAAAACTGTGACTTTTTAGGAAATGTAAAAAATGTACCTGTGGTCCAGTCTCAAGCTCTTGTTAATACTTTTCATTGGTTTCATAATCATAAAACCCACAGAATGCTTTTGAGATTTTCAAGTGGGCCCTTAAAGATCCAGATTCACGAAATCGAATTGATTAATAACTCGGGAAATTCGGGCCTGGCACGCAAAGACATCGGGAATAACTCGGGAAACTCTGGCTTTGGCAGTCAATGTTAGTTTGAATATTAATCGATGACATCGTTTGCTAATAACATGTGGGTAATTGCAGCCCACGCACAGCCACCCACTCCCTGGTACAAGATGGCGCTCGGGTCTTGCCCCTGACTCACCCGGTCCCAGTTAAAGCAAAGCCCCAGGCTGTCGAGCTGCTCCCTCATGGAGGCTATGTTGCTGCAGGAAGGGACAGGACACAGGACAGAGAGAGGCAGCCGTTAGGATCAATAAGAAATAAGAATGTATTGTTGCTGTCGGGCAGAATCCTCCTATCTCCATATTCTAACTTTTTGTGTATTTTCGTAAATGAATGCCCTACTTGATCATACTACAGCGTCGCACAAAAACATCAGAAGTAGCAGATCCACAAGCTCGAAACGCAGCGCTAAACGACACGTTTTGAGCTTGTAGATCTGCTACTTTTGATACTTTGGAATTTGAATCCTGAAAAGTAACAGTTTTGTACTTTTCACCCGACAGACACTTTATCCATGTTAGTTGTGTGCACAACAAAGTGAGTGTTAAAGGCACTGTAAGATAATATTTGTGTGGTTTTTAAATTAAAGTGTTAAATATCTGTATATTCAAAGCATAACTAATTAAACAAACATTGACAGTTGAAAGAGAAAGAGCCCGCACACCACCTTCAACGCTAAGAATCACTTTATCAAGTAGCTAGACAACGTTTCGATCCTCACAGGATCTTCATCAGGTCAGTACTGCATATACGGACCTGACCTCTTTTAAACATAGCTGTATGTTCCCACAGCAATCATTGCTATGAGGTGTTTTTCAGAGACAGGGGTCTCCCAGTCTCTCTAGCTCTTTAGTAGCAAGAAAACACATTTTCAGGACTCTGTAACAAATTCATCCGAACAGGAGAGAGAACTCATATAGGATACAGGACAATCAAGTGAAATTGGAAGAGATGAAACAAACAAATCAAATTGAAGCTGAACCACTGGCTCTCTCTCCTAACTGGATGAAATCGGTGACCCACCTGAAAACGTATTCTCAGTTTACTGAAGAGCTGGAGAGACAGGGAGAAACCGGTTATATACACAGGGTTCCCACACATTTTTACCAATTCCAAAACTTTTCCAGAATATTTAACCCAATTTCCAGGACTACAGTATATAACAATAATTCAGCTCAATAACAAGTCGCTTACTGGCCAGTGGTTCTCAACATTTTCAGGCTGTGACCCCCGAAATAATCATATTTTAACTGGGGACCCCCCACCCTGACGAGCACTAAGAGTTGAGGAATTTTGTATAACACGTTTCGTTTCTATTGTGAAAATAGCCGATCTACATGCTCACAACGCCTCGCAACGCGAGGCGTTGTGAGCATTTCTGCCTCTAATATTTGACAATTTGGCCAATGTTTAATTTGTCATTTCAGAGGTATTTACAAAATCAATAACAAAAGACAATGCATAGCCATTTTTCCAGGACCTTCCAGGACCCTTGATCAATTCCCAAACTTTTCCAGTACTGGAAAAATATTTTTCTAATTTCAAAATATTTCCAGGAATTTCATGACCGTGGGAACCTTGTATACAGTAGCAATGATTACAATATTGAAGCTAAAACATATTTTTTAACCCAAAACATACATTATTAAGTTTAAGCATCTTTAAAGGAGCTATAGTCAACTTCTTCTTGAAAAACGGATGCTAAAATAAAAATAATGTTTCGAAAATATTTTATAAAAAAATAAGCTTCATATATGTGTTTCAATTAAAAAATGACCACAAAAAGCGTAAAATAATGATAAAATAATCATTTTGGCCCTTTGTTTACATTTACAGGGCCCGTACTTTGTTTACATCCTAGTCTGTAGACTAGGATGTACACCTACAATGAAAAAGTTGACTATAGCTCCTTTAACTCTGGGAGTGTACAAAATGAAACCAAATGGACCTGTGAGTTACAAATGAATACACTGACAGGAGGCTTTTACTGTGTAGCAGAGAACGTGACTGACAGGACTTCATTTGATGTACCTTCTGGTCCATTCCTCGGGGTCGAGGCCTCTCTCGATAGCGGCGTTCTCTGCCGGTAGGCCGAAAGCATCCCAGCCCATTGGGTTCAACACCTACGGATAAGAGCATGAGGCCTTACATTAACTCTAGAAGAAGTGTGAAGAAACTACTCAAAAACAAGAGCATCTTAAAAGGAACAACCCACCAGAACGTCTCGACGCAAGTAACTAAGTACTGTACTTAGTACACTTTTGAGGTATTTCCTACTCTCAATACTTTATACTTCTACTGCTTGCAAACATGTAAAATGTAACATTTTGCGTAATGAGTACTTTTTACTTTTGGCGCTTTAAGAATACAGTATTGATGCCTGTATATTTTTTTTACTTCACTCAAGTACATTTTGAATATAGGACTTTTATGTTTCTACATTGCAGTATTGATACTTTAATATTAAATATAATATACATTTATATTTCTTCCACACTGACTGACTGGCTGACTGACTGACTGATTCTCTCTCTGTCTTCTGAGGCCTGCTAACATGCTTCTTCTCTCAATCCTCCATGGGGTGACATTCATTAAGACCACTTAAGGGTTCTTCTAGCATCTCGTTCTGTCTCTCTCCTCTCCGGTAATAACAGCATCACACCGCACCACATCCTCACGTCTGTCTGACTGACTGCGGCTCCTTACAACGTTACGTCTTTTGATCCACCACCGTTTCTCATCTTCTGCCCCGAGGTTAGAGAGAGAGAGAGAGAGAGAGAGAGAGAGAGAGAGAGAGAGAGAGAGAGAGAGAGAGAGAGAGAGAGAGAGAGAGAGAGAATGAAACAGAGAGAATGAGAGCGGAGGAGTGAGTCAAATGAAGTGGAGATGAGAAGGGAGGGGAGACAGAGAGGGGGGGGGGGGAGTAAGAGAGAGAGAGAAAGAGAAAGAAATAGAGAAATAGAGAGAAAGAGAGAGAGAGAGACAGAGAGAGAGATAGATAGATAGAGAGAATGAAACAGAGAATGAGAGCGGAGGAGTGAGTCAAATGAAGTGGAGATGAGAAGGGAGGGGAGACAGAGAGGGGGGGAGTGAGAGAAAGAAAGAGAGAGAAATAGAGAGAGAGAAAAAGAGAGAGACAGAGAGAGAGAGAGAGAAAACCATATTGACTAACGACTCTGATGCCAGGCATGAATCGGTATCCTTGGTAACTGCCTGGGTCTAATTTGTAAAACTGAGTGCTGGATGGCATTAAGCCTGTGGTTCTCAAAGTGGGGTCCAGGGACCCCCAGGGGTCCGTGAAGGGGTTCCAGGGGGTCTTGGCTATTCAAAAATAGCCGCTCTACAAATGGTAAATGGTGTGTTTATATAGCGCTGAATCCCAAAGCGCTTTACATACTGTAGATTACATTCACCCTCTCACACATTCATACACCGATGGTGGAGGAAACCAAGCAAGGCACCAACCTGCACATCGGGAGCAATTAGGAGTTCGGTCTCTTGCTAAAGGACACTTCGACACTAAAGGTCCTTACACACTGGGGGCGAATTTGCGAGGCGAATAATTCCCCCCTTTTTTTTTAAACTATATGAATTCAACGCAAGCTGACAACGAATTTCCACAAAGCGTAAAATGCGTGTCCACCAGACATTCACTGGTGAACTGCTACACCTTTGAGCAAGGTGAAGGAGTATTGAAGCAGAAGTAACCTGATTGTTGACACAGATCAGCTCAATCTCATTGTACTTTAAATAGTCCACAGTTTGTTTTTTATGCCAGACTAGGCTACAACCACGCCGCAAACTCTCCCTCTCTCAGTATCAAAAAACAAGCTTCCAATTTGAGAGAGCCTCTCTGCTGTGATGGGTTGTGTGATGCCAGCCTGAAACAACTCGCGCCACAGATAACTTTATTTAACTTGGCGAATGTATACGTATATTCGCGTCACGCAAGATGTGCTTCACTAATTCGCCAATGTGTAACGACCTTAAAGGACCAGGTCACCTCTGGGACAACCAGATCTTATTTTATTGTTGTATGGGACACGATCAACACGATCCTGAGTTATTTTTTGTGTTCAATCTGTGTTTTGAGATATTTTAGTATTTCAGCCGATTTCAGCATGCTACAACTGGTCATATGATGCAAAATACATCATATGACCAGTTGTAGCATGCTGAAATACTAACATATCTAAAAACACAGATTGAACATAAAAAATAATTCAGGATTGTGTTGAGCATGTCCCACACAACAATAAAATAAGATCTGGTTGTCCCAGAGGTGACCTGGTCCTTTAACTCTGGGGGAGCCCGGGATCGAACTGAGAATCTTGCGGTTCTCCATCTGGCCGCTCTACCGGCTACTCTACCCCTGAGCCACTGCCACAAGCTCACAAGGTGATGATACGCGCGAGAAACTTGAAAACATTGTGAAAAGTTTTGAATAATTTGGTACATTTTTAACAACAAAAATGGGGATCTGCGGCCAGATACACACAAATGTGGGGGTATTTTTAGAACCACTGCACTGGCGAGGGGGGGCTCCTCAGTGAGGAGCCCCCACCGGGAGGACGTAGAGCCTCCGTCTTACCCCTCTGGCACAACACTACCTGGAGACAGGTGCTGCCCTCAGCCCATAGGAGTAGATTCACTGGCACTTATCACGCTTCCTGCAACCCTCCCTTCCCTAACACGGCCCGATTGGGTTCGTAGACACTGGACAAAGCCAGATTCACCGCACTGGATTTGAACCCCCAGACTCAGTGGTGGTGGGCAGGTACTTCACCACTGCGCCACCCGTGCGCTATAAATGAAACCAAAACCAGTAATAAATGCATTGGTCATTTTATAGTCCTTAACCATTTAGGCCTGAACGAAAATCTGTGTCACTTTAAGATTTTAACCACTTTATTTTATGCTTTAACTATTAAAAAATAGCAGATATACAAGCTCACAGCACGGCACCGAGTGCAAGTCTCATTTGTGCAAGTCTTCGAATATTTTTGACCCGATTCTATAAATGTCTTCCAAATCCTTCTTCTAAATCAGTGGTTCTCAAATTTTTTCATGTCAAGGACCCCCAAAAGTACATGTATTTGCCCGCGGACCCCCATCTCAAAACATGTTGTTCCAGGGACCACGAAGAAGCAAATATTTGAGTTACGAAAAAAAAAGCGTGGCACAGGGTGCCGCGCTGTGAGCTTGTAGATCTGCTATTTTTTAATAGTTAAAGCATTAAATAATTCTAGGCCTAAATACATATTTTAATCCATTCCATGAGTTGTCTGGACCGAACCTTGTGCATTGAGCTACAGTTAAACAGACAGTGTGAGCAGCACACAGCAGGCACAGCCCACTGGTCCATCCAGGCGAGGAGAACGGCAGGTACACAGGAGAGGGAGAGCAAAGCCCCAGACTCCCTGAATAATAATAAACACACTGTAAGACCCACTGTACTGTGGGCTGCTCATTAAAAGTGACACGGAGATGGGTTGCTTATTATTAAGTGTAAACACTCTCGTCTAATGGGGAGAACGACAAGTGACGACAACACAATGTCGGCAAGAGGACCCTCTGTGATGGACAGGCGAGGACACTTTCACCCATTTTCAACCTCGTCTTTCATAATTATAATTGCTCTTCCTCGCTAATCGTCGCTGTCGGGTGGAAACCTCATATGTCCAAAACCATTCATTATCTAACGAATAACTGTCCTGAAAATAGACGATCTACAAGCTCAAATGTCGCATCTCTTGTATGATGAAGTAGGGCATTCATGCGGGCGCCCGCTGGACTAGCGGTCAAGGCGTGTACCACATAGGCTCTGATGCATGACAGCGTGTCACAGGTTCGAGTCCCGTTCCCGACGACCTTTGCTGCGTGTCACTCCCCATCTCTCTCCCCATTTCCTGTCAGTCTACTTTAAAAAACATAAAATGTTGAAATATGGAGAAACAAGGTTTCTGCCTGACAGCGATTTAATGCTCATTATAAGATGGCACAAGTTCCCTCTGTTTGTTCTGGCGTCTCATTGGTGGGCTGTGGACAGTTCAGACACCTGCCTACCAGACATCGTCGATGGGGATTCCAAGCTGTTCTCTATCTGAAAGGTAACCAATGCTGAAATGGAAGCCATTGTTCTTGCATTAACTCATTCTGTGCCAATGACGGCTTATGACGGGTTTTTTTCAATAGCCCTGTGTGCCAATGACGGCTTATGACGGTTTTTGTGTTTTTTACATAGAAAAAAAAAAAGAAAAATCATTTTTTTTATTTTTTTTTTTAAAGATGTGAAAATGACCTGAGATCAGAGAGATGCTTTTCTCTGTTTGTGTGTTCGCTCCCTCGTTTAGCTGATTGAGAAAATGTGTGAAAATGTGTGTCCATTCTAGTGGATGGACACTTTTTGCCACTGAATCACAACAACTGTGTCTGTTTCTGTGGGGAAAAAAATTATAAAAAAAAAACTTTTTTTTCATTGCATAGTAAAGAAAAACATACAAAACCGTGGCACAGCTACCTTGGAGGCATTTTGGCCTGTGGCACAGAAAGCTTAAAAACTTTAAAAGGTTTGAAATATTATTCAAAATGACCAAACCTGCAATGGCAATGGTAGGCAGGTTTCAGCATGCCAATCCTGAGTTTCCAGAGATTTACATTTATTTCATTTGTAAAAAAGTTTAAAAAAAAAAGGTTTGGTTCCTAAGTGCCCTAAAAAGGGCTTCCGGTTTCCGGAAGAAACGGGACATAGCCGATTATTGACTTCCTGATCCTGTTTCCGTTTGCTTACTCTGTAAGCACAGCTGCGGCTAACTCGGCAACGGAGGCACCGATTTGCAAGCAGATATTTTTGTTTGGAAGCTGTGAACGGCGTGCACATGCGTGGTGCATGATCCGTGCACCATGCCATGGACACGCACACACCCACGTTAAAAGGTAAGAAAAGTCTGTCAGTCTGCTACATAAGTTCTGGCAGAGGATGTGAGTATTAGTGAGGACCAATGACGTGAAGAAAACTGGCGAAGTGGTCCTTTAACAACAACCATCAGGTACAAACATGAGCAGAGATCATGTTTAAACTGTTTTATCGACACACAATATTGACAGGATGTGACCGTCACCTAGGTGCAACTTCCCCTAATCAACCGGTGAACAGGCTATGTGCGAGCGCATGAGAGAAACCAATGAGAAGAACCTCTCTGACAGATGCTGAGCGGATGTTATTATTCTCCCGTGCAGGAGGAGGGGGGTATGGCGGGAGGGAGGGAAGGAGGGAGCCTCCAATCATGTGTGACGGTGGTTGTAGCGACAGACGGTAGCTGGGGAGTCTCTGTGTCGCTATACGCTGTCTGTACGCTACACTTTTGATCACAGCAAAACTACAGCGGTGGAAGATATGTTTTAACCCATTTGGAGACGATATTTAAAATAAAAAAACGCCTTCTAAATCCTAACCTAATCCTAAAAGTTTGGAAAAATTCCTGTTGCTATGTACATAGCAACATCTAAAATAACAAACATGTTTTCCTGATTTTTAAAAAAGTTATGAAAACGTTCAGGCTTTCCCTGTTTTAATGGCTTAAACCCCAGCATCTGTAGTATTGTGGGGAAACCTTTTTGCTGAAAATAGCAGATTGACGTGCGTCGCGTTGTGAGATTGTCGATCTGCTAACACAAAATACACCATCAGTATAGAGCCCTGAAGGACTCCACTCAGCCACATGGGGTTTAAGTGGTTAAAGGACGACTTCACCCATTTTCAACTTTTGTTGTTCATACAATTGGTCCTTACTATGCTCATGATGAAAATCATAAAACAAATAATAGCCTACTCAGTCTGTGTCTCAGAGGAGGGCTGTGGACAGATCGGAGACCTAAATACCAGTGCCATTGTTAGGAAAGATTTTTCAGTTTTTCCCCAAACAAGTTTTAATTTTTTTATTAACACAAGAACAATGGCTTCCATTATATATGCTTAACTTTGCAGGAATAGAAATCCTGCAGTTTTAGCTTGGTTGCCCATCGTTGATATCACTGGTAGGCGGGTTTCTGAACCAACAGCCCTCCTCTGAGAAACAGAGTGAATAGAATAAAATGGTACCATATTATAATAGTGATAATTGATTGAGTATTTTATTAGACAAAAGTGGAGAACAGAACAAGTATAGTCAATATATTAACCGAATGTAGTACAGTACAAGTACAGTTAAACACCCTGCCTAAAAGGAGCATCCCAAATAAGTCATTTTACGGTCTTTTTTACATCGGACGTCCTTAGTATTAAACTCATGGCTATAACAAATATTCAAATATCATCACGGTTATAAAAACAGTATATATGCATGGTAGGGGAGACAAGGGGGGTGGGGCTAAGGTAAGGGGCGCTCACTTCTCGCCTGTCTTTGGGAGAAGTGATAACTACCTCCACCTCTGGCCTCCTGAAAGATGAGTGTTCAGGGCAGTCTTGAAGGAAGCCAGCGAGCTACATGTTTTAAGGGAAGAAGTCAAGGAATTCCACACTTGGGTGGCAGTGCTGTAATAATGGTAATTAGTGAGTACCAATTATATGAAAATATGTAAAAAAATGGGTGAAGTCGTCCTTTAACTAAAAGTAGCAATACCACAATATATATAGACTACTGTGAACCTATTGTACCTTTGCTGAGTAGATGAAGGTTTTAATACACAGCTGCACAAAGCCGCTGCTTTTAAACAAAATCGCAGCGTGCGCATTATGGAGGATGTGTCCACCTGTGCATGCAAGTGCATGTGTTCTGCAAAAACCCCTACGGGTCCCTTTTCTTTCGCTGTGTGGACTTTAAAAACAGATACCCACAATACGCACCTGCTGCGACGCACACTGCCAGTGATGGCACATATTCAACTGCTTCAGCCTGATTTTATACTTCACCATACGATGGTGTCAAGAGGTCAAAAATAGTTGATCTACAAGCTCACAATTGTCACGCTGTCATGCTCAGTGACTTGGTGGTACATCTGCTATTTTCAGAATGACAGTTTTCTGTATTTTAAGACAAGTGTTACACCCATTTCAGGCAAACACTGGGAGACAAAATTATTGTTTTCTTTCTATTTGTTTGTCTAGGTGGGACGCCAACCACAGAGTTCTCATCATTGCTCCAATCTAGCGCGCCTTCTGCATTCCACGGCGCCACTCGCTTTGTCTCTAACCAACCATCAATCCATCTCTCCACTTTCTGTGAGGTACTGTAGAAACATGCCGATTACAAAGCAATGACAGGAGCACTCGCCTGAAACACACTCCACTACACGGCACTACACCCACTGACAACACTTTCATGGCCTATTAGGCTATGGTGTTCAGGGGAGGAGGGGGAGAGGGAGAGGAGAGGAGAGGAGAGGAGAGGAGAGGAGAGGAGAGGAGAGGAGAGGAGAGGATCAAAATCTACAGTTTTAATTTATAGTGGTGTAAAAGTAATGGAGCCTGCGGTAGTTCTTTTATTTGTGGAAGGCAGGATATGTTGTTGCTATCTCCCTGGGCCTAGTCTTCATTAAGCAGTCAATTCATTCACACCCCCACAGAGCAGTCCGTCCCCTCACGTTCATTCTCATTGGCTACAAGCTTAATTCTCATACGCCCTCTTACCCACAATGCATCACAAACAGTCTATTTAGGTAACTTCCTGTTCTATGTTCATTCTAGAATGTTTAGCTGTACTACTGGTCGTGCAGCCGTATGTGTTAAAAAATCCCTCCACCTCCCCGTCGTCCTCCCTGTACATGTAGTTACTCACGTTATATGTATGGTTTACAGATTGTTCTGTGTTTTATGGATTATGACGGATCTCAAAACATGTGTTTATGGATTATGATGTGATCTCTTGAATCATGTAAATGTAGTTATGTTGTATGTATCGTTACAGATAGTACTGTGTTCTATGGATTATGATGTATAATCTCAGTACCGTGTTCTATGGATTATGATGTGTAATCTCTTAAATCATGCAACTGAAGGTTCAGTGTTATGTGCATGTTATCTGTATATCATGCTTTGCTCTGGGGGGATTGTGATATATCAGATTGTGGCTCATGTTCGAGCAGATAATTTGATTATCACAGCAGAGCTACATCGCCAAACTAAGGTGCAATATCATTGCATAACTGGTTATATCATTGCAATAAATGGTATGGTTAAATCTTAACTTGTGTCGTTCATCCTGAGCTGAAACATATAAAAGAACTATATTTTCCTCTGAGCTGTAGTAGTGTAGAAGTAAAAATATTGAAAACAGTAAATACTGAAGAAACATTGTATTGTATTATAACAATTATAATAGTATGATACAGTAGGTCACGTGGTCTCTCTGAAAACGCTCTGAAAAAGTCTGAAACTCATGTCACAGTGTAATCTGCCCATCGCCCCCAACAACAGCTGACCAGTACCGTAAGTAGTCCAAGTAGAGTCAATTAATTTGATTGGCTTATAATTGCGCATTCCCACAATGACATCATAAAAATATTAACTCATATTTTAAGATGACTTTTTAAAGTGACAGTACCCCTTTAAGTACAGTGCTTGTCTTGAGTACATGTACTCGGTCACGTTACACCACTGAGTGAGAGAGATAATGGGCCATTACTGTCATGTAAGGTGTGTGTGTGGGTGATTAGCACACTTTCCCTGTCATCTGACAGACAGGGGTACGGTAGAGCAGCCTTTACATATACACTAAGGTTGGTTACCAAGGGCAACCATGTATGATTAATTTGTTCATCACATAAGCGTAGCCTTATTCAGTCACACGAACAAGGTGAAAACAAGCATTTGATCAAATACAGCAAAGCATCCAATCAGGGGCGTCACAAGGGGGGGGAAGTGGCACTGAGTTATTAGGGCCCAAGGTGGAGGGGCCTTAATTATTTTATACTTTAGCTTTTGAAAAATAGCAGATATACAACTTCCCAGCGCTGCACCGAGTGTGAGCTTGTAGATCTGCTATTTTTGAAAAGTCGAGAAAATGTGTGCAAATCTTTGAATATATGTATTTTTTGTAACTCAAAATTAGCTTCACATGAAAAAGTTTGAGCACCACTGACATAGAAACATATAGGTTTAAAAAAAAACGTTGAAGGATTTGAAATATTCAAAGACCTGAATGTTCAAGATTTTTCAAAAATAGCAGATCTACAAGCTTGCAGCTCGGCACTCGGTGCCGCGCTGTGAGCTTGTATATCTGCTATTTTTCAACAGTTAAAGCACAAAATAATGCGTTCCCAGTCTAAATGGTTTAAACCCCCTCCCCCTATGAAGAACATTCATGGGGGGGCCCGAAGTGAATCCTTGTACCCAGGGCCCAGAATTTGGTATGACACCCCTGATTGTCACGCCGACTTCCTTCCATATAGCCATGCGGTTGCTCGTGGCGACGGCAGCCCCCTTGCAATGACTGGTCAGCTGTCATATCGCTCCTCAGGTTTATCAATTATCACCGTCTCCCGCTCTGTGCCTTTTATCACTCCCCTCAGCCAGGCCAAATTTAATCTGGCAATGTGATAAACAGCAAAATACCATCTTTCATATCCGCTCCATGTCATCTTTTTACTGGACGCTTTTATCAGGCCAAGGACCCCTTAGCTGAGAGAGAGATGAGGCTATATATATATTGTGTGAAATTGTGTTTCCGAGAAACTCTTCCATGCAACTTAATAAGATAAGAGGCTTTCAAGCTACAGTAGCTCACCATATTTAGCTGAGCGAGAGATTGAGAGATTTGAGACTATAGCATTGCAGTGCAGCTTTGATGTCTTCATATAGGTTCTGTATCATCATGGTTGTGTTACATTTTTGTTTGTTTGTTTACAAATTACCTTGCTAAATAAACGTTCCTATCACCTGAAGATGTGTCTCCCCATCTGTAGTAGCCCTGGGACCTCCTATAAGGGTACCCTATAAGGGTCGCAAACACAGCTTGCGTTTAGCCGACAAAGCTTATTAGCAACCTCACAGCTCAATGGCTTTAGTTTGATGCTTTCTAAAGGCTTGGCAGTAATGCCTGTGTGGCTCTGCCAGTTCATGCATGGGAGTGGGACCACATGCTCCTTGTGAGCCACAAGACCCCAAGGTCAATTCTAACTCCCATAATGTCATGCATGTCTCTCTTCACTCTTTCTTTACCTCGTTTCCCGTCTCTCTATACCATTCGTTCTCAAACCACTCTTCTCAGAGCACCTCTAATGTATTCATCCACGGCACCCCTACGTACATTTTTGACATTTGACAACGTTTGGCGTGGTGCAGCAGCAGCACACCAGCCGAAATTCTAATATTTCCAAAATGATTTATTTTATTTTAATGGCATAGACTGGCATACTCACTGATACTGACACCAGTATTTTAGGCAGTATCGGCAGCTTTTCTGATACTGGTATCAGCATCGGAACAACTCTAGTGTATTTGCATACCAGTGGTGTAAAGTAACTAAGTAATGTACTTTGAGGTATTTGCACTTCGCTTGAGTATTTCCAATTTCCAATACTTTTACTTCTAATTCACTACATTTCAGATCCAAATATTGTACTTTTACTCCACTACATTTATTTGAAAACTTTAGTTACTAGTTGCTTTGCCGATATAAATTATAATAATAATATTATAAATCATACATAAACCACTTTAGCCGTATTTTATACCTTGGCTATCTGAAACAAGCTGTAGATCTGCTAATTTCAAACATTTAGTACTTTTACTTTTGCTACTTTAAGTGCATTTTGATGCCAACACTTTCATACTTTTACTCAAGTACCTTTTGAATTCCGGACTTTTACTTGTAACAGAGTATTTCTAATATATTACAGTATTGATACTTTTACTTAAGCAAAACATGCGAGTACTTTTTCCACCACTGTTGCATACCTGATGTCCTCTCATTCTCTGGAAGTGGCCGATGGTGTCACTGATCGTATAGACGCGCACATGTCCCATGTGCAGGCGGCCCGACGGGTACGGAAACATGGAGAGGACATAGAACTTCTTCCTGCCAGAGCCCTGGGAAAAGCAGAGGTGTTGTCAGTGGGGAATGTTGAACGGATGGAGCAGGACAAACCTCCCGTGGGGTCACCTCTAGGGATGGGGCGATAAGCGATATTATCGTCTATCGTGATAAAAAACACTCATGATAATCGTATCATGGATTTTTAATTTATCGTGATATCGTCCACCGGCATGCACTGGGATCAATTCAGCTTTTATTTGCCGAGCTGCATATCCGGTACCACTTCCACCACTCTCTATAATAACCCTATAATCGGTAAAAGGTACTTAAAATATACGTACTTCATACAGCTTTTTTCACTCTCTATCAAATGTCTTTGCCAAAAAATAGCCGCATTGCGACGCGTTGTAAGCTTGTAGATCTGCCATTTTGTGGCAAATGTTCTGCCCCAGGATAATTGTGATATTATCGTAAATAGCGATTTTTTTTGTCACAATAATCGTGATATGAAATGTTCATATCGTCCCATCCCTAGTCACCCCGCTGTCAGGTGAGCCACAGTATCTAAGGTACAACAGCTACCAGTGGCAAGCAGTGGGGAGGAATTCATTGACACACCGATAAAAAGTGTTACGCTTTTCATATTACAAAGAAAAAATATTTTTTTCATTAGGGATTATTATATTTGCAGAGAAATAAGACTATATAGACATACTGGATTCATCTGAACATTCTCTGAACAACTCAGAAACCGGTGTCACTGTCAGTAACAGGGAATAAAAACATTGCAGTTTTGAATTACCTTAACCCATTAAACCCATTCAGAACAGTGGTTCTCAAAAATAGCAGAATCCAAGCTCACAGTGTGCCACTTCAGCTTGTAGAACTGCTATTTCTGAGAGTTTTTGAAAAATATCTAAAAGGATTTTGAACAAATCTTCTCTTCTGGGGGTCTCCGTGGCACAAAACATTTTCAGATGGGGGTCCACTCCACGGTCAAATATACATCAATTTGGGTGTCCGTGGCACGACAATGTTTGAGAACTACTGATTTGGAGAGCATTTATAGAATCGCACTCAGGTCTTAAAGGGTTAATAATTAATAATAGTCTTTCATGGAGACCAACTGTTAACCTGTGCTGAATCGCACAACACACAGTGTGTTACCCACAATGCAAGGTGTGATGTTCACAACTGTCACCTAGGGCTGCCTGCGGGCGATATAACTTCAAATCAATATTCACGACTATTTCAAACTTTTGCCTCGATTACAATTATCGAGAGATTATTTTGACAAAATATTGTGAAAATAGACATGCTCACACGCGATGCGACAGGTTGTGAGGTCGTAAACCGTCTATCTTCATATTGTTTTGTATGCCACCAGTCCATGGTTATGTCCTTTTTGTTGATTCGTTTATATATAAATGGAAAAGAAACTGCTTCTCAATTATTCAATCAATAAACATATATGAGCCATATTAACCCATTTAGGCCTAACCTATAGTTAGGCCCGAGGGCTATTGGTTATAATATATAGATATATTTTCGGTCAATTGCCCCAGCCATACTGTCACCACAGACCACAGTCACACCCTAGCCAACAGAAGATACACAAACTCTGCCACCCACCATACGTGATTATATGAATCTTCAACCACAAATCTTTCAATTAATTAATTAGTTAATTAATTAGGAGCATGGATGTCATGAATTGTCCCTGATTAGCATCAGCATCTTCAGGTAATTGCATTCAGAGATGACAGACACATGTCAGATAATTAGCCTGGTATGACCATGATCGTTGCTGTCGGGAGGAAGAAACCTTGTACCTCCATATTTCAACAATGTTTTTCCATAAATTAGTGACCTACTGTTGGTTTTATGAATATTTAACCAATTAATAGTATTAACAAGTGCTTGTGACTTAAGCAATATTACTCAAGAGGGTGTGCGTTACGGTGATTATTGGCACGAGGTGGAGACGAGTTCCTTAAGCAACGCTGAAGTGCTAAAAGTCACAGTAAAGAACACCCTCCAGTGTAAATGACACATTATCCTTAAAAAAAATCTGCTCATTTCATTGCAATTGTTATATTCGATAGAAATTCATAATCTTTTTATGCCAGATTTAGCTACTATGTCCCTGAACTTCCAATGAAAATTGCTAGCGTAGCCGCTTAGCATAGTGCTGGGACAGGACCAGGCACAGTTGACTTTTTTTACATTTAGATTAGGTGTGCTGTAATGCTTGTTTGAGGCACGGGTAGATAGCCATTTCAACCAATCAGATTGCTTCCTCAGAACTACCTGTTGTATAATAAATATTAACTACAGTACACTGGATCTATTGGAAAACATTCCTTTTTCTATCTCCTGAAAAGTAGACGTTTTGGACATACTGTACACTCAGTAGAGACCTGGTCTACTGTGAGCTACAAGGCCCAGTCTCGGTAATGACGGCAGGAATAATTGGAAAGGATGCTTAATGGCCCAAATTTAATTTAGAAGGAAAATAAGGCTACGGGGTGCACCCAATAAATATTCATCCTGTCAAAACAGACACCTTCAATAAAGGCAGTAGTCTCTCTACAGTCAATTATTTTCTCCACTAACACCAAATGCCTTCTTTTTTTCTTTTTTTTTGGGGGGGGGGGTGCAAAGTACACACAGCAGTGATAATAAGCCACTCTGACAGTCCACCATGTTCAAGTGCAAACCGAGAGCTATTAGTCGCAGCTTGTTATCACAAACCACAGTACAGTATGTGTTTGCTCTCCTACAAGGAAAAATGTTCCAAGGCAGTGTCTTAAAGCAGTGCTATGGTTCTCAACCTATGGGTTAGGACCCTCAGGGGGATCACCACATGATTTGCTTTTGGGAGGGGGGCCCCACAGATGACCGTGAAGTGACATGGACATTGAAGACCTTTTTTATAACAAAAGAAAAAATACCTTAACTGCATCAAACATCACAATATTTATCTGTGGAGTCAAACTAAATTGAATGCATCAGCTCCTACATTCCAAGTGCTTGTCAGGGTGGGGGTCCCCAGTTCAAAATAAATATGATTCTTTTGGGGGATCATGGCCTGAAAAGGTTGAGAAGTCTTAAAGTATTGTCTTGTCTTGTCTTCTTGTCTCATCTTACAGGTCCCATTGGTTATATTTGTATTGAACACCTACACCCTCATGCCTCATTAGAGTTGAATTTAAGCTCTTCACCGATTTTCATATAATTGGTTGGTCCTCCCTAATGCTTATTATAAGATTCCACAATTTTTGTCTATTCACTCTGTGTCAGTGTCTCACAGGTCCACTGTGGACCGTTCAGAAACATATACCTACCAGTGAGTGACATCATTGGCGAAGAATAACAGAGCTAACAGAAACTACAGCCTTTGTCTTCTTGGAAGGTTAAAACAAGTGTCTACTAGAGAATCTTATAATCTTATTATAATGCCATCATATAATGGTCATTACACACCAGGGCCCACGTGAATAAACAATGCCTTTATTTTGGTGCATGATACCTCATTCAAACAGGATGATTTTATTCATGGTGAAAAATAATTACGTTGCTTCATCGCCTCGTTATAATCGCACTCAAGCATGCATGTACTCATAACACAAAACAGCTGTTAAATTAATGCAGATTAATCACACTAAATAATCGCTCCCTGTGTGTACCTTTAGTGAGGACCAATTATGTGAAGATATGGTTGAGAACAGATAAAGTGCTCCATTAAACATTGAGGATTTACACAGTAAAATGTAGTGGTTCTCAAAGTGGGGTCCGGGGACCTTCGGGGGTCCTTGGGGGGAGGCAGATCTACAAGCTCACAGCTGAACTTGCAAATCTGATATTTTTGAAACTTTTGGAAAGAATCTTGAAAAACGTTTGGTAGACTTTTTCATCCAGTGCCAATTACCTAAACTGTAATCCTGGAAGCTAATCTCCCTCTGCCAAGCTGGGGAGAGCGGGGGAGTTTCCCCGGTAGGAAGTAGCGTGTGGAAGGAACACGTTATTCCAGCCAGTTCCTTTCCCCTCCATCAAGTGCCCCGGCTGACCAGGGGGAGGCAGTATAGAGAGCAGGATTACAGCATGTTTTTATGAGGGTACCTACCCTAGGCTAGGGGACACAGGGAGAACATGCAAACTCCACAAAGAAAGGCCCTTTCGCCAACACCATCTAGGGCGCTGATGATGCAGAGGAGAGAACACGCCCCAAGCGCCCCCGGCTGGATTTGAACCCAAATGAATTATTTTTGGAATATTCTCTTCTATAGCAAAAAAAAAAAAAAAAAACATTTTCAGATGGCAATGATCCGCGAGTAAACTCTATATCAATTTGGGGGTCCTTGACACAAAAAGGCTTGAGAAGCACTAGGTGTAATGTAAGTGTCACCTCCTCCTGTGCCTCCCTGCTCCATTGCTGCATGATGCGGGGATGCCACCACTGTTCCACCTTGCGCCGGTTCTCAGCTCGGTAGTCCTTCTCCCACACGCCCGTCTCACTGAACAGGGTGCGCAGGGTGCAGCTGGGGGGGCGGTGCAGGGGGAGAGGACCCCTGCGTCCACCCAAACGGGCCAGCGCACGCAGTGATGCCGGCATGGCTCCGTCACCTAGGTAACACAAGGGATGAGAGCACAGTCAGTGACATAATAAGAAAAGTAGGTCAGTGAGTGTGCGTGCGTGTGTGTGTGTGTGTGTGTGTGTGTGTGTGTGTGTGTGTGTGTGTGTGTGTGCTGCAAGAAGTGTACTGTAGGTCGTTATGATGGCTTATGATTGTTGACATCTAAGAGAATCCAACTAATCAAAATAAGCGATTTTCCAAAGGTCGCTATGCGGCCCGACCCTCTAGGTTCCAGGCCGCTGCGCTACCTCGACCGATATGTCTGCATGAGTCATGGTGTGGAGGGCTTTGTCAGAGTAGACATTGTACCCGTCTGTCCGTGTCCCTTTTGTGCCCATATATGGAAATCTCTGTATTTGTCTGTCTCTAGCTGTGTCCCTTTTATATTATTTATCTGTCAGTCATTGTCCCTTTTATGCCCATTATGTCATCAGTATATGCCCATATATTGATATGCCTGTATATGGGCAATTGGGCATATAGGTCGGATCGGCTGTTCTGGACTGACAAACCGTTTTCTTTATGGTTATGTCCGAGTGATGTGGCTGTGGTCCGCCTGCCAGCCGGCCTGCCCTCCCGTTATTGGCCAATTTGAATCACAGCCGAGCTTAGGTTTTAACCTGATCACTGCTTGTTTGTTTGATCATTTGATTGTATTTGGTTGTATTGCTTCTTGTTGCACTGTTTTTTTTTGTCTTGTACAGCACTTTGGTCGACACTCTCGACACTTTATACATAAAGACACTTTATATAACTGCTATGTATGGCACTTCATAAACCTTGTTAGTTGTTGTGCATATTTATAAACATTTATAACGAGTGTTATAAGTGCCTTATACAGTAGGGGCTTATTCTGTTTATTTCGAAATATAATGCATTATAGACCTGACCTTTAAGTAAAGTGTTACTGTGACTTCAGCGTGTTTCAAAAGCACGAACTGTGTGGAATCAAATCGGTGTTGGATTACTTATACAAGCTTTTATCGAAGCCCATTTCCGCCACAGATTCTGCAAGTCATTATAATGAGAAATGTTCTCAAAATAATAATGACTTAGTATCTCAAAATAACGAGAAACTTGATTAACTCATTATGTTGATACAGATCTCTGGAGGAAATGGACTTCCATAGGAGGCTTGACTTCAATTTAATGTTTCTGTACTTAGGCTGAAGGTCATAATGGGAGTAGGGGTGCAACACTTAATCTAACTACAAATATGATTATAATGAATAATCGATTATAATAAAATAATTGATTCGGGGGAATAAGTATACAGTCTATTATAGATTCTTATCATTATAGGAGACAAAAAAAAAAAAGCTATGAAAAAAGCAGATCCACAAACTCACACAAGAAGCGAGCTTGCAGATGGGCTACTTTTGCACAACACATTGTTGTGCAATGAAGTATAAAACAGGGCTTAAGTGGTTAATCAATTATATAAAACATCCATTTCAATATCTTTGCATTGATTCATTACTATAAAAAAAGAAAACACGCTTCTCGATTATTCAAAAAAGTCATTGATAGAATCACCACCAAAAGCAAATTTGAGTCTCACTTTCACCAACACACAACACGCACGGCACGGACGCAAGCACGCACACACACACACACACACACACACACACACGCACACGCACACACACACAGTTACCAAGGTAACCCTGGATTTATACCGTCTCTGACTCTACATCCTCCTTGGTAACAAGGGAAAGTTGCACAGACACTTCCACATAAAACGTCAATACAGTATGAGCGTAGAACTGTGGTTCTCTTAATAACTGAGGCCCATTTGAGGAGATCACTTGAGGCGAATCGTTTGATTTCACCATATGACACAGACACTACAGTACCGTAAGTATAACTATTACTACAGTATCGTGGCTGTTGGGAGGAAAATGTCCAAAGCTGTTACTTTTCATGAAATGGAAAAAGGAACCTGTGTTCCAATGGATCCATTATGTATAGTTGTTATTCAGCCATAAACTCTCGTTAATACTTCTCATTGGTTAAATGAAGCCCACACTTAACGAAAATAGCAGATCTACTGTAACAGATCACAGCGGGTCGTTATGTGACGTGTTGTGAACTTGTAGATCAACTGTTTTACTCACTTTTGCACTTTATTGTGCTCCAAAGTAGGAACAATGGAGATACGAGGTTTCTGCACGACAGCAATTATATAAAATATAATACTAAAAAGCCCCTTTTCTACCTTCATTCTTTGTGTGTGTGTTCTTAGTTGTTAACCTTTTTAACTAGGTTTTTCCTAATAAAGTTGATTCTGTTTTCTGTAAGCGCTAGATATTATTATTATTACTACTACTACTACCACCACCTCCTCCCTGGAGACCTTGATGAGAAAAGGTTTGACATCCAGCTATGCACTTCTGAACAGAGCCGATCGATGTCAGATTTTGCTGATGCTGGAAGAGTCCTACACCTACACCAGATTACCTCATATTTGTCAAAACGTGCAAAATGATCAAATCAATGAAAAACTTAAGTTTGATTAAACTTTCTATTCAAATCTACAAATCTACAGCGGTAGATCTGCGATTTTTGAAAAATGTTGATAATTTGTGCAAATCTTTGAACCCTGGCAAAACATATTTTTGACATGGGGGGGGGGGGGGTGTAGGTCCACAGCCAAATACATATCATTTGGGGGGTCCTTGGCACGAAAACGGTTGAGAACAAAAGTACAAAAACCAAACCCCTACAAAGGGTCATTTAAGCTAGTGTTTCTCAATCTTTTTTAGCTTGAGTACCCCGTTTCCCTGATTTCTGAATCCAAGTAGCCACTTTACCCGACAACAACATTTTGCTTATAAAACTACAATTAAAACCAATATGATGCTATAACCACCCCTTTCAAGAATATAACATCAAAAATAAGAAATGGAGTGAAAGAGTTTCAAACGGTGCCTCCTGAGAAGATTTGTTTTCAACACTGGTGCCGCAACATTTCAGTCCAGTTTTCTTGTCAATAACTTCAATACATTCAAACAACTTTCCAACACATCCCAGTTGCCTGGTACCATATCATTTGGATTAGCAATTATCAGGCTCACAATAAGTTTCTCCATGTGTCATCATTAAACATAATGGCAAATGTTTTTTCCCCTCCTAATTCAATTGTGGTTAATTATTTAACTATGAATAATATTATCATGATTTATTTTATACTTAATTTTTTCTTTTTGGGGGGCATTTTCTCGAGTACCCCCCTGCAGTACCTCGGCGTACCCCTCGCTTACCCCCATTTGAGAAACACTGATTTAAGCTTCTGTGTTGGGGAGGGAGAAGCTCCCATCGTGCCCAGCCCACCTGCTCCTGGCGTATTTGTACTGCTTTTCTTTTGACCACATCTCTCAAGGATAGCTTCAAGCAGCTGCCAGAACGGAGAACATACACGGACCCTTAAACCCCTCAGGGCAACCAAAGCCTTTCTTCCTCACGCCACAGGCTGAAGGAGCCATGATGCACTCAAGGTTGTTTACCTCTCTAACTGGAGGGCTGTCACGGTGCGAGTGGGCTGCACAATGAGATGTTTCTATGGTTACTAGTGGGTTAGAACTTAGAGCAAGGACGCCAGCACTCACTTTAGATAGACTTCTTCTTGTTTATTAAATAGTTTCCCCCCAGCAGCCAGGACAAGTGGACGTTTCGGCCACACAGGCCTTCCTCAGCGTGAGTTTACACGCTGAAGAAGAAGTCTATCTAAAGTGAGTGCTGGCGTCCTTGCTCTAAGTTAATTGTTCACCTGAGCCGTGCACCCTAGACGAATGTTTATGTGAACCACTTTTTTTGACGAGTGCTCCTCTTCTCTCTTCCTGAAGTACTAGTGGGTTAGAGCTAAAAACCTATAATGTCCCCGGTACTGATGTTACAAACAACAAACTGTCTTCTAAACAGTTCATACCGTTTCTCAAACCTTTTCATGTCAAGGACCCCCAAATTAATGCGTATTAGGCCACAGACCCCCATCTGAAAATATTTTGTGCCAGGGAGCCAAATTTATGTTTCAAAAAACTATATATATATATATATATATATATATATATATATATATATATATATATATATATACACACACTGTATATATGTATATATTTCTTCTAAATAGCGTGTTGCATCACGTCACACTGTTCTACTGCAGTACTTGGATTACCTGCCCTTAGGTAGACTACAACAGTGCAAGGATCCTCTGGGTTCCTTGAGGGGGTTCTAAATGGACCCATAGGTCTGCAACTCTGAGTGTACACAAATGGAACCAAATGGACCCGTAAGGGGTTCTTTTGGGGCACTTGAAAATAAAAAGTTTGAGAACCACTGTACAACGGAATACTTCCCTCTGTAGATTTTACCCTGTGTGGATTTTGTGATCTACAGCATGTGGGTTCAACTTTCCTTGTTGTATAAAGACCTACAGTATGACCCATACCTGTTACATTGGTCTTGTCAACTGCACCTAAACAACACCACACCTGCTGCTACCTATTAATCTGCCTCGTGGTGACACATTATGTAAACATCTGCATACAGTATGGTGCTAATGTAAACATCATGTAGCCTACAAACACCTATACAGCTACTGCAGTAGATACGTATGTACCTGTATTATCTTTTGGATTATTTTTTTTCTCTCCTGATTTTACTCTACCTCTATCCTCTCCTCTCCTTAAAGGGGTTCCAGGGGGTCCCCAGTGAAATGAGGAACCGTTCCCCATTCCACTTACAGTACACGTTGTGATTCCACATGCTGTGAACTTATCGATCAGCTATTTTCAAAATTTGTATTACACATGTTGTCAAATGTTGACAAATCTTCTCTAATGGGGGTCCGGGTCCCGGGGGTCATCAATATGTCCGTACACAGACAAAATGTGTCCTTGGAAAGACTTGTCCGTGGCAAATTTTAGATTTTGTTTGTACACACCATTATATTCTTATTTTGATCATAAGACCCAATTACTGAATTTCAGTCTCCAGGTTTTATGTATAGCACAGAGTCCACTAGTACAGTGGACGGTTCTCAATTTATTTTCAAGGACGATCACAACTCTTGAGTGTAGAAATTCCACTTGTACACTCTCAGTGTTACAGATCTGTAATTGTATTGCCTCTGTTGTAGAGCTACATGATTACGGCAAAACCTACAGTATAAGGGTCCATATTGAGATCAATTATTTAAAACATACCGGTATTTATTTATTGTGTAGAATGATTTTTTTACTATTGTGTAGTAAATTAGTAATAAAAAAATCACACCCGTGTGAAGTGGAGCTGTGTGTGTGTGTGTGTGTGTGTGTGTGTGTGTGTGTGTGTGTGTGTGTGTGTGGATCATGTGTACCGTTTTTTGTGACATTTGAAGAAAATATGTAGGAAAAGGAGCAAAAAGTGTGTTTTGGAGAAAATTCAAGATGGCGGAAAATCTATCATGGCGCAAATGGGCGTGGCCTATATGGGGAGATGCGTCATGACCCAAGGAATCCAGGGAAAAAATATTTTTAATTTTCCGACCTACGGTTCAAGAGTTACAGGCCAAAACGTAAAGTGGGGTGTTATGGCGCCACCATGCGGCCAAATGACACAATTATTTTTTATTTAATCCTTGAAATCATTATGAACCTCCTCTCCAAGTCTTGAAACTCTAGCCCCTATGGTTTGCGAGAGACAAATAATTGAATGTGAGTTTTTGCGATTCCCATTATAAGTCAATGGGGAAAATTAATTCACTAATAAATTAATATCAATTAAACTATAGAACCTTTCTCTTAGAAAAGTAATAGCCCACGATTCCCGAGTAAGCCGTTCAATTTGACATATGGCGCGAGTGTGTGGTGGCAAAACTGTGGGACTAGTGGCGTGCCGAAGTTTAGGAAGTTCAGGCTACATACAGACACACACACAGACAGACACACAGACCCACACGGCCACGTATAGGGAGCCTGTGCTTCACACAGCTCCAAAAACAATATGTCTCAAAATATGAGCATGCCATACAGTTGAATTATTGCAAGAAATATCAATTAAAAAAAATAAAAAAAACATTGAATAGCCTAATTCTGTATTCGGTAATATTTATTTGAATATGCATTTTCTTTGCACTATTCCGCCGAATATATTCGCTGGCCTAATATTCGGTGCATCCCTGCTTTTACTGTATGTTATGTCTACTCATTTTGTATATCCACTGACATAAATGTCCACCACAAGCCAGCATAGTGATGACCCCTGCCGGGTTCCTGGCACAACTCTTTTAAGAATGCAGGTCTGTGGCCAAATACATAGCCTATCAATTTTGGGGTCCTTGACATGGAAATGTTTGAGAACCACTGCTGGTAGAAGAATACAACAGTGTGAGTCACTTACAAGCACAATAGAATAGACTAGAAATGACATAAGACTGGTCTGAATCTGAGGAATGTCATGGGTCTACTCTAAAACATTAGAATGTCCCACTTTTCAATATTCACTAGCAAATTGTTAAAATGATAGTTGTTTTCAGTGGTTGCAAATTGCATATAGATGTTTATCATGTTATCTCAGTGTCTTGTCTTGTTTGTTTGTTTGATTGATTGATCGAAGACTTTATCAGAGGTTTGCATAGGAAAAGGTACAGTACAATTCACTGGAACAAGGTCAACTAAAAGGATAACACCACCTAAGAAAGCGTTTGGGCTTGTTTCAATAGGGGTCCCTTTTGCACACACAGTCCATACCACCATCAGAAAACATGGACAGTAGCCTGGCTCCACTACAGTACGTTGTCTGAATTCAACGCTGTCAACAGTCATTGGTGCGTGAACGTGCACGAATGGCCGTGCGTGTGTGCACGAACGTTCACCCTAAATGAACAACTATCATACAAATACAGATACACACTAGTCCTATCACAACAGAGAGAAACATTTAGAACTTACACAATTAAGGGTGACGTTTTATTACCTGGTCCCGCTGTTCTTTAGCGATAGAGGGTCTCTATAATGAATGATACATTCATAATTGCTTTTAAATACACTCATACAGTCATGAAAATGCTTCTCAAATGACCCAGCTTCACTGCTCACCACTCCACCATGGGCGCGGCCATATTGTTATTGAAAAAAAGAGCAAGAAATCTTTATGGACACATGTGTCCTTGACAAAAACAATGCGTTCAAGTTCAACACAACAACGTAGTTTGTGGCTGTGGTTTCATTTGAACAACTGTGTAAATGCCGAAAAAAGCTAAAAAAGAAAAAAAAAGCTAAAAAAGAAAAAAAAAGAAAAAAAGAATAGTGTTTTATTTGATTTTTAAAAGGTTTTAGAAAAACATTGTTTTGGGGTAGAACTAACATGTTTGTGACCACATCCATTATAAAGTGCAATAATAATTTCAATGTTGGATTTTGTTCTCATGGAATTTGACCCTGATAGGCATTTTTTTTAAATACATTTTATTAGTGGATTAACTTATAATACAAGTATTATTGTTTATTTAATTCATTCATTCACTCACTCATCCTTTCCTTCATTAATTCATGGGTCCACATTTAAATAATAAAATAATGTCCAAGTGTCCAACTTCAAAGATCAAGCAGCCAATTAACAGTCAAACTTGTCCCATTATTTCACTGTCTAGATAATGTTAAAGATGTCATGTCTGACAAAACTGAAATTCTCATCAGTGTTTCCCAAAAAATGGGACAATTAATTATTAAAACAAAGGTTTGCATTTTAACACAAATCTTCTATTGGGGTCCCTGCATGCCACAAAACATTTTCAGATAGGGGTAATCACCAAATACATGTCATTTTGGGGGTCCTTTCTTTGGCATGAAAGAGTTTGAGAACCAGCTGTCTTATGTGTCCCTGCATTACATAATGTCTTCTGGCATCCCTTTGAAAACATGACCTTTCCTGCATGCATTGTAGGTCAGCATGTTCTATATTTTGCATTTTCATTCAGCAGCACAGCTGCCTGCTATGCACAGCTTTTTACTCTAAATGACTCCACTTAATTGTTACCTTAGCAACGCCCTTTTATCTTCCTATCTGGTTGGTCTCTCAGTTGAGCAAATTGTAGGATATTTATGAGAATGTGCCAGTGGTGGAAGAAGTACTCATTTGTACTTAAAAAGTAGCAAATTAGCAATGTTATAAATGCTCTGTTTAAAAGTACAAGGCATGTATATGCATTTATTCTAAATTTGTCAAATGCAGTGTGAACAGTTTTTAAGGGGTCAAGCCCGAAGGGCCTTGGTCCCTTATTGTAATTGTTAGTTTTATTATTAGACTCCAAAGGTCTAGCCTAATGCAGGCTTCATTGAAATTGCATTGTACAAGACATGTAAATGAATGCATGTGCAATATTTAAAGATAGCATGCTTTTTTGAGAGTAGTTATTTTCAATGTATGACATGAAAGAATGGAGCCCATAACTTTCCAAACTCACTCGAGGAGGCACTTAATGAGTCTATAATCTTATAGCATAGACAGTGAGTTTGAGAGGGGGAGTAGGTGATTTCCAATTAATCAACATTTGTATCTATCTTTTAATAATTGTTTATGTTTATAGTAACCAACCAAAAAAGATGCTTTATGCCTTATGGTATAATTGGTATTACAATAGTTCAAGGTGCTCTTAACAGTCTAGCCTAACAGTCATCTTGTCATCTGCACTTCCACAACACTAACACAAAGCACAGAAATAACAAACCAAATGACACCATGAGGCAAGAGAATACATTTTTTATTAGGCCTATTCTTATTTCTAAAAGAGAACAAACCTACAACAGAGGAAAACAAACATCATGATTCCACTTGCACCCTGCTCTGAATGTATTACATCAGCGGTTCTCTGATTTTAACCCTTTTTTGCCTATTCATCATCCAAACTGGCTATCCTTTTTGCCTATTTTGAAAGTGGCTATATTCAAAATAATTTGAAAAATTATGAAAACTTTAACAAAATTGTAATCTTATATTAGGATGGTCCCTGGCACAATGTTTATTCAAATGGTGGTCGGTGGCCCAAATATACATATCAATTTGAGGGTCCTTGACATGAAAATGTTTGAGAGCCACAGTAAAACACAACAAGGTTACAAACAAGGCTGTCATTATTATAAGTGCATCACTTCTGCAGCATGATTCTTTGATGTCAATTTCCACAATCAAGTGATGCTCCACTCACGACATCTGCATCCCACCCTGAGAGATCCACAAAATATGAGGAGGAGGAGGAGGAGGAGGAGGAGGAGGAGAAGGAAGAGAGATGGAGGGGGAGCCTCCAGCCCTCCACAAACAAAAGTATACTTAATGCTTAAAAAAAAACAGGGCTCGGTAGCGCCGTCGCCTCAAAGTTAGAAGGTCCTGGGTTCGATTCCCGCCCCCTTCGCGGAGGAGAGAACTCTCCTCCGCGTCATCAGCGCCCACACCCTAGGTGGGGTTGGAAAAAGGGCCTTTCTGTGTGGAGTTTGCATGTTCTCCCCGTGTCTCCTAGGGTAGATACCTCACATAAACATGCAGTAATCCTGGTCTCTATAATGGCTCCCCCTGGCCAGCCAGTTGGAATAACGTGTTCCTTCCACGTGCTACGTCCAACCACGGAAGCTCCCCCCTGTCAGGTGATAAGAAGCGGCCTGCTCACTCCTCATGCACTGAAGGAAGCATGAGCTCAGTTTGCGGCCCTCCCCAGGTTGGCAGAGGGAGAGCAGAGTCCATTATTACAGCTTAGGGAATTAGCACTGGGTAAAAAATGGGTTACAAAATCGTGGGATAAAGATTTTTTTTAAAAGTTAAAACGACTGTGATGCTATATTAACACATTTGGGGGGGATCCCCTGACCACACATTGAGAACCATTGACTTAAATGTGAACTTCCACTAGGGATTACTGATTGTACTAGAGAGATGGCTTCCATCCTGGAGAGATCCACAAAAGAAGATGATGAGAAGGAGGAGGATGGTGAGGGTCTAATCAGAGCCCCCTAGAGCTCCCCCACCTTTGATCTGACTTGCACACACTGCCGTGTTGCCATGTCTGCTTATTGGAAGTGACTTTGGGCTTGTTTTTCTGTATGTCACTCGTAAAATATAGTTGCGGGTTGCAGCTTGTTTAGGCTCTATCATTTCTTATAGTATTTGTAATTTGTTTTTGAAGCTGAAAGGCAAACAGAAATGTATTTCTTATTCATAATGTTCCAATGTTCAATAAAAAAAAGAAAAAAGAAAATTAAATCATTGATTGCTATTTGTAAGGAAAGGTTCATGATCATTCATGATCACCCTACAGCTAAAAGCTGTAGGTCTGTTTTATAGCCTACAAGTTGCACACTGGTTTATAGCCTACAAGTTGCACACTGGTCTTGCATGCTGTAAATAGCAGATCTACAAGCTCACACCGTGTCACATTCATGACGTATTGTGACCTTGTAGAGCTGCTTTTTACTGAGCATGACTAAGTTATAACTGAGGTGTGATCTAGAATCAACAGTGAGCCCCTTAGTACGTCATGTCAGAAAGCTAAACCCGGGGCTCTATACGCAGTGATGAAAGAAGTACATTTTTACTTAATTTTTACGTAAAAGCCTATTGTAGAAATAGTCTGCTACAAGTACAAGTTTGGTATTTAAAATATACATAAGTAAAAGTAGTAAGAGTATTGGCATCTAAATGTACTTGAAGTACCAAAAGTAAAAGTACTCGTTATGCAGAACAGCAGAAGGTCCCATTTCACAAGTTTTCAAATGTATAAACGTATAAAAGTCCTTTAAAAATAGCAGATCTACAAGCTCACAACTTGTAGGTTGTCTATTTCCAATCTACAACTCACAACTTGTAGAATGGCTATTTCCAAATTGCCAAAGTATACATTTATGTCTGAACTGAAGTGTTTTTTTATATAGTAATCTATAAAGTAACTAGTATCTAAAGTTTTCAAATAATTATAGTGGAGTCCAATATTTGCCTTTGAGATGTAGTGGAGAGGAAGAAAAATTACAGAAAATTGGAAGTACACCAGTAAAGTAAAAAAAAATCTCAAAATTGTACTTAGTAATTGAAATTGTACAGTACTTGAGTGCATGTACTCAGTTACTTTACACCATTGTCTGTATGGCTCGCCATCCATCGTTCAGAGTCAAGCGGGCGCCACTGCCCCAAGGCAACAACAGGATGTGGCTCCTCGGAGGAGGAATGAGGAGAAGGGAAATGGCTTTTTGACACTATTTAGACCGTTGATGTGCTCATCATCCAGACAAAGACCTGTCATCACTAGGGCTGTCACAATTATGACATAATCGTCTAATCGGATCGCAATTATTTGACTTAATCGTGATTATTTTTCATAATCGTTTCCATGTTGAAAAATGTTCATATATTAAAAAAAATTAAAAAAATAGTAAGAAATAGCAGATCTACAAGCTCACAATGCGTCACATTGCGAAGCGTTGTGAGCTTTAGCTCGGCTATTTCCACTATCAATGTTCTTTTTTAAGTATAAAGTTGTCAAACATGTGAATAATTTCTTTGTATATTTATGTTATGTGTCATATCTACCATGTGCAACTTCAAAGCCCAAAAGCCAAACAGAAATGTAATTGTCAACGACAAAAACACAATTGAATCGTTAATCTCAATTTTTTGAGTGACAATTAATCGCCATGTAAAATTTCATAATCGTGACAGCCCTCGTCATCACACAGCAAGCACATCTATATAGAACAACGACAGGCCCACTTGCATGTGATGGAAGAAGTACTCACATGTTTTACTTAAGTAAAAGTATCAGAATTACTGTAGAAAACACTCTGCAAGTCCGGAATAAAAAATGTACTTGAGTAAAAGAAAGGTTGGTTAGGGTAGGTTAGGGTGCCCTCACACCAAAATACCTATGAGAGTGGAATCCACGTTCTGCCAATGCATTTCAATGAGAGTGGAGCGTTTTTTTCAGAAATCCTCTACTGGCATGAAACCGCTCCATTCTCATTGAAATGCATTGGCAGAACGTGGATTCCACTCTCATAGGTATTTTGGTGTGAGGGCACCCTTATGCAGCAGGTCCTATTTCTCAAGTTACAACGCGTTGTGAGCTTGATCGGCTATTTTCAAATTACCAAAGTATGTATATAGGTCACTCTGAAGTGGTTTAGTAATAATAATAAAAATCTACAAAGTAACTAGTAACTAAAGTTTTCTAATAATTGTAGTGGAGTAAAAAGTATAACATTTTGCCTTTGAGATGTAGTGGAGTATAAGTGAGATTGAAAATCCTTACTGTTTTACTAAAGAGCTGGGGAGACAGGTAGAGCCCTGTTACTGAACAAACACTCTATATAGCAATGACTACAACAACAACAACAACAAAAGTTGTGTTTAAACCAATGAATAGCATTTACAATATATTTAGCTTTAAATTAGGTTAGGAACTTTTACAACCAGTGAGGCCTGCATGAGAGATGCTACCTGCAGCTATGGGACTTATATTGACTATGGATTTTATTAAGTGTATCGATGATTGAGCGGGTTCATCTAGAGGTCACTAATCCTAAAATCAATGTTCATGGATGTGCTTTCATGTTAGGGTTCAATAAGATGTCTTTGAACACAACCAGATGTAAGGCAGAGGGATTCACAGTGGTTATCATGCATGGGCCCCAGCATTTTCATCATAGATATTTTGAGCTAAAAATAATTTAAATTGAAACAAGTGGTGGTGCCAGCGCTGGGTGTACACTGCTTCAGTGGCCTGAGAGACCGACGGCGGTGTCACCAGGCATATTCATTGAGCAGAATACTGAGTGGGCAGGGTCTGAAGTTCAGTGGCAGTAGGTATACTTTTGTCCTATCAGAAATTTATTCGGATCGGCAGTCTGAAAAAAGTTGGACTATTATGACGTACGCAGGCCCCTTATACTTAACTATTTGGACTAAAAAGTCATCTCCTTTGAAAAGCAGCAGCCTCGCTCTCCTCCTTTTTTTCACCCACGTCGCAGCCTCCAAGCGCCACGTTCCAACATGACAAACAACCCACGGTAATCTCACCCTCCCTTCCCTGCCTCTCTCATCCTGTTTTTTGGAGGACGATTACATTTCACCAGCAACAGAACCACATGACAAATGAGCACACAGCATTAATGTGTTGGATGGGAAGTGGATGAGGGGAACGGAGGGTAGGAGGGTGAGGAGGGTTGCTGCCTCTACGTGTCCAAGGTGACCTTTAGTGGATGGCTAGTGTGATTCACATCCAGCACGTCTGGCGGTATTGGGAAGTGAGCGGTGCTGTTGGGGAGGCATTGGTAGCGAGAAGCAATCTCACACCATCTCAGCTTCAAGAGCAACGAGGAGCAGGCTGATGGGTCTCTGCAACGCCTGTGACCACCACTGCTCAGACAGAATGATAAGTGTGATGTTATTCTCAGGGCCTATTTCACACCGACAGCCCCTCCAGGCTGTGCACATCTGTCACTGATCTTCACCCATAGAACACAGATGCTAACTAGGAATGCGTAGTCCTCGGAGCACATATCTGCACCAGGCCTGGTTGCCAACCCATCAGGACATGCATCAGAACATGAGGAAGCTGTGGAGGAAAATAATGTTTTTTTATGACAGACGGTGTCATACTTTTACTTCAACTCCACCACAATTATTGGAAAACTTTAGTTACTATTTACTTTGTAGATTTTGATTATTATTACAAAACATTCATTACAAATTCCAGGCCTATATACATTTTCGGCCATTTGACAATAGCCGATCTACAAGCTCACAATGTGTTGTGATGGGAGGCAGTGTGAGCTTGTAGATCTGCTATTTTCAAAAGATTTGTATCCATTTTATCCATTTGAAAACTTGTGAAATGGGACATTCTGCATAATTACTACTTTTACTTTTGTACTTTATTAAGTATATTTTGATACCAATACTTTTGTACTTTTAGCCTACTCAAGTACATTTTTTGAATTCCTGACTTTTACTTGTAACAGAGTATGTCTACAGTACATTATCAATACTTCATGTAGTTAAAACATTTCAGTACTTTTTTCCACCACTGCTCATGAAACCATTTATGCCTAATTTGGCCTACCTACAAACGTGTGGTAGATTGAAGAAACATGACGCACTTTTAATCCAAGTCTCTTTGTACTGTACCTCTTAATTATTTGATTTGGGTATTGAAGTCTTCATTAGAGCTGCATATCTGATTAGTTGAACAGTTGAACTGATTTTATATTAATTTTATTGGATGCCTTTCAAGGCTCTGCATTCCTAGCACACAAACCCACACAACAACTGTTCTGTTGCATGTAGTTCTCTATCTTGTTTTATCTCATTTTCACTTTGCGCTTTCATCATTTTCTTATTTTTGTATGTTTGTGAAACTTTGTTTAGAAAGGTGCCATACAAACTAGAACTACTGCATGGCGTGGCATGCCTCCGCTAACCAGTTGTCCACTTTGACCACTACTTACGTATAATCAGTTCATCCTTGAGTACAAGACAAGTGGATATTTCCTGAGATTAGGAGGCAGAGGGACGGAGGGACAGAGGGAGTGACGGACAGACAATCGGACGGACAGGGACAAACAGACGGAGTACAAAAATGGAGGGCCAACTAGTAAACATAAAGCCTCTGGCCCTCTGCCCTTAGCCTGGTAAACCACCCCGGACGGTGGTGGATATCCCATGCTGATATGCATGCGATAACACTCTAAAGCCTTTCAGACCAATCAGTCACGCGTATTCCACGCTTGGTGGCTGGCACGCCACCCTGTAGACAATATGCCTTCCGGTGTGTTCCAAGATTTCTAGCGGAAGTCTGCGTTTAATGGACGTTACGTCATGCGGTGTGGGTCTGTTTATATTCCCCAGCGAAAAAACTAAAATAGATTGTAGCTCTTAACTCGCTCTTAATAGGTGTAACATTGCTTGAATCAATGTTTTTGTTTGTATATTGTTTATTGCGAGCGCAACCGACGGAGCAAGAGACATAGACCAGTTAATTTCGTGCAGGGAATACGTTTGCAGGAACACCGCACCGTGGAAAAAAATACAGCTTCCGGTGAAATTCCTACGGCGGAAGTTGAACGCTTTCTGCCTTCTATTGTCACCAGGCTTTTCTCTTCGGAGATGAGTAAGCCTGGCTACGCGAGGCTACTGGCACGCAGGAGGACTTTGATTGATTGATTGAGTATTTTATTTGACAAAAGTGGAGAACATAAGAAGTATAGTCAATACATTAAAGAATGTAGTACAGTACAAGTACAGTTAAACACCCTGCCTAAAAGGAACATCGCAAATAAGTCTTTTTACGGTCTTTTTTACATCGCAAGTCCTAGGTATTCAACTCATGGTTATACAAATAACAAAAAACAAAAAAACATAGACCTACAAACATTATCACAGTTATACAATACAGTAGCCTATGTGTACAGGGTAGGGGAGACAAGGGGGTGGGGCTATTAAAGGTAAGGGGGGTTAAGGGGGGGCTCACCTCTCGCCTGTCTATGGGAGAAGTGCTAACTACCTCCGCCTCTGGCCTCCTGAAAAATGAGTCTTCAGGACAACAAAAATGTCTGCTAGTCGTAATATCACCCGGCGTTTACTCGAGGAGCGATTGCGTTTGTCTCCACATGAGAGAACGCGGCGTGTTCCCCCCATCCACCGCCGTCCATCTGTAGGGCGCTAAACACTCTTCGGAGTTAAATTATCGTTAAGGATTTTACTGTGGGGGGCGGATTCTTCTGGTGCGGCAGTAGCTTGCGAGGTAGAGCGACACTTTTTATCATTATCATTCACTATTTAGATATTTGATATTTGATCTGACACACTCCCCCCCCCCCCCTTTGTAACTTCAAACTCCATGTTAGACTTGCTTCAGGTGACTTATATTGTCCTTCTAATGAATGAGCAGAGCTTCATTTTGCAGTTAGTTATTGAAGCGGTGAAAGCCGCTTCCAATGAGTGGCTTTGTGTGTCCCATGCCCATATATGGTCATTTCAGTCCAGAATGAACAGGTTTTTTCAAAAACAAAATGTGTGTTTCATGTCCATATATGGTCATCCCAGTCCAGAATGAACAGGTTTTATCAAAAACAAAATGTCTGTCACCTCATGTCCATATATGGTCATTCCAGTCCAGAATGAACAGGTTTTATCTGTCCCGTACGTCGAGAATATCAGTCCAGAATGAATAGGGTTTTTCAAAAACAAAATGTGTGTCCCATGTCCATATATGGTCATATCAGTCCAGAATGAACAGGTTTTATCTGTCCTGTCCCGTCCGTCCGTCCGTCCGTCCGTCCGTCCGTCCGTCCGTCCGTCCGTCCATATGTGTGTAGTGTCCGTCCCGGTCTGATGATTGGATACTTTGAGGATTGGTCAAGCTTCACATGACAATTCGGCCCGCCAGATAAAATCATTAATTCATTCAGAATATAAAGAATGTATAGATCACAGAGTTCATAACTCTAGAACACATAGAATAAAAGTTCACCGCTTCACTTCGAACCGAGGTTAGATTTTTTTATTATTGCGACCGTCAGGTCAAAACCTCCATTACTATCAAAACCTCCAACGGCTGTTTCTTTTTGCAGACAACATACATGCGACTTGACGGACCCTTATCCCGATTCGTTTTTTTTTTACTGGTGTTAATATTTTCGGTAATGTAATGTTTGCGCCGGTCCAGGCGCATACTTCTGATGCCTGACAGCATGTCAAGGGTTCGAGTCCCGATCCCGGTGACCTTTGCTGCGTGTCACTGCCTGTCTCTCTCCTGTCTATATCTCCATGGTACTGTATACTATCAATAAAGGCAAAACAATTATAATAATAGAGAACGAATCCTGGGCAATATTTTCAATGAGTCTAACATGGAGTTTGAAGTTCAATGTGCTAATTATATTGGAGGGGTGGGGGTCTGATCATATGAATATCAAATATATCAGGTAAATAGTGAATGAAGCAATGCTGTCTGAAGTGCTGACACAAAAGCCTGAGTAGACGTGGAAAATGACCACAGAGGTAATTTAGTGAAAAGTGAAATACCCCTTTAGACCGTATATATATAGCCTACTTAAGTTACCCGGAATCATCTACACAAAACCTCATCGCCGAATACAGCCAATATACATGCTCAAACAACGGGTTGTGAGCTTCTAATCTAGATCGTCTATTTTTGGCGAATGTTCACCCCAGAATAGGGACGCTATAGATTCACATGGTTAAGCTGACAAAATGAGTATTCTGTGATGGATAGGCTGAACTCCCCTCTCTACCGTTCCCCCTTCCGCTTCAACCACTGACTACCATCAGCTATTTCCTCTACCTCTCGTCTCCCCAGGGACTCCTGGGTAATTAATGCTAGTAATTAACATGCTACCCTTCTGTCCTGTGAATCCATCTGCAGTCTCTCAGATCACAGCCTAGCGTCGGGTAAGGATTCTTGGCCACCAGGTCTCACCGACAAATCCACTCTTGATCTTGTGGATTTTAGCCTAAGTCCTTTTTCCGTTTTATTTCTATATTTTTACTGTATTCCAAATGTCCTTTCATATTTTTTCTCTGTGTCTTGAATAGGTGTTTCCTATTAAGGAGATTAGTGTTTATCACCTTCTATTTTAATTTAATTTTAACGCCCTTTTATAATGAGTTTGACTTTCTTGTTCTACCCCGGATTTGAACCTGGGTTTGCAGCACAAGTGCCGCAATTTTTACTCACAAAGCTAATTGAGCCTGCCTGCTTACTCTCGGGAGAAATTGAACATGGACCTTCAAAGGTCAAAATGTATCAAAACAGAAACAGGATTGTGTCAGAGTTCATATAGGCCTTAGTAAATGTCTCAATAGAGATGAGCAGGGAGACCAAATACAACCACAGCAATTGTATATTATGTTATATTGTATTAACATTGGACAAAATAAATAAAAACAATAAAATAACAATAAAAACTAGAAATACTGTTCCTTCGAAACAGTGTGGGCTCGGTTCCAACCCAACAAATAGGATACTTTAAGGTACTGTAAGGTACAGTACCTTACAGTATTGTACTGTACCTTACTATACTGTACTGCACCTTACTGTACTGTACTGTACTGTACTGTACTGTACTGTACTGTACTGTACTGTAACTTACTGTACTTTACTGTACTCTACTGTACTGTACTTTACTGTATTCTACTGTAACTTACTGTACTTTACTGTACTCTACTGTACCTTACTGTACTGTACTCTACTGTACCTTACTGTACTGTACTGTACCTTACTGTACTATACTATAATGTACTCTACTGTACCGTACTGTACCTTACTGTACTGTACTCTACTGTACCTTACTATACTGTACTTTACTGTACTCTACTGTACTTTACTGTACTCCACTGTACCTTACTGTACTTTATTCTACTTTACTGTACTTTATTGTACTTTACTGTACTCTACTGTACCTTACTGTACTGTATTGTACTTTACTGTACCTTACTGTACTGTACTCTACTGTACCTTTCTGTACCTTACTGTACTTTACTGTACTCTACTGAACCTTACTGTACTTTTACTGTACTCTACTGAACCTTACTGTACTGTACATATTCTATGTGTTCTAGATCTACATTTTTGATTCTGTGTTTGGGAACCAGCAACTGTCAAATGGACTCCAACTGTAGTGGAGTATATTGAGTGCATATACTGTAGGCTAACAATCCCAGATCACATATGTCCTCCACTATGTCTATAACCAAGGCGTTCTTCTATGTGGCCACTCCAGACTGAGGAGTGGAGCATGGCTTTTATTGTGTTTGTGGATCTGACTTGGAAATGCATTGGTTTTGATATCTCCCTGACAACCAACAACAACCACTAATATGGCTGACTGTCCCTGCGGGCTCTAGGATATATGGCTATGGGATTTACATCCCATCGCCCGGACTTGATTCTTGATCACAGCTGTGTAATCAGTAGAGTGGAGAGGGACATTTATTTATAGTTTTAACTATAACTATAGTTTTATACATCACACAGCTTAGACATTTGGATCAAATCAGAGAGCAGACCTGTGTGAACGCAATGATATAGATAGCATATCTGAAGTGTGAACACTGCAGCCACAGCGCCTTAACATAAACATGGGTCTATTATCCTTCTCTCCACTCTGTCCCCACTCACTAAACCCATTGGAAATGCATTGGGTGCTTAAAGTTAAACATTTTTATTTTTTTATATTTATACTACAAAACATTTCAAAACCAAAAATACAAGCACACTTGTCCTCAGTAAGCTGAACACATAAAAATTTGAATGGTGTTGAAAGGTGTAAGCGTTTAAGAGATGAAGCGCGCCAAAATATTGAGGAGATACTGACTAGTATAGAAATAAATAATGAAGATAACATACGTGTGCTCGCCTTCCAGGCGAGCCCACAATAACAACGTTGCGATGTGAGCTTTTAGGTCATGTCAGTGAATACTGTAAATGTATTGATTTAATTAAATATTTTGTCGCAAACCCATTGAAATGGTTCTGTGACCCCTACTCCCCAAAAAAAAGAGACAGGTGAAGCAGGGACCCCCCCTAAATTTTATAGATAGCTTCATAGACTTGTTTGACAACACTGTCATCAGTGTATCACACAAAGATTTGGCAGGCCCACTGTAGTAACTCTGAGGACCCCTAGGAGTCCCGGACCCCGTGTTGAAGACCCCTAAACGGTAGGTCTGCTCAAGTACAGTTGATACAGGCGAGTCAAAGGCCTCTAATAGGTCCTCATTTTTGTACTCCCAGAGACACCGTTTTGAGAAAATGAATCTTTTATACATTCTCCTTTGGCACAAGAGGCTTTTTATCTTCGTCCAATTTGCATTTTTGGCCCTGAGGCAATTTACATTTTTATAGCATAATTAATGAGCAGGAACACCATTTACATTTTTTGTCTCCCTTTGCCGGTACATTGTCTAGACAGTCTACCTGATAGTAGTCGGGGATCCACATGCCCAAAAGCTCAAGGAATAGGGTTGAACCTGTGATGTTCTGCCGCACTTTTTATTTCAGTTTTATCTATTAAACTTGATGACATCACACATTGTACTTTACAATACAAACCCCAAAATCAATCCTCCAGTTCTAGGCAACACAGAAGGGGGGGAACTTTTTTCTATTTCCACACAACTCCTCTAAGGTATATTAATGACATATTTCAATATTGAAAATGGGTGGTCTTTCCCTTTAAGGTCCACAGAATGATAGGCCTGCTCTGCCGGAAACATCGCGAAAAAAAGTTATGGCCATTTGTATATTCATTGTCCGATTGACTCCACTACACAAGAAAGGAAATATATTTTTTTTTAAAAAGAAAAAAATCTGCTTTAAGTAGCATGTGACCGCTCAGTTCACACGGGTGTGATTTTTCTTTTTTATAATATATTTCCTTTCCTGTGTAGTGGAGTCAATGGGACAGTGAATATACGAATGGCCATAACTTTTTCTCGCGATGGTTCCGGCACAGCAGGCCTCTCATTCTGTGGACCTTAATGACCATACTGATAGATAAAACAGAAATAAAAAGTGTGGCAGAACATCACAGGTCCTCTCCCTTTTTGAGGGACTGGATCCCCGGCTATAGAGAGAATTTCTCATTTGGAATTGTGTGAGTGTTTTGTGTGCCCGAGTGTGTTGCACAGTTAATCGAACTACATTCAAGCTGTTTATTAACCTCTGAGTGTGTGTGTGTGTGTGTGTGTGTGTGTGTGTGTGTGTGTGTGTGTGTGTGTGTGTGTGTGCGTGCGTGCGTGCGTGCGTGCGTGCGTGCGTGCGTGCGTGCGTGCGTGTGTGTGCACGCGTGCGTGCATGTGTGTGCGCGTGCCGCACGTGCGTGTGTGTGTTTTAACTGTCTCACAGCTTAAACATCAACCTCAAACTGTACGCAGACATCGTACATGTGTGTGGAAAGTGAAAGTGACATTTTGGCTTAAGGTCTGAATGGGTTAAAAAAGGCGAAGTGAAATACACTTTGATAACTGGAGAGGGGGCGGGCTGCTTTCAGGTGCAAATCAAAGCCAAAGGCGACCCATGTCTCTCACTTCAACGATTCTCCAAATCAAACAAACAGAGGCAGTCCTCCAGAGCAAATGAAGCCATTTATAAGCAGCACAAAAGAAGACAATTCATACAAGTATCATTCATATTCTCTGGCAAAGATGAAAGGGAATGATTTATCTAAAGTCTGTGCTTTTCCTCTGCCAAGTGAAGTCAAGGACCTGTTTCACTTGAGAATGTACCGACTCTTCTTCAAGGGGATTGGAATACATACTGGGATTCTTATCTTGATAAAAGAGCATTGATAAATAGCAAAATAAATCTCTCAGTATAGGCCTATAGACAGTCAATTGTTGATTTCAGGATGAAAGAGATGGGAGACACATTGCAGTTTATAATAAGCCTACTTTTTTCCTCTACTGTATGACAAAAGATCTCCCTGATTTATTATGATAAAACTATAACTGTTATTAAACAATTGGAAAAAATAAATGCAATAGTACATATGCAACAAAAAACAAGAGTGTGCAAGAAACATTTCTCAATTAATAAAATGCAATTTTGTCCAATCTGTATGGTAGAGTATGTTACAATACAATGCTTATACAATTGGGGTGGTTTTATTTTGTCTCCCTGCTCTTCTATTGAGCCAGATGTCTCATCTATAAAGTTAGAGTAGACAGGATCTGACACAAATTCTGACCTGAACATCAAGATTAAATGTATCCCCTGAGCAAGCAGGCAGGCGCTATTAGCTCAATGGTAAAAATGTCAGCACTTGTGCAAGAAACCAGGTGCAAATCCGGAGCTTTAAAACCTAATTATATTTAGCTGTGCGGCAGTCACACACGACAATACTTAGTTGCGCACAACAAAGTATAACTCAGCCTTTATTATTCATGTGTGATATTCACAGGCTTGGAAACAGGGCGGCTCCAGGGGGTAGCTGGGGGCTTTAGCCACCCTGGTAAAGGCCTCGCACCCCCTAAGCCCCCCCCCAAACCCAATTGTGATGAAAGATATTTAAGGAATAAATACATAAAATATATATGAATATGTGAAAGACAATTGACTGACTGACCATACTATAAAATCATACTTTTTATGCTGGAAAGCATCTTCAGCCTCACAAAAACCCTAGCCGATCACCAACAGTCCTCAGATTTGGAGCTGGAAACTGCCAATGATCTGGTCTGTTCAGTTATTCATACCCTAAGCGCGAGAATCTCGTTTGTCATATTAGTACTATTCATTATTGTTTGTTGCCAAAATGAATTAGCCCCTGCTCTAAAAAAAAAGCCAGCCCCCCCATAGCACCCCCATACACAATTCTCTGGAGCCGCCGCTGCTTGGAAAGCATGGGATTCTGGCCTCTGCCATCAGAAATGATTTTCCCTAAAGCTCGGAGTGATTTGTATGAGTGTGATCCGATAAGCATAAACAGGACAGTACAACTAGCACACAGAGGGGAGCAGATTAAGAGGCCTCGTGCCAAAACAGAGCAGGTGCATCATAACAATGTGTTTATTATAACTGCAGAAACAATTCAATTAACTGCAGCTGCGTCCCAAGCTGTAATGCTGATCTTACAGCATTTTCTATTTGTGTAAATGGGCGTTATGCTGAAATTACACAGAACTCACACAGAAAGGGAACAAACAGCTGGGATTCCTGGTGACTCAGCCAGTTAGTACGGAGGTAGTGGATGTGTCACAGTGGATAGTGGGTGACAATGGCCAATCTACAAGCTCACAACGCATTGTCAATATTTTGGACATTGATGAGCAATGGAAGCCGTTACAGAATAAGAACACCATTACGTGGGCACTTTATGGAAGACATAACTGTCATGTTGTAAACGTGACATTATTAGCCAGGACAATTTAATAAAACATTAAAAAGAGCCTGCACACTAAGAGCTCTGAAAATGCTCAAAAAGCATTCCAAGCTGAAGAATTCATTATAGAGCAAATCCATTAGGGAGCAAACTAACCTGATTACATACCCTGAAGGCAAAGCGTCTATAGCTGCTACTGTGCCTGTGTTAACAGAGCTACATGTACATGACCTCGCAGTGGAAATATGGAACCATCTAAAGGTTGTGTCACTTTTATCAAATGCTTTTTAACACTAATGAGCAGCTGAAAGATAATCAATGACTCTGGATAAGAGCTCTGAAACTGAATGCAGTGTAATATCAGTGTTCTGTCTACATTGCTGGTGGCTCATCGTTGAGACAGTAGATTTGATTTTCACTGCGATGTGCACTATTTTTAATTGAAAGTCTACTCATGTCTATAATTTAGAAAAAAGGAACGCTTATATATAGACAAATTGACTTTTTTCTCTATTAAATTGATTTTAGCCTACATATTTTTGGTCTAATTGGAAAGGTCAAGCTCGCCAGAAAGTGACCCCAGGTCAGAGCTTGAAAGTGTGAGAACTATTGATTTAGAAGACATTTTGTAGAATTGGCCTCAGGTCTAAATGGGTTAATAACAATGGACACATCACTCTGTGGTGGACATCACTCTGTGGTGGTGGTGGTGGTGGACTCTGTGGTGGTGGTTGTGTGTGTGTGTGTGTGTGTGTGTGTGTGTGTGTGTGTGTGTGTGTGTGTGTGTGTGTGTGTGTGTGTGTGTGTGTGTGTGTCTGTGTGTGTGTGTGTGTGTGTGTGTGTGTGTGTGTGTGTGTGTGTGTGTGTGTGTGTGTGTGTGTGTGTGTGTGTGTGTGGGGAGGGTATAAAATAAAATTATAATACCTCTGGGGAGTAGGCTATATCTTAACAACACACATATTTCCATGTGCATAAAATGTGGATATGATAGCAGTACCATGTCTAGCAATAGATACTGTACTAGCAATACCACAATATAAAAATCACTGTTACAAGTAAAAGTCCTTCAGTCATTAGCATGAAAATATTCCAGCAAAAGTAAAAGTTTATGTTTATAATGCAGAATGCCCATTTCACAATAATAAATGTTATTGGACAATTAATTATCGATCATTAAACAATTTTATACTCGAGCTATAATGACCTTATCAGTGGTGCACAGTAATGAAGTACATTTACTCGAGTAGACCTACAGTATATAGGCTACTATTACTATACATTACAAAGACAAATATTGTACATTTGACTCCAATGCATTTCTTTGAAGGGAAAAAGAATAAACAAGCAAGAAGAAGAGCTCCTCGGAGCACAGGCCTCCACCAGTTCAGGTAGGTTATTGTGGGCCATGTAATGGAATGGAATATGAAGAATCTGACAGATCCATCTGATCACATGACTTTAGAGATTATGTGTAGCCTACCGATTTGCATGATGTTTGAACAAAATATGTAGGACAAAAATGTGTTTTGCAAATATCGGTCTCCTGGTGGCGCTATAATAGGGCATTGTAAAAAAAAAAGAGTGGCATTTGTTCCAATTTTCACTGCAATCGGGGGCCCATCATGCTTCATGATTTGAGGCATTTTGTTCCAAATGACCCACTCCTGCAAACTTTAGTTGTCATGGATTGAATATGAAAAATCAAACAGATGTGTTTTGAATAGGCTACATGAAATGTGGATAAAATCTGTAGACTTACTGTCAAAAAATGTGTTTTGCAAAAATCGGCCTCCTGGTGGTGCTATAACAGGCACATGTGAAAGATTTGGAAGCCCTGTTTCGTAAAACCAGTCTTCAATCAGGAAGAGGAGTTGGCTCATCATATCACCTGAGATGTCGAGGACGTTGCACGAAATGACACTTCAGAGGAATTGGCGTCCGACTTCTCTGTTCATCCTTTCCTCTCTCCTCTTCAGTGTTTTCTCAGTGGGAGGGACTAACATACAAGGAAAGGATGCAAATGTAGGAAATGAGGATTTAATTTAAAGATGGGGTGCCATGATTTTTTTCTCCCCCAAAACATGATGATCAGGTATTATGATTATACAAGGAGAAAAAAAAGCATACAGAAAGAGTTAAAATTGTGTTTGTATGTGCACCAGTTGTCAGGTGGGTGGTGACCCAGCTGAAGTTAGCCACACCCACAGTGTTGGGTGAAAGGTAAAAGGGGAGGGGATGAATATATGATGTCATTAAATGTGTGTTTTTTCGACTGGGCCTTTTGACGCTTTCAGCTTTCAGAAAGTAAACAAAAAAGTCAGGGATTTTTAATAAAACCCTGGGAATAAATTCCTTACCAAACAATTTCTTCACCAATGTGTTTGTAAAGGTGTCTAGTAACATATCTAAAGATTGAAATTCAACATCCCTAGCAAAATATTTGACAGCTAGGGTAATTCTGGGTCTCATTGACTTACTATAGACTGTAATATAAGGCAAAATAATCACTCCCAAAAATATGTTTTAAGTAGCATGTTAGGGGTCTAACTAGTTGTTTTTAATTATTCTGAATCCAATGCAAGCATTTGTTTTGCACGAAAAACATTCATTGGCCAAAAACAGACGCAGAAAAACGATAGTTTAGTGATGAGTCATCACTTTTCACAAGGTGTATGGGGTCCATTTTTGGCCCAAGGAATGTTTTTCGTGCAAAACAAATGCTTGCAATGGATTCAGAATAATTAAAAACACCTAGACCCCTCACATCCCACTCAAAGCATATTTTTGGGAGTGATTTTTTCCCTTATAGTACAGTGTATAGTAAGTGAATGAGACCCAGAATTACCCTAGCTGTCAAACATTTGGCTAGGGATGTTGAATTTCAATCTTTGTTAGATATGTTACCTTTATGAACACATTGGTGAAGAAATTGTTTGGTAAGGAATTTATTCCCAGATTTGACAGTTATTCTGATAATTTTCCCTGACTATACACAGGAAAGACACATCTGCACATTATAACCCCACCCGGTGGTCTATTAGAGTAATGTTAACTCCATAGACACATACAAAACTGAAAAAGTACAAAACTATGGCACCACCTGAGACCGCAGCTCAGGAGTATCTACTCAAGTAGCCTATTAGGGTTGAGTTGAGTACCTTGTCTTCACTGGAGCTTTATACTGCTATTTCTTCATATTCATAATTGCATTCATTAATAAACTATAGGCCTACTAGATCTACATTAACTAGTTACCAAATAATTGTAGTGGAGTAAAAGGTAGGCTACAACGTTTGAAGACATGGCGAAATTCAAGTAAAGTAAAAACAAGTACCCTGAAATTGTAGGCTACTTGAGTAGGCTACAGTTATAATAGGCTTGAGTAAATGTACTTAGTTACTTTATACCAGTGCTCACTGCGCACGCCACGGGGTACTGCTCAGTGCTCAGGCGTCGCCGTAGCTCCCCATACAGAGCAGAGCAGGTGGCTCACTCACTCACTCATTCCCTCATCCTCCAGTCCGCCCTTTGCGCACAGCTGCTCAGTGTGGTGACTGTGGTGGTCACACCTGAAATCACAGCGGGAGGAGGAAGACTCAAGCCCAGACTTGAACACAGCAGCTCAGCGTCCACGCTCTGCCAACTAATAATAATAGCTGTGGAAATTAGGACGCGAATTCAGGCAATTTTGGGAAGCGGGAAAACCCCCGAGAGAGGAAGAGGGGAGATGCGCGCTGATGACAAGCACAGGACGTTTCCATTCACAACGACTCGGGTAGTGTGGAATCGCGACGGACATTTTCAAACATTCTAGCCTACGCCCGTCCTTCCATCGCCTGCCTGCCAGTGCCACCACCCCACCGCGTACGACCCAGATCAACATGCGAGCTGGAGAGACGCACCCTGTGCCATGCTGAACAACTCTCCATCGACCGTGCTGGTGGTGGTGTCTCTGACCGCGGCGGCAGCACTTCTCCTCCAGCGATGCCATGGCTGGAGCGACGAGGACCTGCTCCTGCCGCCCATCAACTCCTCGGCCAACACCTTCCTGCACCGTGCCAACCTGGAGGTGGACGTGCGCTACTCCAAGAGGTCCGTGGAGGACAACAGCGAGGCATCGGCGTCGTCCGCATCTTCATCCTCTGACAGCGCGCTGCTGCCGCTGCAGTGCAACGTCAGCGTGCACAGACTGCTGCCCACCTCGCTGGTGGCTCGCTGGGACACCAGCTTCGGCTTCCAGTGCGACGTGTTCATCTACACCACCAACAACCACGGAAGGGCTTTTTTCTCCGCGTCGTTCAACAGGGCGATCTCGCCCGTGCTCATCGAGCACCTGGGAGTCACGGGCGGCCAGCAGGAGCTGAGGCTGTGCGTGGGCTGCGGGCTGTCCCGGTACCGCAGGTTCGGCCAGCAGGGCCGGTCGAGGGGCCAGCAGAGCGGAGACGCCATCAACTTCTGCTGCGTGGACTTCAGCCTGGACGAGCTGAAGGGGGACAAAAGTTGGAGGCTGAACCGCAAACCCATCGAGTCAACTCTGGTGGCTTGTTTCATGACTTTGGTCATCATCGTGTGGAGCGTTGCTGCCCTCATATGGCCGGTGCCGATCATTGCAGGGTTTCTGCCCAATGGGATGGAGCAGAGACGGCCGAGAAATTAGGATGACTTTAATTAACCTGGAAATAATAAGCCTTGCTGCCTATATACTCAGTGGTGGAAGAAGTACTCAGATGTGTTACTTAAGTAGAAGTAGCAATACCACAATGTAGAAATACTCTGTTAAAGTAAAAGTCCTGGATTCCTAGTTTACTTGGATAAAAGTACAAAAGTATTGGCATTTATTGTACTTAAAATACCAAACTATACCAAACAAAATAGACTATTTTAAATGTTGGTCAAGAAATTCCTCTTGAAAAAACACATCACAAGCTTTGTGTCATGCGGGCAATTTTCGAATAGAATAGTATAGAATATTGGTTTTGTATTAACAATAAAAGTTTTCATTTATTGTAGTGGAAGAAAAAGTACAATATTTGCCTCTGACATGTAGTGGAGTAGAAGTAGGCCTATAAAGTATCGATTTTTAAAAATGACTTAAGTAATGTAAAAGCACCTCAAAGTTGTACTTAATACAGTACCCAAGTAAATGTACTCACTTAGTTACTTTCCACCACTGCCTATAATATCTGTAGCCATACAACTGCTGATCTGAATGAATGAATGAATGAATGTATGGAGGTTTGGAATGGATAACAGTCAGTGTACTTTCTGGACTGATAACACATTGAAAGTGTTTTGTTCAAACATAGGCCTATATG
>NC_137811.1:59203652-59231152 GCF_963921795.1 Nannobrachium achirus
ACATTTTCTAACAAGTTTTTCCCATCAACAAAGCCAGATGTTGGAGCTATACGCTCCTGTTCATGAGCACTGCTCAAAAATGTCAGTCTTGTGAAAGGCTGTGAAACACGTATAGGCTATATGAGTCATCCTCTGGACGACAGGAAAACAAGCTGTATCACCACAAAATAACTCAAAATGGAACTGAAAACGAATCTACCCATAGCAGTGTTTAGTTATTTAATTATACACAGTATCGGTAGCTCCAAGGCGTGTTTATATTAGTTTATTACTATGAAATGGACTGAAAAGATGTTTTGGTATAGACAGCCTTTTTTAGCTTTTTAAATGTCTATAGAACATGTCCATTATTGAGGGATTAACGATGAGATAATAGTGTGAACAGGGTTAGTGTGTATGAGAGAATAGACTATGTAAACTATCTTTGCTCATAAGTTGCTGTGTGTGTGTGTGTGTGTGTGTGTGTGTGTGTGTGTGTGTGTGTGTGTGTGTGTGCGTGCGTGTGCGTGTGTGTGTGTGTGCACACGTGTCCTGGCCTGTTTGTTCAAGAGGTAAAGGCTTATTAGTCATAGAGGGAGTGAAGCCATGGCTTCAGCGCTCAGCAGTCAGTCATAGCAGCCAGCTTGTTACAACAGAATAGTATAACACACATATTGGACCTTAATGATCAGAAAATGTATGTTCTGATTCTGAACTCATTTACAGCCCAGAGCAAATGCAAACCCCCCTTAAAACAAACTGTATCTCCAACACGTTAAATAATTGAATCAAGTTGCCGTAAGTTAAGACCAGACTGAGATACTATTCCATTACATGGCTTGGAAGGCTTACTGTACTTACTGTACAGCTCTCCTCACATGTTGGCCCATGAATGGGGCCAAGGAATCTTTATATTTGTGTTGACACTGACCGGAATAAGAATTTAGCAGGTGAGGTCAAATATCTGTATAAAAGGGACTGTATCCCAGATATAAATAGCTGTTGGCCGTTTATCAGCTACTTATCAGCTACTGTACACCGGACTATCGGGGGTTAACCAAAACCCTCTGTACGTAATTGACAAGGGGTCTATCCTTGGTGGCCCTTCTTTTTTTGTCTCTACAGTCTAAATCTCGTCACAACACGATGTGTTGTAAACTTGTAGATCGGCTCTTTTTTAACAGAAAGTGAAATATGTGAAATATGTCAATCTTAGGCTAGAACAGGAATGCTGGGGGTCAAATGGTTAAGTGCCTTGCTCAAAGACACTCTCAGCGATACCGGTTCAAAGTGAACTATTGTTCAGATTTTCCAATCAAATTTTCCCTGATGATCAAGGAAATGACATAGCCCGCTGGTTCTCAATGTCAGGTTCAGGGGCCCAAATGGACCCTTATGGGTCTGTATGGACCCTAACGTGTCCACTCCACTGGGTTCTATTTGTACTCTCTCAGAGTTACAGAACCTTATGGGTCCATTTGAAGCCCTAGTGCAGTGGTTCGCAACCTTTTTAGGCCCCAACCCCCCAAATAATAATATTTGAACGGAGGAGCCCCAACCCTCATAAGCACTTACAGTTGAGGTATTCCATTTTGTTGACTTCCACAGATAAATTTAGGTATTAAAAACCCTAACCATGGTATTAAAAGTCCCCAAATAATGTGGGGACCCCCTGGAGGTGGGGGAAATCACGCTCTTTCGAACGACCATCATTTTGACTGGAGGGTTAGCGATTCACTCCACGGAGGTTAGGGTTAGGGTGAGGGTTAAGAGTCGGGTGTCGAAAAGATGACATGTAGTAACGGCGACACGCTCCCCAGGGGGTGGTCCTCGGACACAACATTTGAATGCTTTTCAGTCGTGATATTTTATTTTGCTTTCATCCATGTGTTTTTACTGTCCTGTTTCTTTCCCCTTCCATTCCAGGAGTCCAGAAGTTGACCATCAGCCCTGACAGGGGCTCTATCGTTGCCATCAGTAATAAGGTCAGAGGGTCGGCGTGCGTCGTATGTGCCGATCAGGGACGCTCTCCACAATGTGGTGCGTCTGTGCGGTTGAGCGACGCCGGCGCTGCCTCTCTGGAGTTCAACTGCTCCAGACCTCAGGATGTATTCGCCGTGGAAATTCTAAGATACATAAGTATGTGTTTATCAGCTGACTGCTCTGTAGGCCAATGCGAGGGATGCCACGCATTGTGAGCTTGTTGATCGACTATTTTCAAGTGCAACACTGTCATGTGATGAAGTATAAAATTGATTTGACTCTTTACTACACCAAATCTCTTTGGCAAAAATTGCCGATCTACAAGCTTACAGTGCATCATATTGCGACACGTTGTGAGCTTTTAGATTGGCTATTCTTGCCTAATGTTCCCCATTGAATATGGATGCTGGGGTTCAAGTGGTTAATGGTTATCTTACCTAAATGATATGATATAAAGTATCATAATTGATCTACAAGCTGTCAGTTTGTAGATCGGCTATATTCAATTATTGTAAGATTATATATAAGATCAAAATAGCAATATGTTCAGAAACGACTTCCATAAAATCGTAATGATCTTGGTTATTTCACATAAAAGCAAAGGTTAAAGCCTCAATCTGTGATTTATTCACCTGGTTGGCAGGATGTAGAACAGCCGGAACAATATTACTAAAACATCATACTTTTACACATGGTGGTACTTGTTTAGGAATCAGTGCTAGTGTGGGTGGGGGCTCATTTCCTACCGTTTCACAAATAGGTCTGTCACAATTATTACATAATCATAAAATCACAATTATTTGACATAATCACAATTTTCTAAAATTGTGGAAATAGCAGATCTACAAGCTCACAACACACCGCGATGCAACACGATGTGAGCTTTCAGATCGTCTATTTCCACTATCAATGTTCTTTTTTAAGTATTAAGTTGTCAAATATGTCAGTCGTTTCTTTGTATATTTAGGTGTCATATCTGCCATGTGCAACTTCAAAGCCTTCTAGCCAAACAGAAATGTAATTGTCATAATCGTGACAGCCCTATTCACAAATCACACATTAGGACATTGTCATTACATTTGGCTTGAATCCATGTTCTCTTCCCAGAGTGCACCTCAAAGCTCTGTGACGGGATCGTCCTGATTGAAACACCGGGCTCCCTTCCTCTGTCGGACTTCGACCGCATCTTCACCTGGAACCTGACTTCCTCCTCCACGGTCCCGGCGTTCCGAATAGACTTCACCAAGACGGGCCTCCGGCAGATTGAGCCCACGCAGAGCTGTCCGGACAAGCACACGTACATCCTGGAGGCCCTCCGGCCGCCTGGGCAGGTGGTGGCCATCGGAACCTACTGCAGAGACGGAGCCGTCCGCGGGGCTCAGGTGCAAAACCAGGGCCGGTTTTCCCTGAAAGTGCTGGCCAAGCAGAAACTGCAAGCTGCACTGTTTCCCGTGTCCGTCGGGGAGAAAATCAAATGTGAGTTTGTAAAATGGCTTTGCTCTCGCAATTTATTTATAGCATTGCTCTCATTGCCACCAGAGGTCCAAGTGGACCCCAGGTCAGGTACAGTAGGTTCGGGGAATCTGCATTTGATATCCCCCCTCTGGTCATTCATCTTTATATGGATATGTTTTACCTACCTCTGGTTAGACTGAACTAATTTCCTTTTGGGGAATGTAGACTGTCAAATACTGTATGTTTGATTTAATGTTTAATTATTTCACAATTTAATTTAAAATGTATGTCATATATTTTTTCAATTCCAAGATAGCAGTTTTACAAGCTGAAAACGCATTGCATTGTAGCTTGTTGGGAACTACTTGTCGTACGACAAAGTATACTGTATATAGGGCTTAACTAGTTAAGACAATGGCCCCCCCTCTGTTCTTTTTACAAAACAAACATACGGTGCATTAACCTAGTCTGACAGTCTTCATTCACTTCCTCCTTCTCTACCTGCAGCACTCGCCAGTATCCAGGTGGTTTTAAAAGAGGGGACCTCCTCTTCAGAGCTGCTGTCTCCAAACTACCCCGACAGTCTTCCAGATGACGCTGTGATGGAGTGGGACATTCAGGTCGCGGCCAAACACAGTGCCACAGTTCAGTTTGTGAACCACACGCAGCCCCGGTGTCGAAAGAGCCGGGCTGCCATGGAGTACCTGACGGTGGGCACACCGCCGGGCAGAGGGGCGTCCGTGCTGGAGCTCGCAGCCCGCCAGGCAACGCCCATACGGGGCAACTTCTCCTTGACCCTGAGCAACTGTGACATGGACAGGAGCCGCGCCAACTCCCCCGGACTCTCTGTTCACTTCAAGGTCTCTGCTCTCAGGACAAGCTTCCCAGGTAGGGCTGTCACGATTAGGACATTTTACATGACGATTAATTTTCTCTCAAATAATTGCGATTGACGATTTAATTGTGTTTTTGTCGTTGACACAATTACATTTCTGTTTGGCTTCCAGGCTTTGAAGTTGCACATGGTAGATATGACACATAACCTAAATATACAAAGAAATTACTGACATATTTGACAACTTTATACTTAAAAAAGAAGATTGATAGTGGAAATAGCCGATCTACAATCGCGACGCGTTGTGAGCTTGTAGATCTGTTATTTCCACTATTTTTTTACTTTAACAACATGGAAACGATTATGACGATTATGACAAATAATCGCGCTTATGTCAAATAATTGCGATTAGACGATTATGTAATAATTGTGACAGCCCTATTCCCAGGTTTGCAAAGCAGTGAAGTTCTAGTAACGTTTTCAAATAATTATAGTGGATTAAAAGTACAATATTTGCCTCTGAAATGAGTACAAGTAAAAGTACAGAAAATTGGAAATACTCCAGTAAAGTAAAAATACCTCAAAATTGTGCTTAAGTCCAGTAAATGTACTTAAATACTTTACAGTACACCACTGCAAAGCATGCGATACTGTCGTTGGTATTGGAAACATTATCATCGCTTTATGTCCAAAACCAGTCCTTTCAGTACATGTGAAAATAAACTTGTGTTCCAAATGGATACCAGTTATTTAGTCACACACTTGTTATTACATTTAAATCCCACAGACTCACTTTTACCCTGGTGTCTCTATTTGGGGACGTGGGAGTATAGGTGGACACAATACAATAACAGCACATCTACAAGCTCATAACACATCACATCGCTACGCACTGTGAGCTATAATATTGCTTCTTCTTCTTCTTTTTCTTCTTTTTTTTCGTGTTGCACTCAATGCACTGTCATACAAAAGTATGACAGTATGCGTGGTCAGGAGAATGTATTTGAGATATTGCAACATACCATAGCAGCAAGCATTGATTCTTGGTGTGACTGAGATGCTCTTGATGACAACCTTGCATGTTAGAACATCGTACAGGATGATGTCACCATGACACATTGCCTCGTGGCCTTTATATGAACTCTCATTGGTTAACTTAGGGGAGCTCCGGCGTTGCAAATCTGTGCTACATGGCTGGCAGCGTCGGGCTTCCACACGCACGCACACACACACACACACACACACACACACACCTCTGATGTGTTTCTTATTATCATGTGCAGTGCAGTGCAGCGTCGACCTGACCAAGAAGAAGGGCCTTTCTCTGAACATTGAGAAGACCACACCGGACTCTGACTGTGAGATGCAGATGGACTCCGTCCCCCAGGGGAAGATCAGTGTCCCGGCAGGAAAGCGGGCCCAACTGTCCTTCCAGGACTGCTACCCCGAAGACCTTCTCATAGTCGCCAGGCAAATCATAGGTAACTTGTTCCCTCCTACTGTTCTTTGTTTGTGGCTTTAGCAGGGTTAATTTCGCAGACTAAAACTATGACGAATAATGTTTGGCGACTACCTTTTTTCACTGATGAAAACTAAATAAAAACTGAGCTATGATGACTAAAACTAAGACTAAATATATTGACTATTTTGTCAACAAATAAAAACTAAGACTATTAGTGAGGGACTAGTGGAGAAGAGATTCAGTAGAACTAAAAGACAAGTCATTTTATCTTTGGTTGCGCTCTGAAAATAGCGGATCTACAAGCTCACAACGCGCTGTGCTGTGACGCGCTGTGAGCAACAAAGTATAAAATAGGCCTTTGCGATGCCATCAAGGCCTGCCAAAATCAACTGTAGATTTAGTCGACTAAAATCTTATATTTAGTCGTAGAAACTAGACTAAAACTAAAACATTTCAGTTGACTAAAATATGTCTAAAATTAAATGGAATTTTATTCAAAGACTATAACAAAATGTGCTGTCAAGTGTTAACACTGGGCTGTAGTAAAGGGCTGTCCATACTGTCTCCGACCACCAAACCTTTTATCAGAAAGGTCCGGTTCAACTAGAAAATGACATCACGCAACTTCTGAAAAGCAATACCCCGAAATCCGACATCTGTATATCTGCAATTATGCAGCCGATGAGTCCTGATTTTTAGCTAAATGGTCACAGCTCAGTGGTATAAGTTCTCTTTCCTGGCAGGACATATTTTCTGTTTGCTTAAGAGTTGGAGAGGACACAAAATACTATGGCACGCATGGACTTGTTTTCAAGACTTTTCAAGGAATAGAATCTCCACAATCGGGTTCAGTCAGGCTCTAGTTGTAGGTACAGTATCAGACTGGATCACCAAATCACAGCTCCATGGCGTGAGCGGTTGACCACCTGTGTGACTCATGTCACACATAACAGCAACGTTACAAACTTCTGCTATGACTCATATACCTTTTTAGCTCTATGTATTCACACACAAGCTCACAAAGCGACCGCTTTGTGTCATTTACTGCTCATGGCATCATAGGTCTTCCTAATTGTCATGCAATTATTATCTGTGATATACTGTACTGTGTATCACCTTTTCGAGGAAACAGTTAGACTTTTTCATTCGCTGATTTGGAATCACAGTTTCACTCTTCAATGTGACTCTCTGGTCCTACTCCTACCAACTCATCCTCTGATATGATTTCTCTAAAGAAGAGCTTCCCAAACGGTGTGCCGCCTGTGAGTCAAGTCCAGTTGTGCCTTGGGATTGCAACCACACATTACAATACAACTATACGAATTGATTGATTGTGATTTTTTTACTTTTTTGAACGATGCAAACGCTCCCAAACTTGACTAAGTGTGTATGTAACTATGTATACTATATACGCAGCATTATGTAACTACGGTATGTACAGTATGAGTATGAGTATACTCTCATACACACACAGGCTTAATGAAATGAACTGCTCTAATGCACCGCTCACTTCAGTACTTTGTGCCCACTCATTTAGAATAGAATAGAATAGAATAGAATAGGCCCGGGCCCCCAGCATGGTGGTCCGGGCTCCCTAGGACTTGACAGCGTGTCACTCTAGCCTAGCTTAGCCATACTATATTCACACTGCAGTTAACTGCGTGAGTATATATATATATATATATATATATATATATATATATATATATATATATATGTGTGTGTGTGTGTGTGTGTGTGTGTGTGTGTGTATTTCTCCCTTGTGTTAACATGTCACTCCCCATCTCTCTCCCCATTTCCTGTCAGTCTACTGTCCTATCAATAAAGTCATAAAAGCTCCCCCCCCTCCCAGAGATTAATGGGTGCCGAAAATAATAGAATAGACTTTATTTACCATTTGCACGAATGCATAGGAAATCTTGGATCTCAGGTGAGCTCCAAGATGTACCAATACAGAGGCAAGTTATATACTATAAAAGAAATTGGTGTGCCTTGGGCACAGAACCACGGTTTGAAAACCACTGTTAAGGTGTGTGTGTGTGTGTGTGTGTGTGTGTGTGTGTGTGTGTGTGTGTGTGTGTGTGTGTCATTTCTCCAGAATGTCCTGAGCTCAGAGGATGCTCCAGCGCCTTCGCCCTGACTGTGCCTGACCTCCGTAACTGCCCTCCCGCCCCGCTGAGCAGCATGACGTGGACCCTGCGGCCCCCGCTCCACGGCACCGTGGAACTGTGGCCGTCCGCTTCTACCGGCCTGCAGCAGTCTCTGCCAGAGCAAAGGTGTGTCCAGAATTCTGCATCAATTAGTAATTGTTGAGGTGAAACTGAGTCTTAGACACTTCCAAGTTTAGGGAGCAGTGTCCACAGAATACTATACTCCACGATACTCCACGAGCATGACAACACATCTCAGCAACACCAACTCAAGACGGCCAAAGACAGATTTTGTTCGGCGGTTCCCGACATTCGGTCATGTTTGAAGTCACCATTATTACAGAAATATATACTGCATGCTATGCGGAACGTAATCCACTTAGTGTCAACTTTTCAAAATGCATATTTACCGTACAGTTTGTGTTTGTATGCTTATTTCGCAATACCTATTGCGCAATCCTCTGTAGAGTGAGTTTGTCACTATCATCACGAAAGTATCGGGTTTCAAGAGGGAAGGGGGGGTTAGAGAGAGAGAGAGAGGAGAGAGAGAAGAGAGAGAGAGAGAGAGGGAGAGAGAGAGAGGTACAGTAAGACACAGTAGATTACAGTACAGTAAGATACAGTACAGCAAGGTACAGCATAGTACAGTAGAATACGGTACAGCAAGGTACAGTAGAGTACAGCAAAGTACAGTACAATACGGTACAGCAAGGTACAGTAGAGTACAGCAAAGTACAGTACAATACGGTACAGTCAGGTACAGTAGAGTAAAGCAAAGTACAGTAAGGTAAAGTAGAGTACAGTACAATACGGTACAGTCAGGTACAGTAGAGTACAGCAAAGTGCAGTACAATACGGTACAGTCAGGTACAGTAGAGTACAGTAGAGTACAGCAAAGTACAGTAAGGTAAAGTAGAGTACAGTAGAGTACATTAAAGTACAGTACAGTAAGGTAAAGTAGAGTACAGTAGAGTACATTAAAGTACAGTACAGTAAGGTAAAGTAGAGTACATTAAAGTACAGTACAGTAAGTAGAGTACAGTAGAGTACATTAAAGTACAGTACAGTAAGGTAAAGTAAGGTACAGTAGAGTACATTAAAGTACAGTACAGTAAGGTATAGTAAGGTACAGTAGAGTACATTAATGTACAGTACAGTAAGGTACAGTAGAGTACATTAAAGTACAGTACAGTAAGGTACAGTAGAGTACATTAAAGTACAGTAGAGTACATTACAATACAGTACAGTAAGGTACAGTAGAGTACATTAAAGTACAGTACAGTAAGGTACAGTAGAGTACAGTAGAGTACAGTAAAGTAAGGTACAGTAGAGTACAGTAAAGTACAGTACAGTAAGTGGATGGATGTGGATGGATGGATGTGGATGGATGCATGGATGGATGGATGGATGGATGGATCGATGGATGGATGCATGGATGTGGATGGATGGATGCATGGATGGATGGATGGATGGATGCAAATGGATGGATGTGGATGGATGGATGGATGGATGGATGTGGATGGATGTGGATGGATGGATGGATGGATGTGGATGGATGGATGGATGGATGGATGGATGTGGATGGATGGATGTGGATGGATGGATGGATGTGGATGGGTGGATGGATGTGGATGGATGGATGGATGGATGGATGTGGATGGATGGATGGATGGACAGATGGATGGATGTGGATGGATGGATGGATGTGGATGGATGGATGCATGGATGGATGTGGATGGATGGATGTGGATGGATGGATGGATGTGGATGGGTGGATGTGGATGGATGGATGGATGGATGGATGTGGATGGATGGATGGATGTGGATGGATGGATGGATGGATGGATGTGGATGGATGTGGATGGATGGATGGATGGACGGACAGATGGATGGATGGATGGATGTGGATGGATGGATGGATGGATGGATGTGGATGGATGGATGGATGTGGATGGATGGATGGATGGGTGGATGTGGATGGATGCATGGATGGATGCATGGATGGATGGATGGATGGATGGATGTGGATGGATGCATGTATGTGGATGGATGGATGCCTGGATTGATGGATGTGGATGGATGGATGGATGGATGTGGATGGATGGATGTGGATGGATGGATGGATGTGTGGATGGATGGATGGATGGATGGATGTGGATGGATGGATGGATGTGGGTGGATCACTGCTGCAACGTAGCTGTGAGCGCCTGCGAAGCAGGCGCGATCTCTAGATGTGAGCGGCCCGAAGGGCCGCGAACCTCTAGTCATAACAATACAATAAAGAAATGAGAACAAAAGGAAGACAAATCATAAAATATCTATTCACACCAAATACAGTATATAATAATCATCACAATATTGCTGCCAACAACATCTCTCCCATATACAGCTCAGCCATTTAGTAGGGAGACATACAGTAGCCAGGATCCAGCCCATAGACCCCGGCCTCTCTCTGAGCAGACACGCAGCTTCAGTCTGATAATCAGGCTAGGGGAGACGTACTGTAGTTTGTGTATTATTTTATATTAGGTTTCATAAGACTTGTTTGAGCACGTTATTGTCTTTGCGTTGAATAATATGTTATGCAATACCCCCTTGTCTATTTGTAGTTGAAAACGATTTTCCGATTTTCCATACTTATTAGTAGACATGACTCTCGTAACGAAAGCTGACAGTTTTTGGGGAGAGTTGATGCCTTTATTAGGATAGATTCTACATGGTTGGGACACATGCTCAAACCAGTTCTATATTCTGGGACAGAGTTAATGTAGCTCCTGACTTGCAAATAACAAAATTAGATTGCCGTAAACTAAATTTAGATTGTAGTTATTTGGAATGATTTTAACACACCATCTTTATTTAGGTCTTGAATAGTCAAGATACCTGCTTTCCACAACTCAAGCTTTTCCATGGCAAAGAGATTAACATTTGGAGAGGAACGCTGCTCATTCGTCTGTGTCTGACAACCCAGTCCTTTACAACCTGACGTTGAATCGTTACCACAACCAACCATGAGATGTCCATGTTTACATTGTTTCACCTAAGCTGTTTGTCTTCATGACGCTAATGACAGGACGTTTGAGCACACAGCAAAGATAGGTTCAAACATTGCGGGTGGCAATAAATTATACATGCAAGCGCTCCGCACATGATATACAGTACAAAGCACTCCTATGCTCATTGCTCATTAAGCGCTTTCTGTGGGCACAGCCAATAATACATCAGAATACAGATCATGGGAGAAGGGCATTAAACATTCAGGGTGGTGGTACAGTAGTTCTTTGGAGAATGCAGGGAAAGAGAGTACCGTATATCGTTGCTGTCGGGGCAAAGACCTCTTATCTCCATATTCTTAACTTGTTGTGTTTTTTCGTAAATTGGTGCCCTACTTGATCATACTACAGCAACGCACAGAAGCATCAAAAGTAGCAGATCCATAAGCTCGAAGCGTGGCGCGAAGCAACAGGTTTTGATTTGCTACCTTTGCTATTTTTTTATTTGAATCCTGATAAAGTAACATGAGGTTTCCACCCGACAGAGACAATATGCAAAGATAAGAGAGGAATGATCAGATGGTCAGACTCAGAACATATCATAAGGCAAAAGTTGAGCAACATAACAATATACGGTGTGATTCTACCACAATTCTTCCTCAGGTGCAACAACAGCGCAAGTCTCAAAATCTCAGAGGACGACGGCACTTCTGTGGGCCAGTTTTGCCCTCAGGGGCCCGTGCAGAAGATGCAGATCCACAGCAACGTGTCCGTCGTAGTTTCCAGGTCGGGGGACAAAGAGCTGGTGGCGTCGCAGTCACTGCTAAATGCCCGTTTCAATAAGGAGATTGATGGTGAGATTTCAAAACTGGTGAAACATTTTCAACCAGGGACTATAAATGAATTGATAATTCAAGCGTTAATTATGCGTATGTTTTTTTTAATATATATATTTTGTTATCCTTGATATAAACATTTGAGGTGAGAAATAGGCAGTACAGTAACAAACATGATTTGGCGCTGCCTTATTGTAGTGTGTGTTATTTTCTCATTAGATCCCATGGCCTGAGGGTATACAGGATGATTAGCTGAGACTGTGATTGGCTGAGACACCAACCTTGCTCCTGTTTCACTAGGAAATACTTCACAATATTTTCACCAAAAGCCATTTCATTTGGTCTTAAGCCTTCAAAGTGCCTTGATTCATTTTTCAATTTCTGTTTGTCTCTCGGGCCATTCTTACAGAGAGATACATATTCACTGTATCTCCCAAGAAAGGCACCACCACCCGTTTGGCCACGCCAGGCTGGCCGGCAGGCATGAAGCCCTACTCCACAGTGGCTTGGATCGTCTCGGTGCCGGCCAAGATGGAAGCCAGCATCAAGTTTGCCAACGCCAGCCGGCCCAAGTGCGGCAACCGGCACACTAACATTGGGGTGCGGGGCCTGAGCTCCCCGGAGGAGATCTACAGCCGCCGGGAGGACGAGGCCACCTCTGATATCCTCGTCTACGAGACGTTCTACCTCAACATGTCCAACTGTATGCCTGAGTCGGGACAGTTCAGCGTCATCTCCCAGATCACCCTGCAGAAGAACAAGAGTGAGAGAACATTTCACCTGGGGATGGGGAGGGTTAAAGTGACATTAAATTAGGGCTGCACGATGAACCACTCTAAACCTGGCATTCATATTAGCTTATAGATCTGCTGTTTTCACTGTACATTGTACGACAGAGAGAGAGAGAGGCTTAAGCCCCTACCGGTATATAGATAAAACTAAATTGCTAAATTAACTACTACAGTTTCAAAACCCTGTTGTCTGTTTGTTCAACCAGACCTGATCCTGACCATCGTCCTGAGTGTGGTGGCAGTCCTGTGTGTTCTTACCATCACTATACTAGCAGTGGTCTGTGTGGTGATCAGGTGAGAGCGTCATCATCGGCTAGACTTTGTATTGTTATTGATGAGCAATGTTTATCACAAGTTAGTTTAGTGAAGTTGTAGTTATTATCAGCTATTGCTGTGTACTTACTTAAAAACCCATAAGTAAGGGATAATAAACGACGAGCCATGTGGTTAAAAACAATGCTTTGCATCAAGTTGTTTTCCTCTTCACAGTGCATTGTTTTCTGTTAACCTCACAGCAGAGTTGATCGTCATACATTCATATTGGTAAATGATTATTGATACTAGATTGTCTACTTTACTCAATCAATTTCCTTCTCAAAGGGATGTGTCTGTATTGTAATACTCTGAACTTTTTAAGTCTGTCCCTGACAAATACTGAATATGTTTTTTTTTCTCTGAAAAACAGCCTCTGGCCTAATAGAATCAAGTAATTACTTCAGAATGAATCATCAGTAGATGATAATTTCTGCTATTTGGGTACACGAACCTATTAGATCTTAGTTTTCTAAATACTGTTCCTCCTTCCATCCTTCATACAAAACAGGAAAAAGAAGAAAAAGTTGAGCCACCAGGTGTCCATCTACAACCCTAATGGCGCCAGCTTTCTTCCGGGGCCCAACGGCTTCCCCAAGTCACGGGAAGACAACGAGTCGCACGTCTACGCCTCCATCGAGGACGAGCTCGTTTACACACACCTGCTGAAGAAGGGCGAGGACTCGGAGATGGAAGTCTATGGGGAGGTGGACACCTACCAGCCCTTCACGGGCCCCACAGACCTGCCCGGCCCGTCGCGCTCAACGGGGGGCGACGCGGAGCACATGAAGGTTGGAGTCTACCAGTCGTATGTGCCCCAGTCTCAACAGGCGCCTCCGCTGCCAAACAGACCCGCGAGCCATGGTCCGCCCATGGTGGACAACGAGCTTTACGGCACTGAGATTCACGGGGAGGCGGACGGTTCCTCCCACCACAGCGAGGAGGTGGTGCGTGGGCCCAGGTTGGACCCCGAGGGAGGGGACTGAAGAGGTGATCGGAGGCGATCTTATCACTCTGTTGCAACTTGACCACCATGAACTGTAAGGTAACCCCACCGGCATCTATGTGATAAGTTGTGATTTTACTTGAAGGACAAAAAGGAAACGGTCTTCACAACTGATTTCAGTCATTTTATAAGATAAACGATAAACTAGAAATAGTTACATGATACATCAACACATTCTCACCCCCAAGGTGTCAGATACCTGACGCCCTGTCAAGTACCCTACTGCTTCAAGTAGGGGGCACTTCGGGTATGCCCAGTGGTCTAAGAAAAAAGGAAAAAAGGTCATTCGAAACTGATCCTGATCACGCCATCCTGATCCTGATCACGCCACTATCCACAACATACAGTAACACTCAAATGGTCTCGGATATTTCATAAAAGTAATGGTTAAAGTTAAAGGTAAATCATCAGATCATGACTATGGTATTGATCTGACAATAATGGCAAAATAGTTAGAAATTGGAATGTTTGGAAATTGGGTTATGCTGCCTTAGAATTATATTTTATGACTGTACATGACTAGAAATGTGAATTCCTTGGCCGGGAGGGTTTACCAGGCTAGGTTAAAGCCTCTCAATCTGCAATTTCTTTAACTGGCTGGCTCTATGTATGAACAACGGTTTACAATTACATTACCTAAACATAATAATTCTACATATTATTTTGTTAATTGTTTAGGAAACAGAGCGCTAGTGTGTGGGAGGGGGCTCCTTTCACAAATGTAATAAATCACAGATCGGGACTCACTTGAGATTAGTTTTTGCTTTAAGCCCTTTGCCCAGAAGCACCTGTTCAAACCTGTCTAGACTATAGCCTCATTGGGCGAAGGCACACACTCAGTTTGATTATCAAGTTACCTTTATGCCTGATCTATACTTGGTAAAAATATACAATCGGCTATTTTTGTAACGCAGTGCTGGTGTCTTACATTCACCCATTCACACACATTCACAGAGACAGCCATACAACAAACCACCCTCTTCGGGAGGACTTAGGGGTTCAGTCAGTGGATGTCTTGCTCAAGGACACTTCAGCGTGAAGCCAGTAGGAGACAGGACAGAAACCGGGAACCTTCCGCTTCCCAAGCGGACGCTCTTTTGCCAAACACATCCAGGGAGGCTTTTGTATTGTTTTTTAACCAAAGGAATGTATTTAATTTGTGTTTGTATTGATGTTTTGTACATACTTTTACATGAAATGTTACACTAAATAGGCTACATGTGTACAGTGTATGTTTCCAGTGTCAGAGTGCTGCTTACATTTTGTCAAAATAAGTAATGCTAAGATTTTGAATTGTATAGTCAGCCAAATATGCCTTATGGACAGCCATAATGTACTGTATGTGTAACAATCAGGTGTTTAACTTAAGTATTGCAAATGACCACCTGGGAAATACAGACATTGCCTGTAACACGAATACAAATGTGCATGCATGGAAGAAACCAGAGTCTTGATGGTTTAATGCAGTGATTAAATCATTTTTTCTAAGACATACATGTTTCTTTGGGTACCATATATTGGTAGTAGGTACTGTTGAAAGTAGAGTGACCTTGTTAGTCCTAAAAGTCTAATAGGGATGGTCTAAATTAAAACAAAAGTAGTTATTCATTACCAAATATCTTGTGAAACACCATGAATGCTCTTGCATCATTCAGTTCAGAGAAGCACCTACAGAGGGAGACATTGCATTCCTCACTCCCATAGACGGGTTTCTGGTCCATGTTACACTGATAAAACTAGATGCGTGCGCAGGGGTCCGTACCAAAATTAGCCAATGAAACCAGCGCTCCCCAAAACAACAGGTTTGGGGATTGGACGGAATTGATTACATGATACAGTCAGCTGTGCATTTAGTCTCAATGTTTGTAAACAAGAAACCCGTCTATAGAACCCCAATGTTCCTAAAAGGTTAAATGTATCATGTTCTAGCTGTTCTATAAAGCAGTGGTTCTCAAGGTGGACCCCCAGGGGTCATTGAGGGGCTCCAGGGTGTCCCCAGCAAAATGAGTTAAAGCTTTTCAGACAGGGGTCTGTGCATTAGCCAAATACATACATGAATTTGGGGGTCCTCAACGTGAAAATGTGCCCATAAATATGACTACAGAGACCTGCATGTGCATTTGTCAGCAGAGGAGGACCCTGAATTTGGGACAGACTCTTGCTGAGAGAGCAGCTTTACCACATAATGACACAACTCCTCCATGCCAACTGGTAATTTTTAGTGTGCAACCACCACATAATCACAATGTAGCAGTAGAGGTGGAAGAAGTACTCTGATTGTGGACAAAGTGTTAAATAACTCTTACACTCTTATACTGTAGTACTCATCATTGCTATTGAGTTTGTGTTCAGTAACAGGAGTCTCCATGTCTCTCCAGCTCTTTATTAAACAGAAAATGCATTTTCAAGTCAGGATATACATTTATCCAATCAGGATAGAAAACTCAAGACAGGATAAAAATCAAAATATACTCAAAGGAGCTAAAGTAAAAATATGCTTTAATAATTATATGAATAATCTAAATCTAAGTAATGTGCCTAATAGCTTAAGATGTCAAAGACACACATGCACGCACACATACCGTACATATATTTGGATAATTGTTCAATGTCTCTTCATTCACTGAGGTACAGAGGAGGTTCCTCCTTTTAGACCTGACAGTGTGTATGTTCACACTGCTATTTAAAGCACCAAAGCAGATTAAAATGATATTAAACACTTCATCATCATCCAGCGTTGTTAGATCTATTTCTGGAGCCACATGCTGGCTTCTGCCGGTGTCTCTATCAGTGAACTGTGAATCCTACAAGCTCAGGAGAGTACTGGAGCACAGAACAGCAAACAAACAATTCAAAGATGCAAAAACAGATGTGTTAGGTTTAGATTTTGGTTTTAATATTGTAAGCTGACTGGCAGACCTCACACTCATCTTGGGCTCAGTCTACAGTGATGATTCAAAACCACTGCAGAATCAACAGTGATAATATTAATATCACACAGCAAATATCACAACACAATTTTGTAATCGAAACGACTTGCCGAGTAATCTAAAATATCAGTTTGAAGATTAAAACGAATATTTTGCATTACACAGCGGTCTCTACTCCTCAGTTGTTTTTTTGCACCATTTGTGGAGGTCACCATTGCACATACTTTACTAAGTATAATGCAGGATTCAGTGGTTAATCATAAGACTAATCGATTTTGTACCAGATTATGACAAATCTATTTTAATATTTTGGTGTCATATCATTCATTGATATAGCCGAAAAGAAAAAATGTTTAAAAAAAGAAAAAAAGATTAACAAGCATTCGATTAACCTATACATTTTTTTTTTTTTTTTAATATTTTCGGTTAACTGCCCAGCCCCACTACTATTCACCCTAAGTTGGCCTAAAGAGGAACTCTACAGGGTATACGTTTAAGTTAACATATTTGCCTATGTTTGAACAAAACACTTTAACACTTTAACAATGTGTTACCAAACCTCCATACATTCATTCATTCATTCAGATCAGCAGTTGTATGGCTACAGATTCAGTAAGTGAATTCAGTAAGTGAAAATTAACCCCTTGGGACGATATTTCAGCCTGTTCCTGGCAGATTCTTAAAATATACACTTTAAGGATTCCGAAAAATCAGGTGGCAAAAAAAATTAAAAGAAATCCTCCCTATGCTCGTGGACTTTTCCTACTACTTTTATAAAATTGCAAAAAGAAAAAAAGAAAAAATGTGGGGGGGCTTCAGGTTGTTTGGGGTGAGGGGGGCTTCAGGTTGAGGTAATTAGTTCCAGGTCGGTCGATCCTCTCCTCTCCTCTCCTCGTCAGATTCATCTACAGGGTTTACAGATCACAGGTGTTTCAAGCAGTGTTGACAGATTTTGCAAGAGAAATAAACAACCAGTAATATGACAACAAGCTCAAAAGAAGTGACTAATACACAGTGTTGTAAAGTAACGAAATACAAGTACTTCGTTACTGTAAATTTTGAGAATTTGTACTTTTATTTATATTTTTTCAACCCTGAACTTTTACTTTTACTCCATTACATTTAAAAGTTGAATTGAATCCAGTCAATTTGAAGAAATAATAATCCAGCGTTTACTTTGAGGTGAGGACAATAAGAAGAAAGCACAGGCCTACGTTTTCATTCACAATTAACTTCTTGTCTGAAGATCCATTCTATAGCCTATTCAATTGTGTCATTTTATAGCCTAGTTTAAACTATAGGGAACTGCTCCTGCTCGACTCTTTTCAGTCCAGCGCAGACTGGAGTGAGAGCTCAATTGAAATGACCTGTCACCTACATAATATGCGCAGTGAACTGGAATTATACAATGAATTAATCGGAAGCAGGTGTGTAAAGCTTCTAATCTATAAACATCTTAAATAGCTTTGGGGAACTTGGTGCCCCAGTGCTATTTGAACCTTTGCATCGTAGGATCAAAATGTGTTGTTCTTACTGTAGGTGTGTGCTTGTGCCTCTGGTATCCAGGGGTCACTGAATGTTCCAACCTATTAATAATAAAACAATTTGAGAATTGTCAAATTTTGGTCTACATTTTTTGTAGGCACTTTGAAAATATTTTTTGTACTTTTACTTGTACTTTTACTTGTACTTTTTACTTTTACTTTTATACTTAAAGGGATATTCCACTTTCAACAGGGAGCAGTGGTAGGGCCTCTCTCCACATACACACCCATTGTAACTTCAAACTCCATTTTAAACATGATAGATTCATTAAAAACACCCATTATTTTTTTCTAGTGACTCATACTACCCCCCTAATACGTGAGCAGGCCGTGTCGATAACTTTTTTCATTATTTTTTTATAATTACTTGGGAAAATGAAAAGAATTAAATACAACAAAGTAATTATTAAAAATAAATGAAAAAAGTTATCGAAAAAACACGGCCTGCTCACATATTAGGAGGGTAGTATGAGTCACCAGAAAAAATAATGGGTGTTTTTAATGAATCTATCATGGTTAAAATGAAGTTTGAAGTTACAATAGGTGTGTGTGGGGAGAGGCCCTGGGCCTGTAGGGCCTGGTAACATTTACATCAAATATCTAAATATTCAATCAAGCTAATTAAAAACTGTTCAGGGTATTCATAAAAGCCTGATTAGATGATAAAATTACCAAAAGTCTTTTTGAAAGTGAAATATCCCTTTAAGTACATTTTAACACTATGTACTTTTGATACTTAAGTACATTTAATGAGAGCTACTTTCATACTTTTACTCAAGTAATAATATTATCGGTGACTTTTACTTTTACTTGATTAACTTTCAAGTGGAATATCGGTACTTTTACTTAAGTATGGGTTTCCAGTACTTTATACAACACTGCTAATTCAGTAGCGAAGTGTGATGTCACTTCCGTGAAATGGCGTGAAATGTCGCCCTCTATGGGGTTTATGCTGGTATTGTTTTGTATTCAAATCGCCATTGGGGAATTTGCGATCACCGCATATAAGAACTGTGTTAAAAATATAAACACACCATGCTCTCGGATTGACCCAAATGGATATGAAGCATCGACTAAGGTGGAAATGTACAGATTTACGCAAAGAGTAACACAATAAACGCTAGAAACAAGTTACAACAGGCTATATCAGATATGAATGAACATCATAAACTATGCAGAACCCCCCCGCTGACAGAAACGCGCACATGGTGTGTTTATTTTTTTAACACAGTCCTTATATGTAGCGATCGCAAATTCCCCAATGGCGATTTGAATACAAAACAATACCAGCATGAACCCCCTAGAGGGCGACATTACGCACAAATGACCACATGGCTTCGTTTCTCTATACATGAGCACTTTAAACCTATAGGCGTGTTGTAAGCTTATAGATCCGTTATTTTACATGCTCAAAAGTATAGGAGAGCTACAGTAGAAGGGCTGCCCAATAAGACAACATGCACATTTTATAATTAACTTCAGTTAGAAACAGTGGAAGATATTTTTAACCAAGCTGTATGGACTTAACACCCATCACTAAATGCTATTGGGTTGAGTTGAAGAGAAAACTTACACTAGAAAGGAACATTTTTAAGAATTTTAAGAGTGCCTGCAGCTCGCTAAGTGTGTGCAACCTTGTGTAGCGGTTGGTGTTAGCATTGGCATTTTTAGCATTAGCGGTAGTAGCAGTTAGCCGTTGGGACCACCCACTGAGTTTTAGACCAGTAATGTGCTGGTAAGTGGAGTTATGGCTGTTTAAAGCCCAGCCAATAGGAAGGCAGAGGGGGTGGGGGTTACTCAATTACATATCATTCCTATTGGCCATCCAAGTAATCCAAGCCAATAGGAAGATAGGGGCGGGGATTAATAGTGGGTGGGGCTTAAGTAATAAGTCCCGATTGGCCGTTTAAGTCCAAACACCAAGTTTCAAGACGGTACCATGATGCAAACTGGAGATATAGCTGTTTAAAGCTCAGCCAGTAGGAAGATAAGGGCGGGGCTTAAGGAAGCAGGGCTTAAGTAATACATTAAGTCCATACTGGCCTTTTGAGTCCAGACACCAGGTTTCAAGACGGTACCATGCTGTGAACTTGAGTTAAAGCTGTTTAAAGCTCAGCCAATAGGAAGACAGAGGGGTTTTTACAGTTTTACAATTACAGTTCGTCGCTATTGGCTAGAAACAGTCCAAAGTCGTGTAAGAGTTTTAAAGTTTAAATCATTGTTGCTAGGAAAAAGTATGGCAGAGTTATGTGGCACCAAAGTTTATGTTTGAGTCCCCCATTCAAAGTCAATGTTTTTTTGGGGTGTAGTTTTTAGCGAATTATGTCGCCATGATAACATGGATCGGGAAGAAAAGTAATGGCAACCTATTACTGGCCGCGGGAAGAAAAGTAATGGCAACCTATTACTGGCCGAGCTGCACGTTTTGATGTATATATTGCGGGGGTGGCGTAAATTGTGCGGCAGATATTGCATGCCGAAATTTGAAAGGAAACTAGAAGAAGTCCTCTTCCGAGCACGTCTCCACCAGGCCACGCGTCTTGGTGGTCCTATAATAGGCAAATGTAAAAAGGGTGACATGTGTTCTTCACCAATCTTAGACCTTTCATGGCGCCACCATGAGGCTGATTTGAACATGTTGTAGTGTAATTTCTTCCTTGGCCTTTTGCGAATGTGCGCAATTTCATGTTAATTGCACTCTGCGTTTGTGATTTGAGTCATTTTGTCCAAAACGGATCAATCTTACAAACTTTGAAAGCCAATCTCAGCCAATCAGGATGGAATATGGACAATCAGACAGATCCATGTCGATCACATGATTGCAGAGATACTGTCTACTGATTTGCGTGATATTTGGACAAAATCTGTAGGAGTACTGGCCAAAAGGTAGTTTTGCACAAATTGTCCTCCTGGTGGCGCTAGAACAGGCCCATGTGAAAAATGTGGTGCAGAGGTTCTGAATTGGCAACCAGGGAGTGCGTTTACAAAGTTTGAAACTGATCGGTGGAGTTACAGGTAAAACCACGAATCGGCCTGTTATAGCGCCACCATGAGGCTGATTTAAAAAAAAAGTGGCATTCTTCCTCGGCCTAGTGGGAACGTGTGTGCGCGATTTCATGTTAATTGCACTCTGCGTTTGTGATTTGAGGCATTTTGTCCAAAATGGACCAATCCAGTTAACAATCTATACTATAATTTTGCGAATGTCTGTCTGTCTGAGTGAGTGAGTGAGTGAGTGAGTGAGTGAGTGAGTGAGTGAGTGAGTGAGTGAGTGAGTGAGTGAGTGAGTGAGTGAGTGAGTGAGTGAGTGAGTGAGTGAGTGACTGTCTGTCTGTCTGTCTGTCTGTCTGTCTGTCTGTCTGTCTGTCTGTCTGTCTGTCTGTCTGTCTGTCTGTCTGTCTGTCTGTCTGTCTGTCTGTCTGTCTGTCTGTCTGTCTGTCTGTCTGTCACGGCGTTTCTCCTCAGTGGCTGGAGCAATTGATCTGAAATCGCATCACCATTAGCATATGAACACACCTGACATAACTGTGAAGCCCGTTTGTCACTTTCACAAATCATATGCTGTATATTAGCATTTTTATGGTGTAACTACTATCTATTCTGCATCTAGCATGAGGCATATCTATTCTGCATCTAGCATGGGGCAACATGTTTAACCAGCTCTGTGTGTGTGTGCGTGTGTGTGCGCGCGCGCGCGTGCGTGCGTGTGTGTGTTGTGTGTGTGGGTGGGCGGGGGGGGGGGGGGGGGTGTTTGCTGGCCCTCTTTCAGATGTTGTCATGTAGATCGGTACACAGTATCTCTGTAGCCTTTAAACGGAATGGGTATTTCTTACATTGATGCGCCTACATATTATCATGCAAGCACCAGAAAGTTACTTTCCATCCCTCATATACTGTGTGCACAGTGCACACCCCATAACCCACACACTGCACATCATTTCGGAGCTCATATCTTTGAACGGGTAAGGACTAGTCCTGTATAATTTGCAAAAAACGCCAATACACAGCGTACCCAAAGAAGATTGATTGTAGTTTTAAAACCATTTGGAGTAATGCATTGGGCATGGTCTCATTTTGAAGGAAACATTTTGAAGTTTTACCCAGAAAGAAATAATCACTCTGTGTGCAACTGACATAGAGTAATGCAAGTTTTAACTTACTGGAATAGCAGGTTTTTAATCCTCGCCTAAATATTTTCAGTAAATAGATGCCTGCATAACACTGTTATTATCATATAGGAGCTCAAAAACACAATGTGGACACATTTTGAAGCCTTACCTAGCCCAATTTCAAAGGACATGATAAAACTACAGAATATGAATATTTTACACATGTTTTACTAAGTGTATGTTTATGCGTTTTCATTTGGAGACATTTGCATATATCATATAAAAAGGTCAAAAAAGGGCTAATAGACTGGATTTATTTTATTTTATTATTTTAATTTATTTATTATTATTATTATTTCATTTATTTATTTTACTGACAGCCCTAACACTCTTGGTCTGACATTCGGCGCCGCTGCTGCGTATTTACGCACGGCCAGTAGTTACGCAGGGTTTCACTTCAGCCAAAATAAAGTAGACACATTTTGTGGAGAATTTCATTGGCTATAAGAAGTGCCAGTCATCAGAACAACCTGCTGCCATTGGCTGAATATATGAGCCAGGAAACGGAGTCATGGACCTCCTCTGAGAACATACTATTGGTTGCTATTGGGCGACTGGGAGACGACTGAGACAGGACTAGAAGCTCCAATTGGGTGAAATGAAGTGTCAATCATTGTGTGGAGCTTGGAGGCTATTTTAATAGTATTCAGTTGTAAAACTGAAAACCTGAACTGGAGTTAGAAGCAAAAACACGTGAAAGATTGTCATACTCTGACATCACGCTTGTATCCATGACTATAGTTGTACAGAGGTTTCTTGGCAGAAAATGTGGTTTGGACTTTGTACAAACAATGGATTTTATCATGTTTACCCTTCCTCTACACAAGAACATCATTGTTGTGGAAATATATGATGTTGTTGGAGTACAATCCAACTCTAAACGTGAGTAGCAGCAGATTTATGAATATTTGTTTGTTTGTTTATGTCGGACTTCTGCGTTGTTAGCGGCGTGAGTTTCGGCTCTATAATCAAATGGTTTGAGACTTGCGGATTCGGAATCACAAGAATCTTAGCTTTAAAATGGTATACAGCTTGGCAATGCAAGTAACACAGAGGCTCGTCTAAACGTGATTGTTTGTCGACAAACGGCCGGCGGGCCCGCACCTGTTAAGAGGTTAAGCCAATATCAGCCAACCAGGATGGAATATGGACAATCAGACAGATCTGTGTCGATCACATGACTGTAGAGATACTGTCTACCGATTTGTGTGATCTTTGGAGAAAATCTGTAGGAGTAGTGTACAGAAATGTGTTTTGCAAATATCGGCCTCATGGTGGCGCTAGAATAGGGCCATTTGAAAAATGTGGGGCAGATGTTCTGAATTTGCATCCAGGGAGTGTTTGCGCTCATTTTGGCAGCAACAGGGCCAACAGCGCCGGGGATTAGCTGTTAACAAACTCGGAGGACGGACGGACGGACGGACGGACGTACAGACAGACAGGGGCGAAAACATACTCTCCCCCTGCCTTCGGCTGGTGGAGACAATTACTTACTTACTTATAATTAAGTATGGCGGATTACAATAAGTGTGTTGCCATTGCATGGCAGGCACACTTAATTATAGTTTAAAAGTCAAATGCAGACCAAACTGTGATGCCTGATAGTATGTGACCCCTGGAATTCTAGTCACTCCTCTGGTTCATAGACAGAGTGCACTTTAATGTGGTCTAGTTTCATTACTTGCGCCAGCAGAGTGCGCAAGTGCTGCATTTGGTGGAGTATATGTTGCGTCGCGGCCTATTTGTGCACAAGGTGCAAGTTGGCTCCTCGACAGAGTGGAGTTCTAGTCAAGATATGGTCGAAGTGTGTGCCACCAAAAACTAAGGGAGTAGCGCGGCAAAAATATGCTTATCTAGGAAGGAAAGATAGATGGATGGAATAATGTCAGACAAGTACTATACAGCCTGGTTGCAACCAGACCACACTAATGGGCAATAGTGGTCCTATGTGTACTTTATTAACTCATTGAGTGCCAATCCCGAACTAGTTCGGCTTTATTAGCGTATCGTAGAGTGCCGATCCCGAACAAGTTCGGCTTTAAAAAAAAAAAAAAAAAAAAAAAATTGATTTTTTTTTTTTTTTTTTTTTTTTTTTTGGACCCCATCAAATCTGGTGAACATGATTTCAATCGCGATTTTGCATGTTCCACCCCCATACAACCCCATCTAACATACAGGGCAGCCATTTTTGTTTACATAACATGTAAAACATAATGGCGATTATCTCAAGAATGCCTGAACGGATTTCCAATCGGATTTTTTTGTTTGAAAGCTGTGAACAAACTGCACAAATCCACTCCAATGCAATCCAGGATTGCATTGGATTTTTTAGAGCTCATTCTTCTCTGTTTTTTTCCCATGCATGAGGTGTGCAAGGTTTAATCATGGCTAAGTTGACGAAAATAAGGCTTCTAAAATGCTTGGTAGCCAATAGCTAACTTCAAGCTAACTTCATCCTCTTCCTGTACATGCACAAAGGAAAGTGTTCAGGCAAGTCATGGCTCCAGGGCTTGGGCATGCATTACCAGCATATCTCTATTATTCTCTGGTCACTGGGCGCCCTCTAGTGGTGATAGGCTGGCATTCAATGAGTTAAGAAAGAAAACAATAAAAAAAATTATAAAAGAAGACCAAAGAGGTACATAAGTTGCGACACTTACTGGAACTACCCTATTGGGAAAGTACGACTATGCAACATCCAGTCGTTCGCAACCGATGTCTGTTGCAGAATGGCCACTGGGAGAGGGTCCATTTCTCTGATGATTGTATCGCTCCATGTGATTCCTGGGTCAGTAGTCAAACGATTGAAGCCATCGACATTCATGTTCAGGGTCAACCCCCAGGCCACAGACTGAAGTGGTCTGTAATACTGTGGGTCGAGAGAGAGAAAAGTGTTACGTTTATTTGATACATCGTTCACAGGACACTACAGTGTGGCAAGTATCAAAAGTAGCAGATCTGCAAGGTCTAAACATGGCATGAAGCATCACATTTTTTTTTCTTTGCTAGAATTAGGGCCGTGTTCGACTCAGGATTTAAAAAGTAGAGTCGCAGGGGTTAATGCGACTTGTCGTCGAATAATTTTATACTGTCAGGAAAAAAGAGGAAAAAAGATCAAGTGTTGCTTTACACCACATACAATACAATACAACAGTAATATAATAGGAAACAGCTGCTCTTCTGGCCGCTGCAGTGGCCTGGAGAGGACTGAGGAGAGCGAATGTAATTCAGGCAGGTCTTTTGGGGCGGATTCACACTGCGGTCTATGTTGAGTTCTTCAGGCAACTTGGCAAATGTTTTGATTAGGGATGCGAAAATCGACTCGAAAATCAACTCATGCTCACCGCGACTCAAAAAGTACGAGTCGAAAAATCATTTTTGGTATTTTTATTTTTCTAAAGTTTTCCCCCCCAAAATGTTTTAATCACTTGTTCAAAAACTTTATAAGTGTTAATGTTTTCCAAATGTGAGAGGACAGTGTCTGACGGAGACGAGTGCATGTCTGTGTAGTGCATGCATGCATCGCAGATTTGCATGCATACGGCTCTAGTCAGGTCCGCTGACTACAGTTTGAGAAACACTGCTAGACTGGTCTGATGCACGTGTCATAGCGATGCGCGCTGACTGGATGTGTTTTGTTTACCTCCTGCCTTTGCATGCATGCTTGACACGAATGCTCGCTTGTTAATGGCAGCGTCGCCGTTATGTGCTGTGATTTTGTCAAGATTGACAATAAAACACAACACAAAATACACTACTCGTCGTTTAGCCTGGGCTGGCTTCCAATTTCGGGCTTTTGATCCGGTCGGGAGCGGATGGCGTCCTACATCATTCTGTAGTTAAAACGGACTTGCACGTGCGCTTACTGGTTTGAAACCGTTTCCGGTTTGGTGTTTCCTGCCAAAGTGTAGTCCGTTTTGAATACAAAATGACCCATCAAAATGTTTGGATCAAACGACCCGTTTAGTAAACGAAGACCAGGCTTTCTCCCAGCAGAAAGCCTGGTGACGCGAGGTTACTCGTCGTTAATGCGACACACCCGTGGACACGGTCGGGGAGGGAGAGCGAGGCAGACCAAAGCTCCACATTTGATACACTAGCCTGGTGTGCCAACCAGAGCACTCCCACTACATCCATGGACTTTGTCACTTAGCTTCTAGTCTCTAGAGAACAGACTCCATGCTAACGCAAGGAAGAGCAATTATTTATCATAATTATTATTAGGGCTTTGATGCAAGTTCTGGTGCAGCTGCATAAGTTGTGTTGCTTAAAGTAATGCGCCGTTGTGCTCTCCTCTCAGCTGCTGCTTAGCGGGAAAAAAATAATAATACATCCGTCTTATCTATCTTGAGTTAGATTATCACAGAATATTACAGTGTAGACTGTGGTATACAGATAATAAATTGTATCCACTCCGAGTGTGTGGACCAAGGGGCAAGGATCCGGCTTGAAGTTGAGGCGATATAGGAAGAGATAGTGCATTACCTTTGGTTGATATATCAGTAATTATTTGACAGTTTTGACTACATCTGCATTAAAGGTGATACACCATGAAATTTCACTTTTCCTATTTTAAAACCTTTTTTGGGGTCCCACTAGCACCTTCTTTCCTCACAAAGTCCCATTTCTGACCATTGTGTCTTTCTCTGGTTTTGGGAAGGCGGAGGTTAAAAGCATCCCACAGGTTCTCAAAACAGGCTGTCCAGATTTGCTGCCGTCGATGACGTCATCGACGGCCGTTTTTGAAGAAGAATTTTTTGGGACATAAACAATATGACAAATACTTTTTACGTGCATGGTGTATCACCTTTAAACTAAGAAATCTGCATTGTTGGGCTATAGTCCTACCGATGTATCTAAATTCCTCGCGACAAGCCAGGTTTTCCAGTGAACGCTCTCACGAACGTGGCTGAGATGGAAGTTGTCGGCCTGTCCTGCGTGCCATGGGATATCGTTACGTGAAAGGCGGGAACGAAAGTGCACGTCAACTGCGGTTCTCCCTTTCAGTCGACGAACCTCCCTCTCTTGAAACCAGCCTGTATTATCTCCTGGTTC